>NC_090373.1:130094082-130409082 GCF_036365525.1 Heterodontus francisci
TTAACTCAGGAGTTATTATTAGAGATGTTGGGAATCATGAGGGTAAGAAAGCTAACATAAAGGCACTTTACCTGAATGCTCGTAGCATTCGTAACAAGGTTGATGAGTTAACGGCACAAATCATCGCGAATAAATATGATTTGGTAGCCATTACGGAGACATGGTTACAGGTTGGTCACGACTGGGAGTTAAATATCCAGGGGTACCAGACTATTCGGAAGGACAGACAGGAAGGTAAGGGAGGTGGTGTAGCTCTGATACTCAAGGACGACATCAGGGCGGTGCTGAGAGATGATATAGGTTCTATGGAGAATGAGGTTGAATCCATTTGGGTGGAAATTAGAAACTCTAAGAAGAAAAAGTCATTGATAGGCGTAGTCTATAGGCCACTAAATAATATCACATTGGGGCGGGCAATAAACAAAGAAATAACTAGTGCCTGTAAAAATGGTACGGCAATTATCATGGGGGATTTTAATCTACATGTAGATTGGTTGAACCAGCTCAGTCAGGGTAGCCTTGAGGAGGAATTTGTTTAGTATATCCGTGATAGTTTTCTTGAACAGTATGTAATGGAACCGACGAGGGAGCAAGCTATCCTAGATCTAGTACTGTGTAATGAGACAGGAATAATTAATGACCTCATGGTTAGGGATCCTCTTGGAAGGAGTGATCACAGTATGGTTGAATTTAGAATACAGATGGAGAGTGTGAAGATAAAATCCAATACCAGGGTCCTGTGCTTGAACAAGGGGGACTACAATAGAATGAGGGAGGACTTGGCTAAAGTGGATTGGAAACAAAGATTTTACGGTGGGACAGTTGACGAGCAGTGGAGGACTTTCCAAGCAATTTTTCAAAGTGTTCAGCAAAAGTATATTCCAGTGAAAAGGAAGGACTGGAAGAAAAGGGGTAATCTTCCATGGGTGTCTAAGGAAATAAGGGAGGCTATCAAATTGAAAAAGAAGGCGTACAAAGTGGCCAAAAGCAGCATGAAACGAGAAGATTGGGAAAACTTTAAAGGTCAACAGAAAGCTACAAAAAGAGCTATAAAGAAAAGTAAGATGGAACATGAGAAAAAACTAGCACAGAATATAAAGACAGATAGCAAAAGTTTCTATAAATATATAAAACGAAAAAGAGTGGCTAAAGTAAACGTTGGTCCTTTAGAGGATGAGAAGGGGAATTTAGTTATGGGATATGATGAAATGGCCGAGGCATTGAACAGGTCTTCTCAGTGGAGGACATTAATAACATGCCAGTAATTGACAAAGAGACGAACGTAGGTGAGGACCTGGGAACAATCATTATTACGGAAGAGGTAGTGTTGGGCAAGCTAATGGAGCTAAGGATTGATAAGTCTCCTGGCCCTGATGGAATGCATCCCAGGGTACTAAAAGAGATGGCGGGAGAAATAGCAGGTGCACTGATGGTAATTTTCCAAAATTCGCTGGACTCTGGGGTAGTCCCAGTTGATTGGAAAACAGCAGATGTGACGCCACTGTTTAAAAAGGGAGGTAGACAAAAGATGGGGAATTATAGACCAATTAGCTTAACCTCTGTAGTGGGGAAGATGCTTGAGTCTATTATCAAGGAAGAAATAGCAGGGCATCTCGATAGAAATTGTCCCGTTGGGCAGACGCAGCATGGGTTCATGAAGGGCAGGTCATGCTTGACAAATCTTTTGGAATTCTATGATGACATTACGAGCAAGGTGGACAATGGGGACCCAGTGGATGTGGTGTACCTAAATTTCCAAAAGGCCTTCGACAAGGTGCCGCACAAGAGGCTGCTGCATAAGATAAGGATGCATGGCGTCGGGTAAAGTATTAGCATGGATAGAGGATTGGTTGACTAACAGGAAGCAGAGAGTGGGGATAAATGAGTGCTATTCTGGTTGGCAATCAGTCACTAGTGGTGTGCCTCAGGGATCGGTGTTGGGACCGCAATTATTTACAATTTATATAGATGATTTGGAGTTGGGGACCACGTGTAGGGTGTCAAGGTTTGCAGATGACACTAAGATGAGTGGCAGAGCAAAGTGTGCAGATGACTGTGAAACTTTGCAGAGGAACATAGATACATTGAGTGGGTGGGCAAAGGTCTGGCAGATGGAATACAATGTTAATAAATGTGAAGTCATTCATTTCGGTAGGAGTAACAGTAAAAAGGATTATTACTTGAATGGTAAAAAGTTACAGCATGCTGCTATGCAGAGGGACCTGGGTGTCCTTGTGCATGAATCGCAGAAGGTTGGTCTGCAGGTACAGCAAGTAATTAGGAAGGCAAATGGAATTTTGTCCTTCATTGCTGAAGGGATTGAGTGTAAAAGCAGAGAGGTTATGTTGCAGCTGTATAAGGTACTGGTGAGGCCTCACCTGGAGTACTGTGTGCAGTTTTGGTCTCCTTACTTGAGAAAGGATATACTGGCACTGGAGAGGGTGCAGAGGAGGTTCACTAGGTTGATTCCGGAGTTGAGGGGGGTTGGCTTGTGAGGAGAGACTGAGTAGATTGGGATTATATTCATCGGAGTTCAGAAGAATGAGGGGGGATCTTATAGAAACATATAAAATCATGAAGGGAATAGATAAGATGCAAGTAGAGAGGATGTTTCCACTGGCAGGTGAAGCTATGACAAGAGGGCATAGCCTCAAGATTAGAGGGAGCAGATTTAGGACTGAATTAAGAAGGAACTTCTTCACTCAGAGGGTTGTTAATCTGTGGAATTCCTTGCCCAGTGAAGTAGTTGACGCTTCTTCAGTAAACGTCTTTAGAGCTAAGGTAGATATCTTTCTGAACAATAAAGGAATTAAGGGATACGGTGAGAGCGCGGGTAAGTGGATCTGAGTCCACGAAAAGATCAGCCATGATCTTATTGAATGGCGGAGCAGGCTCGAGGGGCCGGACGGCCTACTCCTGCTCCTAGTTCTTATGATCTTATGATAAGACGTTTACATGCATTCTATCCACTTTGATGTCATGTTGGCAGAAAGGCAAAAAAAAAAATGGGCTAGATGCAAATACACAAAGCATCATGTAGTTCAAAGCCAAAACATAAAATATTGGAAATAATCAGCAGCTTTGCCAGCATCTGTAAAGAGAAACAGAGCTAACATTTTCCAGTTCTGACCTTTCATCAGAACTGGAAAAAGTTAGAAATGTAATCGGTTTTGAGCAGATGAAAGGGGCGAGGGTGGGAAAAAGAACAAAAGGGAAGGTCTGTGATAGGGTGGAGGGCAGGAGAGATTAAATGACAAAAGGTTTCATGGTGCAATTCCAAAGGGAGTGGTAATGGTATTAAAGTAGATCACAGCATTTAGCATAAAATATGTTTGAGTACTCCTTTCACTATTTAGGTTTTGTTGTGTTCCCTTTTTAATTTGTTTTGAATGGCTTATGTAATAATGTAGCTATTTTACCAAATACATGGACAGTCAAATGTGTTCCAGAGTATGTCATAATTACAGTTCATGCCTACACACACTGACCTTTATAGCGTACTTTAGGCCTAATGGGCTGCTTCATCCAGACTAATGTATGCCATTTTATTATTTTATGTTTTCCATAACACAACAAAAGCTCTCTGTTAGGCTTGTTAAACTTATTATGGAGACTTGTTTTAACTTCCTCCACCCAAAACAGTCTGAGTCACTGGAAAGGCATGCTAATTGCCATACTTTAAACAATTTTGCTGCAAGAAAGATGTGCATAAGAGCAGTATTAGATGCATGAAAGAAAGCAGTAACTAAATCAACATCTCTCTTTATGCTGAGATGACAGAATTTTTACACTTCAACATTGCTGCCTGAATTCATTAGTGAAAAGCAAATGAAAGGCAGTAAAGAAAACCTCCCTGATAATTATAGTTTTTGTGTTAACATTTGAAACCTATTGTAATTTATAGCAAGAATGAGAGGAAGTACAGATTTGGCTTAAATATATAGAAAATTTGAGTCTCAAAACTGCACGGAGAGGCACTAGATGATTTCGCCAAGTGGGAAACAAGGTTATGGTTCAAAAATGTGTTGTGGGTGGAACTTCATGGAATTTGTGGGGGAAAAATTGCAGCCTTTTAAAGAAATTCTGTCTAATACAACCATGCCTCGTGCATAAGGAAAAGTATTTGGGCAGTCAGTTTGTCGATTTAAAAAAATGTGTAATTCTACTTTGCCTAAATAAATGTAATTTAACTTGATTGGTATATAAGTTAATAAGTATTACCGCATTATCCATTTGTGTTTGAAGTGCTCTTATTTTTCCCCCTCCCTTTAATTAAATAAGTATTCCAACATCAATTATATGTTTTGGCAGCAGTTTTGAGAGAACTGTTATGTTCATGAAGCAGGTGTAGGTGTTCTCTACAAAACTACTAATTCAATGTGTTCTACGTATGATGCCCTGGTGATTTTGTGGAATGGAGCTGTGCATGTTTTATGTGATGAAGGAAGGAAGAAAGGGCTTGCATTTATTTACCACCTTTCACATTCCTAGAATGTGCCAGCTCACTTCACAGCTAATGAAAGTACTTTTGAAATGTAATCACTTTGTAACATAGGGAAATTTGCGTTAGTCATAGTGTTATACAGTATAGAAACAGGCCCTTCGGCCCATCGTGTCTGTGCCGGCCATCAAGCACCTAACTATTCTAATCCTATTTTCCAGCACTTGGCCTGTAGCCTTGTATGCTGTGGCATTTCAAGTGCTCATCTAAACACTTCTGTGATGTGCTACACTACAAGGTTTTTTTTGTTGCCCTGGCAAACATTTTAAAACAAAAAAAGATTTTTCTCCTATTCTGATCTTCATGTGCTGCACACCATCCCTGGACAAGAGGCCAGACAGATTTGCTGTGTTCAGACCTTTGTAGGTCACTGTTACGACCAGGTGAGAAAGGTGTCTTGGGGTTTTTTGCTATCTTCACCTCGTCTTATTGTAACAGGGTTTAATTTTAAACACTGTTTTGAGCTCCCACTTTGGTGAATCCTTGTTCACCGCTTTCCAATTATAAGGAAAAGAAATGAGCACAAACAGGCTTCCTTGGGTTTAAAGAAGAAAAGTCTAATTTATTAAAACTTAAATTAAAAACTCTTCGGTTAATGCCTACGGATACATGCCTCGCCCACGCTAGCATGCATATGTGATATGCACATGCGAATGGAGACAGAAAAGAGCAGAGGAAAAGAAAGGTAGAACAGTTTGAGGCGATATCTTGTGACTGTTTCGAGCTCGCTGTAGTCCTTGATTGAAAAAATGGTCTTGTGATTCATTTGGGGCGCAGTATTCTTAAACCTTGTTCACTGTAGGAGACGTTTCTCTTTGGCGTTCATATGTCTTCAATGGTTTCTGAAGCTGGTGCGAGTGAGAGGAGAGCAGACGGGAGAGAGGTCTTCTCAGTACGGTTCGACCACGTCTGTTTGTGTATTCGACCATCTTCGCAGTTAACTTGGAATGCTAGCTTTTCCACCTTCAACATCTGGTAATCAAAAGTCCATTGTGGATTAAATTGGAGCAGGCAATAGCTCCTTTGTCCTTTTGAAGTACTTGTCTGTTGATGTGCTAATATCTCTCTCCTGTCAGGGGCTTGCAATTTTAAGTTTTAACCTTCACATGGCGAAATTAATTTTCCTCATTCTTGGCAGGTGGGGTTTGCCTGACAGTCACTCTGCTGTGCACTCCAATATGGCTTGTGGGAAGCACAGGTATCAACCCTAAAATATAAGACGAAAAGAAAAAGCACAAATTCTGGAAGTCCATCTATGTTAAAGGATAGGTCAATGTTTCAGTGTAATCATCAGGACTAAACAGATTTCCTGTTTGTATGCTGAGGCTAAGAGTTTGCACTTGGCCGAGTAAATTATCAGATGGAAGATAATTTTATATTTCTATTCCCCTTGCAAAAAAGCTTTTGCTGAGGATGGATTGTATTTTGGTGACTGTGCTAGAGCCGAGTATTGTTTAACCATATGACAATTCATGCCGTTATCAGGCCATAATGTTCACAAAATTACTGATGTAGGCTGGTTTCAGATTGCTGCATATACATACTTGCAATTAATCCTGGTTTTATGATGTCATAGTATACTTTCATAAGCCCTTGAAAATAATACCCAACAAGAAAATTCTCCAGATGATTCTGCTGCTTGAATTGGAATTGTCACTTGCAAAGGTGGAGCATCTTTCTGTCTGAGAGGCTTCGTTTTGGTGCCTTTCTTTCAGAGGATTCAGATGCTTAACATTTAGCCTTCAGTCCCAGATTTTAATAAGTGGTATAATTTTTCCTCTTATCATGGGGACTAGAAAAGGCTTACTTGATTTCCATAGTTCTTTGAAGATGGTCACAATAAGACCCTCTCATGTTGCAGAGAGAATCAGAACTAATTGGCTATGGACATAGTTTTCTTAAGTAGCCTCAGGTGTCCGATTCATATCTAGTACAATGGTTTGCCTTTTTCCAGTTCATCCAGTAACTAAATAGGCCACCGTACATTTTCTGATTTATCTTCCCCTTTCTCTGATGTATTGTGAAGGACAGTTAGCCTTCACATGTAAATGGATTTCACAGTACATTTAGTACATAAGTATTCTCTTGGTGGCAATAAATAACTTTGCAGAGGCTAAAGCTACTGGATCACAATTTAGAGATTACTCTTCCACCTATGCAGTGTTCAATTTTAAATGCACAATTTTTGGTATTGCAGTGTTGTTGAATTGTCAAACAGAAATTTTCAATACTGTAATTAGTTTACTGAATTACCATGTGCCCTCTCCCCTCCAGTGTTATCTTGGTTCAGTGACGGAAAATTGATCCCTTAAGTTAGGTGGAGATTTCCATGATCTGGTATAAACTTGAACTCGTAATCAAAGTTGATATTTCTTTGCAGTAATGAGAGTGTGCTGTATTGTCACAATTAACTTTTGAATTTTTTGATGAAATGCAATTGATGTCATGTACGTGGACTTCCAAAAGACATTCGGTAAAGTGCCACATAAAAGGCATGCCAGCAAAACACAGAATTGTTACAGACAGCCCATCATGTCCACAGCGGTTCTCTGATAAAGCAATTCACTTAGTGCCATTCCCTCGCCTTCTCCCCGTAAACCTGCACATTCTTCCTTCTCATGTAACAGTCTAATTCCCAGAGTTGAAGCATGGAATACAAGAGACAGTGACCACATGGCTATGAAGTCGACTCATTCACAGGAAACAGAGCATCTATTTATTTAGAGATACAGCACTGAAACAGGCCCTTCGGCCCACCGAGTCTGTGCCGACCATTAACCACCCATTTATACTAATCCTACACTAATCCCATATTCCTGCCACATCCCCACCTGTCCCTATATTCCCCTACCACCTATCTATACTAGGGGCAATTTATAATGGCCAATTTACCTATTAACCTGCAAGTCTTTTGGCTGTGGGAGGAAACTGGAGCACCCGAAGGAAACCCACACACACACAGGGAGAACTTGCAAACTCCACACAGGCAGTACCCAGAATTGAACCCGGGTCGCTGGAGCTGTGAGGCTGCGGTGCTAACCACTGCGCCACTGTGCCGCCCTAGTGATAGCATAGTGATGAACGATTGTTTTTCAGACTGGAGGATGGTATACAGGAGAGTTCCCCAGGAGTTTGTGTTAGAATCATAGAATGGTTACAGCACAGAAGGAGGCCATTTGGCTCATTGTGTCCCTGCAGCTCTCTGCAATCCCACTCCCCCGCCTTATCCCAGTCACCCTGCAGTTTTTTTTCTCTTCAGATTATTGTCCAATGTTCTTTTGAAATCCATGATTGTATCTACCTCCATCACACTCCTCAGGCAGTGCATTCCAGATCCTAACCATTGGCTGTGTGTAAAAAAAAAAAGAGTTTTTCTTCATGTCACCGTTGCTGCTTTTGCCAGTGATCTTAAATCGGTGTCCTTTTGGTTCTTGACCCGTCCGCCAGTGGAACAGTTTCTCTCTATCTGCTCTGTCCAGACCCCTTGTGATTTTGAACACCTCTGACAAATCTCAGCTCAATCTTCTCTTCTCCAAGGAGAACAGCCCCAGCTTCTCCCATCTATCCTTGGAACTGAAATTCCTTGTACCCGGAACCATTCTCATAAATCTTTTCTGCATCCTCTCTAATGCCTTCACATCTTTCCTAAAGTGTGGTGTCCAGAACTGGACACACTACTCTGGTTGAGGCTGAACCAATGTTTTACACAGGTTTATCATGACTTCCTTGCGTTTGTACTCTATGCCCCTAGCCAGTATGCTTTATTAATTGTTTTCTCAATCTGCCCTGGCACCTTCAATGATTTGTGCACATATACCCCAGGTCCCTCTGTTCCTGTACCTCCTTTAGAATTGTATGCTTTTTTATATTACCTTTTCTTGTTCTTCCTTCCAAAATGAATTACTTCACACTTTTTTGCATTAAATTTCATCTGCCACTTGTCCACCTATTCCACCAGCCTGTCTATGTCCTCTTGAAGTTTATCACTAGTCTCCTCACATTTCACAATACTTCAAAGTTTTGTGTCATCTGCAAATTTTAAAATTGTGCCCTATATACCCAAGTCTAGGTCATGAATATAGATCAAGAAAAGAACTGGTCCCACGCTGACCCCCTGGGGTACCCCGCTGTATACCCCACTCCAGTCTGAAAAACAACCGGTCACCACTGCTCTGTTTCCTGTCACTCATTCAATTTCGTATCCATACTGTCATTGTCTCTTTTATTCCATGGGCTCTAACTTTGCTGACAACCCTGTTTCATGACACTTCTTCAAATGCCTTTTGGAAGTCCATGTACACCACATCAACTGTGTTCCCCTCATCAATCCTCTTTATTACCTCATCAAAAACTCAAGCAAATTAGTTAAATAAGATTTGCCTTCATCAAATCCATGCTGGCTTTCCTTAATTAATCCACATTTTTCCAAGTGACTTAATTTTGGCCCTGATTATTGTTTCTAAAAGTTTTCTCACCACTGAGGATAAACTGACTTGCCTGTTGTTGCTGGGCTTATCCCACACCCTTTTTTTTGAACAGTTGCAATTCTCCAGTCCTCTGGCACCACCCCTGTATCTAAGGAGGGTTTTGAAGATTATGGCCAGTGTCTATGCAATTTCCAACCTTACTTCCCGCAGGAAGTATCTCATCTGTTTCTGGTGACTTATAAAAAATTTAAGTACAGCCAGCCTATCTAATAGCTCCTCTTTATCAACTTTTAGCTCATCCAGTGCCTTAACTACCTCCTATTTTACTATGTCTTCGGCAGCATCTTCTTCCTTTTGTAAAGACAAATGCAAAAGTATTCATTTCACACCTCAGCCATGTCCTCTGCCTCCATGCATAAATCCCCTTTTAGGTCCCAAATCAGTTCCACTCCTCCTCTTACCACCTTTTTACTATATTATGCCTACAGAAGACTTTTGGATTCCCTTTTGTATTAGCTGCCAGTTTCTTCTCATAGTCTATCTTTGCTTCTCATTTGTTTATCTCTTCCCATCTAAACCTTCTATATTCAGCCTGGCTCTCGATTTGTGTTATCCACCTGACATCTGTCATATGCACCCTTTTTCTGCTTCACCTTACTCTGTCTCTTTTTATCAGCCAGGGAGCTTTGTATTTTTTTTGCCCTACCTTTCCTCCCCTTGTGAGAATGTATCTTGACTGTACCAGAATGATCTCCTCTTTGAAGGAAGCCCGTTCCATTCCTTTGACCTATATCAATGATTTGGATGTGGGGACCAATTGTAATATTTCCAAGTTTGTGGATGACACAAAACTTGGGAATGTGAGTTGTGAAGAAGATGCCAAGAGGCGTCAAGGGGATTTGGACAGGGTAAGTGAGTGGGCAGGAACATGGCAGAGGAATATAATGTGGATCAGTATGAGGCTATCCACTTTGGTGGGAGGAACGAAGGTGCAAAGTATTTCTTAAATGGTGAGAGATTGGAAAGTGTCGATGTTCAAAGGGACCTAGGTGTCCTTGTTCATAAGTCACTGAAAGCTCGCATGCAGGTGCAGCAAGCAATTAGGAAGGCTAATGGTATGTTGGCCTTTATCGCAAGAGGATTTGAGTAAAGAAGCAAAGAAGTCTTGCTTCAATTGTATAGAGCATTGGTGAGGCCGCACCTGTAATATTGTGTGCAGTTCTGGTCCCCTTGCCTGAGAGAATATATCCTTGCCAAAGAGGGAGTGCAGCGGAGGTTCACCAGACTGGTTCCTGGGATGGTGGGATTATCCTGTGAGGAGACTGGGTCTGTATTCTCTTGAATTTAGAAGAATGATAGGCGATCTCATAGAAACTTACAAAATTCTTAAAGGAATAGACAGGGTAGATGCAGAAAGGATGTTTCCCCTGGCTGTGGGGTCTAGAACCAGGGGACACAATCTCAGAATAAATCCGTTTAGGACTGAGATGTGAAGGAACTTCACTGAGGGTGGTGAATCTTTGGAATGCTCTGCCTCTGAGGGTGGTGGAAACTTAGTCACTGTTCAAGACAGAGATCGATAGATTTCTAGTTGCTAATGTCATTGAGATATGGGGATAGTGTGGGAATGTGACGTTGAGGTTGATCAGCTATGATCTAGAATGGTGGAGCAGGCTTGAAGGGCTGAGTGGCCTACTTCTATGTTCCAATTTACCTGGGCCATATCTGTTCTCACCCCATTGAAGTTGGCCCTCCCTCAATTAATTATTTTTACACTGGATTGTTCCTTGTCCTTTTCCATAGCCAATCTATCCTTATGATACTATGATCACTGTCCCCTAAATGTTCCCCTACTGATACTTGATTTACTTGACCCATCTCCATTCCCCAGATAGAGATCCAGCAATGCCTCCTTTCTCGTTGGACTGGAAACCTACTGATGTCGAAAATTCTCCTGAACACACTCTAGGAACTCTTGCCCTTTACACTATTCCTATCCCAGTCTATATTAGGATAATTGAACTCCCCCATCATAACTACTCTATAATTCCGGCACCTCTCTGTAATTTCCTTGCAATTTGGTTCCTCCATATTGTTCCTGCTAGTTGGTGGCCTATAGTATACACCCAGCAATCTAATATTACCTCTTTTTTGTTATATCTAATCAAAAAGATTCTGTCTTTGACCCCTCCAGGCCATCCTGTCTCTTCAGCACTGTAATGTTCTCCTTAATACTGCTACCCCTTTCCTATTTTTCCTGAATGTCTTGAATCTAGGACTATTTAGTATTCTGTCCTGCCCTTTTTGAGCCAGGTCTCTATTATTGCCACATGATATTTCCACGTGGTTATCTGTGCCTACAGCTTACCAACCTTATTTACCACACTCCGTGCATTCACATGCATGCCCAGTAAGCCTAATTTAGACGTTATTACATTCCATCTTACTCTGACCCCACCTGATACCTTACTATTTCCAATGCTTGTGCCATCTGTCTTTCTGGGGGTGGAATGTTAGCGGGGGTAGGTGGAAATATGGAGTAAACAGTTCAGCCATAAACCTATTGAATGGCGGAGCAGGCTCGAAGGGCTGAGTGGCCGACTCCTGTTCCTGATTCGTATGTTCCTAATTCTCTGTGCAGCTTGGTTTTCCTCTCATTACCTTCTGATTCCCATACTCTCCCAAGTTACTAGGCCCAATACTTTTCTTCATATATAAATGAGCTAGACATTGGTGTGCAGGGCACAATTTCAAAATTTGCAGATGGCCCAAAACTCGGAAGCATTGTGAACTGTGAGGAGGATACTGATTAGTCTTCAAGGGGACATAGTTAGGCTGGTGGAATGGGTGGAGACATGGCTGATGAAATTTAATGCAGAGATATGTGAAGTGGTTCATTTTGAGGGGAGGCATGAAGAGAGGTAACATAATGTAGAGAACAATTCTAAAGTGGGTGCAGGAACAGAGCAATCTTTGGCTATATGTGTACAAATCGTTGAAGGTGACAGGGCAGGTTTAGAAAATGGTTTATAAGGCATATGGTATCCTGGGCTTTATAGATAAAGGCATGGAGTACAAAAGCAAGGAAGCTATGATGAACCTTTTATAAAACACTTGTTCGGTCTCAACTGGAGTACTGTGTCCAATTCTGTGCACCATGCTTTAGGAAGGATCTGAAGGTGTTAGGGTGCAGAAAAGATTCACATGAATGGTTGCAGGGAAGGGGAACTTCAGTTACCAGGATAGATTGGAGAAGAAGGGCGGCGCAGTGGTTAGCACCGTAGCCTCACAGCTCCAGCGACCCGGGTTCAATTCTGGGTACTGCCTGTGTGGAGTTTGCAAGTTCTCCCTGTGTCTGCGTGGGTTTTCTCCGGGTGCTCTGGTTTCCTCCCACAGCCAAAAGACTTGCAGATGATAGGTAAATTGGCCATTATAAATTGCCCCTAGTATAGGTAGGTGGTAGGGGAATGTAGGGACAGGTGAGGATGTGGTAGGAATATGGGATGAGTGTAGGATTAGTATAAATGGGTGGTTGATGGTCGGCACAGACTCGGTGGGCCGAAGGGCCTGTTTCAGTGCTGTATCTGTAAATCTAAATCTAAAAAAGATGGAGTTTTTCTCGAGGGAAGAAAAGGTTGAGAGGATATTTGAATGAGGTGTTCAAAATCATGAGTGGTCTAGAGAGAATAGATAGAGAGAAACTGATCCTTTTGGTGGGATGGTCAAAAACCAAAGGATATCGATTTATAAAGGGAATGGCAAATGAATGTTTTTATGCTGCGAGGTTAGGATCTGGAATGCACTGCCTAAGTGTCTGGTGGAGGCAGATTTAATTGTGGCTTTCAAAAGGGAATTTGATAAGCACCTGAAGAGAAAAAACTGTCAGGCCACGGTGAAAGGACAGAGGAGTGGGACTAGCTGAGTTGCTCTTGCAGAGAGCCATTGTGGACATAATGGACTGAAAGACCCCTTCCTGTCCTGTAACCATTCTGTGATTTAGAAGAGGTGTAAAACTTGGCTGCTCAGCTTGTTCATGGTAAATGATCCCATGAATTTTGTTTGAGGAGGAGTGAAGATTTTTCCTGTGTTCTGGTTAACATTTATTCCTCTGCCATCGTTCATCTCTTGCTTGTTGTGGGAAGTTGCTGTGCAAATTGACTGAAAACTGGAAATATTGGAGAAACCATGTAGGTCTGCATTCATAAAAGAACAAATTGAGCAATGGATGGTCACAGACACTTATCAGATGTTTTCTTTTTGAAGGGTTCGCAGCTGAAGTGTCAATCTGTGTTCCCTACTCCTAGATGATAGGAGACCAACTCTGTATTTCTCAAGCCCCTTACTAAAAGAACGATAAATTTATTCTCATTTTATGTATTTGGTCCAGGAAACTGCAGGCATGTGTGTTTAATTCACAGGGTGCCTGCTAACGGTTAATCAGCAGGAGAGGGGCCTGGGATCATAGTTAATCATTTAAGATCCACAAGGAATGTAATGAAATCGTTGGGAAGACCAATAGATTTTTATTTGAGGGGTTGATGGGCCAAGAGTGGAAGGCGGAGTTCAAGTTACAGTGTGCATACAGCAAGACCCCACAAACAGCAAATTAGGTGACTAACCAGTTAATTTGTTCATTGTTGGTTGTGGGGGGAATTTGGCCAAAAGTTCCTCGCCTATTGCCGTGGGACCCTTTGAAATCCAGTTGTGCATGCAGCAATGGTTTCAATTGAACATGTCAGCAGAAAGATAACACTTCTGTGATGCAGCTCTCCCTCAGTACTATACTGAGCGTGAAACCCAACACCACCTGACTCGGGCAGGAGTGCGACCACTGAATTTACTGTGCTAGCGTGAATTTAAAGCAAAAAATCAAGCTGCTTATTTCATATGGTTGTGTTACTTTTGCCTTTATCTTGTGGCCAAATTCGTCAGTCTAAACGAAACAGCTAAGTATATAGAGAAAATACACAATGTGTCTCGACCTGACTTTTCTCGTCGGGTGTTAATATTTCTGGTTCAGACTCCACCTTCCTTTTATAATTTTAAATGACACAAGTGCAACATCTTTAATTATTGAGATATCACTATGGTTGCCAGCTTTGATATACATTGTAGTTGTGCAGACAAGATTGTAATCATGTATAAACAATTTTAAGAATGAATATATTAATAGAAAAGGCCAGTTGTATTATTGAAATCTTGACTTGAAACTAAAACTCTTATGCTGTTTTTTGACAGGAGTTGCTGAAAGATCCTTTGTATATTGGACTTAGACACAAGAGAGTGAGAGGTCAAGTATATGATGATCTTTTGGATGAGTTTATGCAAGCTGTGACTGAAAGGTACATACATTTTGTATACAAATGTGCATTTCCTTCCTCTTGGCAAATGGGAGATTACTGAACCATATGATTCATTTCCTCTATACTGTCTTTCATTAATTCTGTTTTTTCCAGTTAGCAATAAATTTATTACTAATGTTAGTGATCCTTTTGGGATTTACCCTGCAGCTTTCCTGACATTTCTGGAGCCTGTTGGGTGAAAACGTTGGACTTCTTTTTTTCTCTCCATGTAACTCTAGCTGTCCTTAATGACGTTCTTTCACATGATCAAATTCCATTATCGTCTGTTTTATGTGTAGGAAAACTTACTCATCAGTCTGTTCTTGGTGGTTTCACCCACAGATTCCTGTTTGTAGGAACTGAATCTCAGTATAGTGTGGGTGAAAGGGTTTAATCTGCTGAATCTGATGTTTCAAAAGTTTTGCAAAATATGCACTCGTTTCCTGCTTATTCAGTTCGAATGGGCCATATTTAAATTTTTTAGTTGTAATATTTCAGAATCTTGCAATGACTATTGATTTTTATATTTAGTTTCAGGAGCACATATGTAAATTATCTGAAATCACTGCTACTATAGGGGGATATTTTAATTTAGAAATTGAGTTTAAAATATGATTTTGTTGTCTTTTGGATTGATTGCAGCTGGCCCATTACTGCATGTCGAGCATTTTCCAACATTGTTTTCTCTCTTTCAAATGATGTAATGTCAATTTCCATAAGTGCTCATGCCATTTTGATTTGAAGTTGGCATTTGTCACTACCAGAGCCTGCTTGTAAGATTTTTAGTGGTGAATAACTTACTGGAATTGACATAGGATTCCCTCAGAAAATATCACCGTTGTTACGACCAGATGAGAAGGGGTCTAGGGGTTCCCTCCCAGCTTTTGCCTGGTTTACCTATACCATTCTAACAGGACTAGACAGGCTAGATGCAGGGAGGATGTTTCCAATGGCTGGTGAGTCCAGAATCAGGGGTCGCAGTCTCAGGATACTGGGATATGCCATTTAGAACCGAGATGAGGAGAAATTTCTTCACTCAGAGGGTGGTGAACCTCTGGAATTCTCTACCGCAGAAGGCAGTGGAGGCCAAGTCATTAAATATATTCAAAAATGAGTTAGATATATTAATGCCCAAGGGATATGGAGAGAAAGTGGGAACAGGGTTCTGAATTTGACTATCATCCATGATCTTTTTTGAATGGCGAATCAGGCCCAAAGGGCCGAATGGCCTACTCCTGCTCTTATTTTCTGTGTTTCTATGTTTAACCGTAACAGGGTTTAATTTTAGAAAGTGTTTTTAACTCCCCCTTAGTGAACCCTTGTTCACTGCTCCAATTGTAAGGCAAAGAAATCAAACAGGTTTCCTTAGATTTAAACAAGAAAGGTAGAAGTTTATTAATCTTAAACTCTAATCCAGTTAACGATTACGAATATGTGACACGACCACTCTACCATGTGTACGTGATAAACCCATGCAGATAGAGACAGAAAAAAGGAGAAGGAATAAAGGGAAAAAGTTTGAGGCAATATCTGGTAGGTACAGTCCTTTAAGTTCAATATGGAGTCTTTGGTTGCCGGTAAGTCTTGTAATTCGTTGGGGCCCTGGTCATGCCTTCTACTGTTCCGATGTGGGAGCCTTTTCTCTCTGGAGGTGTACATGTCTTTCATGGGTCCGGTGGCTTGGGCGAAAGTGAGAGAGAAGCTTCCTTGTTCCAGCTTCAGTTGCAAAAAACTGCCTTCTGAATTCAAGCTGTCCTGTGGCTAGTTCAAAAAATCTGAACAAGCCAGTTAGTCATGTGACCAGCTGGTTTAACCAGTCCTGGCTTTGTGGATTGCATCATGTTGGCATGCCCTGGAATGCGCTTCCTTTATATCTTCAATGTCTGGTGATCAAAATCCATTTCAGTTAATTGGACCAGGGAATAGCCCTTTGTCTCCACAAGCAGCATCTCTTAGTATGCAAATATCCTTCCAGCCCAGTGTCTGCTGATCTTCAAACAAGTCATTTCTTCACTCCAGCAACAGTTTAAAATCAATGTTCATATGACAAAATTAATATGCCTCATTCTTGGCAGGCGGGGATCTGCATGACACCCTAATCTATTTACTTCATTTATATTGTATAGCTGCAGAAATAGTAGACATATACTATACAGTATAAGTAGGATTTAGACATGCATATAATCTAGAATTTCCAGTTAACTCGCCAGATATTGAACTAGTCTTAATTTATCGCAGTGGAACAGTCTCTGGGGTAAGACATCAACATTTTTCATCACTTGGTAGACAGACTAAGTACATTGCTGAGATGGTTCCTCATATTTACATCTGGAATATGTAAGCCTAAATGCTCATGGACTTTAGTGCATCTGACTGGATGTTAGCACCTGTGCTAGAAGTAAAGAACTAGTAGACCTAAAATACATTTGATTCCTTTAATATAAAAAACTTTCTTCTGAAGAAATAAAACACACTGTTAAAATTCCAGTAAGCAAAGAGACCATGTCTTGTGGTATCTGAATCCCCATCTATGCTTTTGTCACCTCCAGACACGACTGTTCTGAATCTCAATCGGCTGGTGTCCGATTTGTCAACCTCCATAATCTTCAGCTCATCTAAAACTATGCTGCCCTTTATCCTATCCTGTACCAAGTCTCTTTCCCACATCACCCCTGTGCTTGCTAACCTACCTTGACTCTTGGCATTCCAAAGTCTCAAATTTATAATTCTTTTTTTGTTTTAATTCCTTCATGGCCCCTCCTTTCTCTATCGTTGTGCTCTTCAGCTCTATGAACCCCCCAAGGACTCTGCGTTCTTCCAACGCTGGCCTCTTGTGAATCTCCCAGTCATTCTGCCCCACCATTGGTAGCTATATCTTCAGCTGCCTAGGCCCTAAACTCTGGAATTCCTTTCCTGCTTCCCTATCATCCTCTCTTCCTTTTAAGAACTTCTTTAAAGCCCATCTCTGACCAGCTTTTAATCAAACTCCTTGATTCTGTAAATTTTTGTCAATTACACTTCTATGAAGTGACTTGGGATGCCTTTCTGTGTGAAAGATGTGTCTTGCAGACCCCCACCTGCCAAGAATGAGGCATATTAATTTCATCATATGAACATCAATTTTAAACAGTTGCTGGAGTGAAGAAATGACTTGTTTGAAGATCAGCAGACACTGAGCTGGAAGGATATTTGCATACTAAGAGACGCTGCTTGTGGAGACAAAGACTATTTCCTGCTCCAATTAACCCAAATGGATTTTGATCACCAGACATTAAAGGTGTAAGGAAGTGCATTCCAGGGCCTGCTAAGACAATACAATCCACTCCACAAACGCAGACGTGGTTAAGCCATGACTGACCTGCTGGCCAACTTGGATTTTTACTTGTGCCACACAGAAAAGAATTCAGAAGGCAGTTTTTTGCAACTAGCTGGTCTCTCTCCTGGCTTTCTCTCTCTCTCTTTCTCCTAAGCCACTGGACCCATGGAAGACACGTACACCTCGAGAGAAAAGACTCTGACATCGAAACAAATTGAAGCATGAACTGGGTCTCAACGAATAGCAGGACTTGCCAGCAACCAAAGACTCCACATTGAACTCAAAGGACTGTAAATAACTACCAGATATTGCCTCAAACCTTACCCTTTTATTGTTTCTACTTTTTCTGCCTCTATCTGTGTGTGTGTTTATCGTGTATGGCCCGATCAGATCATTGCTAATTTTGTATCGCGCATTCTTGCAATTGGGCCTGAGGTCGTCACTTTCGAGCCTGCTAAGTGCCCATTCTACCTCATTACCCTGGAAGGGTAAGCTATCTCAAAAGTTTGAGAAACAGGTGAAGCTAGCCGTTTCGCGCTGCTACTATACAGTAGCAACACAAGTGGTATTTCCACCAACAGGATCTGCCGTCACGCCAAAAAGACGTCCTGCCTACCACACAAATAAGTAATGTGGTATATGAATTGCAGTGCTGGTGTGATGCCAGGTAGCTGTATGTCCCACAATTGGTGGATCGTATCAAACAGCACATCCCTTTGGCTGTTTGCAATAGGTAGAGTACTGACCGTACTCAACCAGCTGGTATTTGCAAAACTCAGAACACAATGTCTAACATTAGATGTGATTCCGCAATTGGACAGCATTTACTGAACAATCCTGAGAACGCTAAGAATTACACTAACAACCAATTTAAGATTCAGTCTGGCTCACAATGTGACTTACTTATACTTGCCAGAAGCTACATATGGAGGGACCTGTATTCTGCAGGTAAAAGTAACATGTCCAACCGTTGTACCTTTCTGAACTAAACAAAAGCATGGAGGACAATAGTTCCCGAGTGCATGCTCCATGGCAATGTCTCAATCAAACTTCTGATGCAGTCAACACACCTTGTAACATGGTCACTGTCTTCTAAAGTTGTTTAGTCCAAGTCCACCTCAAGCTAACAAAAAGCTGTTTAAGCTCCACATCATTGTGTAACAAGCACTGCATCATTGGAAAAAGTTCTTTTGTTTCTAAGTTATGGCAATTCCACAAAGAGTGTTACTTGAATGCTCAAAGACAGTTAATACATTCACACAAAGGAACATCCAATTTATCATTTAAAAAGAAAGCAGCTGCAACCACTATTAAAGGAAATAAATTTTGCATCATCTGAAAGCACAGCGTTAGTTTTCACGCTCCCTACTCCAAACTCCAATCCTGAGCTAGTGAGCCCGTCCCTCTCCCTGGCAACAGTCTGAGATTAAGCCAGTCTGTTTGCAACCTTGGTTTCACATTTGACCCCAAGATGAGCTTCCAACTTCTCATTCGCGCAATCAATAAGACTGCCTATTTCCACCTCTGATATCACCTGACTTCTGCCTGTCTCAGCTCATCTGCTGCTGAAATCCTCATTCATGCCTTTGTTATCTCTAGACTTGACTATTCCAAAGCACTCCCACATTCTACTCACCGTAAACTTGAGGTTATCCAGAACTCTCTGCCCGTGTCCTTCCTCGCACAAAGTGCCATTCCCCTATCACCTCTCTGCTCACTGACCCACATTGGCTCCCAGTCAAGCAATGTCTTGACTTGAAAATCCTCATCCTTGTTTTCAAAATCCCTCCATGGCCTCTCACCTCCTTGTCTCTGTAATCTCCTCCAGTTTCTCAAACTACCGAGCTATCTGTGCTCCTCCTAATTCTGGTCTCTTGTGCATCCCAATTTTAATTGCTCCACCATTAGCCTTGCCTTCAGTAGCCTGGACCCGAAGCTCTGTAGTACAGTCCTTAAACCTCCTCTGCCTCTCCGCTTTGCTTTCCTCCTTTAAGACACTCCTTGAGAGAAAGCTATTTGACCAAGCTTTTGTTCATTTGACCTAACATCTCCAAATGTGACTTGGTGTCCTGTTTTGTTTCATAGTGAAGCACCTTGGGACATTTTATTACTTTAACGGCGATCGATAAGTATCCGTTGTTAATAAATTTCACACGAGGCAATAACCTGCCATGCTCCAGGAAAATTGAAAAGAAAAGCCTTTTAGCAGCCCTTTTGTTACATGTAACTTTTCTTTTTTCAGGACAGACGCACTCAAAAAAAAACACCCAAAATGGGAACTCTGAGAAAGAAAATAATTTTTTTTAAAAATGTTGTCTGCAGTTTGTGCACGAACAATTTAATTCTCGTCCCACCCTCCAACCTATCTAGCTCTAATGGGCTCCAGTCCCACTTTGCAAATAATTTGATGAGTTTACTACTGACAGTCTCCAATGCGAGTGATTGTTTTCTTTGTGTAATATTGATATGTGGTCTCGAAAGCTGACAGCATGCATGTTATCTGCAGGCCAAACATTTCTTGACCACCCACTTAAGCTATTTCACAATGATTAAAACCATGCAATCTAATTCACACACAGCTCAAAAGAATTTGAGATTAGATGATTGCATTGTAGACCAAAGCCAGAATTTTACGGTGGGCGGGAGGCCCTGTCCACCAGCCGAAAAGTTGGTGGGGGGCGAGGTTGCCTCTGCTGGGCCTGGGGAGTCATGCCAGGATTTTACGTTCCCCAGGCCCTTAATTGGCCTTGGGCAGGACTTCCGCCTCCTTCAGGCAGAAAGCCCTGTCTAATGGAGCTGCCGGCTAATCAACGGGCCGGCAGCTCTTAATCCCAGCGGTGCCACTGCTGGGACCATACCCAGCCATTGGAAGCAAGAGAGACAACAGCCCCCCGAAAGATTTTTTTTTTCTTTTGAGGCCTCGCCGGGAACAATTGGCTGGGCCCTAATGAGTCAAGGGGGGGGGTGGTAATCGGTTAGTAGTGGTGGGGGGAGTGTTGTCTGGGGGGGGGGGGAGGGTGGTTGTGGTTTTGGGGGCTGCCCTCCCGATCATGAGAGCCCCCCTCCAGCCCATAAGAAAGTTGTTCTTGGTGCCTTTGCCATCCAGCCACTGCAGGTAAAATACCAGCGGCAGGAGGAGGCCCTTAAATGCCAGTTAATTGGCCACTTAAGGGCCTAGATTGGCCTGGGGTGGGCCATTTCTCACCACCACCGCCCTGCATAAAATTGCAGCAGGGGCGGGAAGGCATCGGGAACAGCCCCCTCTGTCTCCTGCTCAATTTTACGGCCCCTCCTGCCACCAGCCTGCTTGTGTGGGGCCCGGAAAATTCCGGTCCAAGTGTCCCTTAGCAGCCATTTTAGATCTTATCAAAGCAAATGGAATCCTTCTTAGTTTTGAGTTGCCACAGCTTTACAGATATTTAATGTATATATTGTATATCAACCTGTCTGTCAGTCAGTCAGCACCAACGGGCTCCTTTCAGTAAAGATTTGAGTCTTAGGCCTGTCTGGTTGTGGCGATTGAAGGTGGGCTTGTGGTCAGGATTCTGGTCCTGGCAAATAGGTGGGGATTGAGAACTGCTTTTACTCCAATAAGTCAGGCTGTGTATGTAATGATTGTAGGGGAGTTCCTTCACCTTTAAGCACAGACCCTTATTTAAAAATAAATACCGGCCTTTAATTATTTAAAAACTAAAACACGGACAAATATTTTGTGTGCGCTTTTTCAGAATAATTTAGTTGAAAATTGAGTTCTTGCAATTTAAACAAATCCACTGCCCAGGTCCAGTTATTGACCCCTTTGTTAAAAGGGAGGAGAAATAGCCATCAATCTGGAGTGCGTAACTGTTGGTGACTGACTGACTGAATTCATGACCAACTGATTTGCAGTCTCATCATTCAGCCTGCTTCCTTTGATATCATCACATTTGGTGTTTGAATGAAATTATATTTTACAAGTTGACTTAATGAGAAGATTAAAGTTAATCAAATAAGAAACCTTTTCATTAATTAACTATTGATGCTTCCTCTTCAAGGAGAAAAATTAATTGACACAGAATCAAAGTTTTGTTGTCAGAAATCTAGGCAGAGGTTTCCAGCCTGATCTGTTGTGGCAGAGTGCAGTATAGAATCATAGAAAGTTTAAGGCACAGAAAGAGGCCACCAGGGACCAAGGGGGAAATCTGTGGGTGGAGCCAGAGGACATTGGTAGGGTGTTGAACGAATACTTCACATGTGTCTTCACCCAAGAGAATGAGGATTTAGATATGGAACTTGGAGAGAGAGACTCTGAGGTTCCTGAGCAAATTCATAGGGAGTGACAAGGTATTGGAGGTTTTGGCAAGCTTAAAATTGGACAAATCTCCAGGTCCAGACAATTTGTGTCCCAGGATGCTGTGGGAGGCGAGAGTGGAGATTGCAGGGGCTCTGACCCAATTTTTTAATTCCTCTCTGGCCACGGGGGAGGTTCCAGAGGACTGGAGAACAGCTAATGTGGTCCCACTATTTAAGAAAGGTTGTAGAGATAAGCTAGGGAACTACAGACCAGTGAGTGTCTCGTCAGTGGCAGGGAAACTATTAGAGAAAATTCTGAAGGAGAGAATCTATCTCTACTTGGAGAGACAAAATTTGATTAGGAATAGTCAGCATGGCTTTGTCAGAGGGAGGTCATGCCTAACAAATTTGATTGAATTTTTTGAGCATGTGACCAGGTGTGTAGATGAGGGTAGTGCAGTTGATGCAGTTTACATGGATTTCAGCAAAGCCTTTGACAAGGTCCCACATGGGAGAGTTATCAAGAAAGCAAATGCACATGGGATACAGGGTAACTTGATAAGGTGGATTCAAAATTGGCTTAGCTGTAGGAGGCAGACAGTGATGACAGACGGCTGTTTTAGTGACTGGAAGCCAGTGTCCAGTGGCGTACCACAGGGATCTTTGCTAAGTCCCCTACGTTTATCATTTATATAAACGACATAGATGACTGTGGGGGGTAGGATCAGTAAGTTCATGGATGACACAAAGATTGGCCGAGTGGTTAACAGTGAGGTGGAGTGTCTTGGGTTACAGGAAGATATAGGCGGGATGGTCAAATGGGCAGAAAAGTGGCAGATGGAATTTAATCCTGAAAAGTGTGAGGTGATGCACTTTGGAAGGAGTAATGTGACACGGAAGTATTCAATGAATATCACCCTCTATAAAAACAAAGGTGACCGCGGTGACTGCAACAACTACCGTGGAATCTCCCTGCTCAGCATAGTGGGGAAAGTCTTTGCTCGAGTCGCTCTGAACCAGCTCCAGAAGCTGACCGAGCGCGTCTACCCTGAGGCACAGTGTGGCTTTCGTGCAGAGCGATCGACCGTTGACATGCTGTTCTCCCTTCGTCAGATACAGGAGAAATGCCGTGAACAACAGATGCCCCTCTACATTGCTTTCATTGATCTCACCAAAGCCTTTGACCTCGTCAGCAGACGTGGTCTCTTCAGACTACTAGAAAAGATTGGATGCCCACCAAAGCTACTAAGTATCATCACCTCATTCTATGACAATATGAAAGGCACAATTCAACATGGTGGCTCCTCATCCGAGCCCTTTCCTATCCTGAGTGGTATGAAACAGGGCTGTGTTCTCGCACCCACACTTTTTGGGATTTTCTTCTCCCTGCTGCTTTCACATGCGTTCAAATCCTCTGAAGAAGGAATTTTCCTCCACACAAGATCAGGGGGCAGGTTGTTCAACCTTGCCCATCTAAGAGCGAAGTCCAAAGTACGGAAAGTCCTCATCAGGGAACTCCTCTTCGCTGACGATGCTGCTTTAACATCTCGCACTGAAGAGTGTCTGCAGAGTCTCATCGACAGGTTTGCGGCTGCCTACAATGAATTTGGCCTAACCATCAGCCTCAAGAAAACGAACATCATGGGGCAGGACGTCAGAAATGCTCGATCCATCAATATTGGCGACCACGCTCTGGAAGTGGTTCAAGAGTTCACCCACCTAGGCTCAACTATCACCAGTAACCTGTCTCTAGATGCAGAAATCAACAAGCGCATGGGTAAGGCTTCCACTGCGATGTCCAGATGGCCAACAGAGTGTGGGAAAATGGCGCACTGACACGGAACACAAAAGTCCGAGTGTATCAGGCCTGTGTCCTCAGTACCTTGCTCTACGGCAGCGAGGCCTGGACAACATATGTCAGCCAAGAGCGACGTCTCAATTCATTCCATCTTCGCTGCCTCCGGAGAATACTTGGCATCAGGTGGCAGGACCGTATCTCCAACACAGAAGTCCTCGAGGCGGCCAACATCCCCAGCTTATACACACTACTGAGTCAGCGGCGCTTGAGATGGCTTGGCCATGTGAGCCGCATGGAAGATGGCAGGATCCCCAAAGACACATTGTACAGCGAGCTCGCCACTGGTATCAGACCCACCGGCCGTCCATGTCTCCGTTTTAAAGACGTCTGCAAACGCAACATGAAATCCTGTGACATTGATCACAAGTCGTGGGAGTCAGTTGCCAGCGTTCGCCAGAGCTGGCGGGCAGCCATAAAGACAGTGCTAAAATGTGGCGAGTCGAAGAGACTTGGTAGTTGGCAGGAAAAAAGACAGAGGCGCAAGGGGAGAGCCAACTGTGCAATTTCTCTGCAGCACCTGTGGAAGAGCCTGTCACTCTAGAATTGGCCTTTATATCCACTCCAGGCGCTGCTTCACAAACCACTGACCACCTCCAGGCACGTATCCATTGTCTCTCGAGATAAGGAGGCCCAAAGAAGAAGAATGTGACACGGAAGTATTCAATGAATGGCCTGACACTGGGAAGTTCTGAGGAACAAAGGGACCTTGGCATGTTTGTCCATAGATCTCTGAAGGCAGAAGGGCAGGTTAATAGGGTGGTGAAAAAGGCATGTGGGACACTTGCCTTTATCTATCGAGATATAGATTACAAAAACAGGGAGGTCATGTTGGAGGTGCATAGAACTCTGGTAAGGCCACAGCTGGAGTATCGTGTGCATTTCTGGTTGCCACATTATAGGAAGGATGTGATTGCACTGGAGGGGGTGCAGAGGCGATTCACCAGGATGTTGCCTGGGATGGAACATTTAAACTATGAAGAGAGGTTGGCTTGGGTTTTCGCTGGAGCAGAGAAGACTGAGGGGTGACCTGATTGAGGAGTACAAGATTAAGAGAGGTATGGACAGGGTGGATAGGGAGCAGCTGTTCCCCTTAGTTGAAGGGTCAGTTACGAGGGGACACAAGTTTAAGGTGAGGGGCAGGAGAAGAACTTTTTTACCCAGAGAGTAGTAATGATCTGGAATGCACTGCCTGGGAGGGTGGTAGAGGTGGGTTGCCTCACATCCATTAAAAAGTACCTGGATGAGCATTTGGAACGTCATAACATTCAAGGCTATGGGCCAAGTGCTGGCAAATGGGATTAGGTAGACAGGTCAGGTGTCTTTAATGCATCAGTGAAGACTCGATGGGCTGAAGGGCCTCTTCTGCACTGTATGATTCTGTGACTTGGCCCATCGTGTCTGTACCGGCCGAAAAACAATCCACCTATTCTAATCCCACCTTCCAGCATTTGGTCCGTAGCCCTGCAGATTACATCTCTTGAGGTGCATATCCAGACTCCTTTTGAATAAGTTGAGGGTCTCTGCCTCAACTCCCTTTCAGGCAGTGAGTTCTAGACCTCCACCAGTCTCTGGGTAAAAATATTTTTCTTCAACTCCCTTCTAATTTTTCTACCAATCACTTTAAATCTGTGTCCCCTTGCCACTGATCTCTCTGCTAAGGTGAATAGACCCTTGTCTCGAGAGACAATGGGTAAGCACCTGGAGGTGGTCAGTGGTGTGTGAAACAGCATCTGGAGTGGCTATAAAGGCTAATTCTAGAGTGACAGACTCTTCCACAGGCGCTGCAGATAAAATTGGTTGTCGAGGCTGTTACACAGTTGGTTCTCGCCTTGCGCTTCTGTCCTTTTTCCTGCCAACTGCTAAGTCTCTTCGACTCGCCACACTTTATCCCCGCCTTTATGGCTGTCCGCCAGCTCTGGCGATCACTGGCAACTGACTCCCACGACTTGTGGTCAATGTCACAGGACTTCATGTCGCGTTTGCAGACGTCTTTAAAGCGGAGACATGGACGGCCGGTGGGCCTGATACCAGTGACTAGCTCGCTGTACAATGTGTCCTTGGGGATCCTGCCATCCTCCATGCGGCTCACATGGCCAAGCCATCTCAAGTGCCGCTGACTCAGTAGGGTGTATATGCAGGGGATGATGGCCGCCTCGAGGACTTCTGTGTTGGAGATACGGTCCTGCCACCTGATGCCAAGAATTCTCTGGAGGCAGCGAAGATGGAATGAATTGAGACGTCGCTCTTGGCTGACATACTTTGTCCAGGCCTCGCTGCCATCGAGCAAGGTACTGAGGACACAGGCTTGATGCACTCAAACTTTTGTGTTCCGTGTCAGTGCGCCATTTTCCAACACTCTTGGCCAGTCTGGACATAGCACCTCCACCCTGTCCAGGCCCCTCAAAGTTTCGTACATTTCAATCAGATCTCCCCTCAGCCTTCTCTGTTCCAAGGAGAACAACCCCAGCCTATCCAATCTTTCCTCATAGCTGCATTTTTCCTGCCTGGCAACATCCTGGTAAATCTCCTCTGTACCCTCTCTAGTGCAATTGCATCCTTTCTGTAATGAGGTGACGATAACTGCACACGGTACTCAAGTTGTGGCCTCACCAATGAATTGTACAGTTCCAGCATAACCTCCCTGCTCTGATATTCTATACCTCAGCTAATAAAGGAAAAAAATTCCATATGCTTTCTTAACCACCTTATTGTCCTATCCTGCTACCTTCAGGGATCTGTGGACAGTCAGTACTAATTCCCTTACTTCCTCAATACTTCTCAGTACTTTCCCATTAATAGTGTATTCCTTTTCCTTCTTTGACTTCCCCAAGTGCATCATTTCACACTTCTCCAGGTTGAATTCCATTTGCCACTTATCTGCTCATCTGACCAGACCAGTCTACAGCTATCCTCCTCGCTATCTACCACACGACCAATTTTTGTGTCATCTGCAAACTTCCTGATCATGCCCCTTACGTTTACATCCAAATTATTACACATACCACAAAAAGTAGGGGACCAAGCCCTGCGGAACGTCACTGGAAACAGCCCTCTGGTCGCAAAAACAACAGTCAACAATTACCCTTTGTTTCCTGCCATTGAGCCAATTTTGTATCCACCTTGCTGCATTTCCCTGGATCCCATGGGATTTTATTTTTTTTAACCAATCTGCCATGTGGGACCTTGTCAAAAGCCTTGTTAAAATCTATGTAGACCACATCAACTGCACTACCTTCATCTTATGTATCTTGTTGCTTCAAAAAATTCGATCAAATTGGTCAAACAAGATCTTCCCTTAACAAATCCATGCTGACTATCCTTGATTAACTTGTGCCTTTCTAAGTGACAGTTTATCCTGTCTCTCAGAATAGATTCCAATAATTTGCCCACTAGACTGACAGGCCTGTAGTTATTTGGTCTATCCCTCGCTCCCTTTTTAAACAGAGGTACAACGTTGGCTGTTCTCCAATCCTCTGGCACCAAACCTGTATCCAGTGAGGACTGGAAAATGATGGTCGGACCTTCTGCTATTTCTTTTCTTGTTTCTTTTAACACCCTGGGGTGCATTTCATCCGGCCCTGGTGATTTATCAACTTTCAAGGATGCTATTCCCAATAAAACTTCCTCTCTCCCAATGTTCATCACATCAAATACTTCACACCCCTCTTCCTTAACTACAATATCTGCATTGTCCCCCTCTTTTGTGAAGACCGATGCAAAGTATTTATTGAGAACCATGCAAATATCTTCTCCCCTTACACATAGGTTACCTTTTTGGTCTTTTATGGGTCTTACTCTTAATGTATTGATAAAACATCTTTGGGTTCACCTTGATTTTGCTTGTCATTATTTTTTCATGCCCTCTGTTTGCTTTCCTTGTATAACTCCAGCCTGCTCAAGTACAGGTACACAGCTGTAAGTGGCCCTGCACAACCCGACAATGTGGGAAGGAATCCCCAAAACTAAGACCATAATAGGTCAGTGCAGCAACAAATTAGTAAGAATCTGCTATCTTCCAATTATTTTAAACCAATCTCTCTCAAAAAAAAACATTTATAAAATTTACACTACCTGCAGAAACTTAATGCAGCTGAAGCATGTGTATGACCTTCCATCCTCTCCTGTCTGAACATTCCTGTTTCCATTCTCTGCATATAAAAAAAAAGGCCTTTGAATCGGAAAAACATGGATTCAGTGCTGGGCCAGTGTACCTTTTGGCTTGATTTACCAATGTAAACTAAACCCCCAAGCTGTTTCAAACTGGTGTGTTGTGAAACTTGAACCTGTGATACTTTGTGGGGGTACGTACTTTCAAACAAAATTGATGATCTATAGCGCTCTGCACAGGTATTCTGGGGCCCGCAGCACGGTTATGATCTCTAGCTGCCAGCCTGGCCTGTCTCTCTCTCTCTAAGGCCATTGCTGAGGTGCTCACTGTGGGAGAAGTGGTCTATACAGGTCCTCTGGCCAACCTGGTAATTTCTGTTCGGTGAATGAAGTTTGCAGATCGCCAGTTTCTTGTAAATTATGGCTTAATGCACTGTGGCTTGCTTTCTTTTTCGATTTTACTTTTGGCACTTCAGAATATGATGAATGTATGTAGATTGTGCAAAGAAAATTATTTTATTACTGCTCCAGAAATAGTGTGTTGTAATAACTTGCAAAACAAATCTGGTTCTATGTCTTTGATATCTTGGGAGAGCAAACATGCAAGTTTTAAAATCAGCTTCTCTGGTAACTTAAGTGAGACATTCATAGTAAGCAGTGAGGCTATATGTTGGTCTTATCACCTTTTAATGCTCTTGTGAATGTTTACAGTGCCAGAAATTTGAGGCTCAAAATTTAAATTGATCGTTTATATAACTTTAAAAAAATTGATTTTTCAGGAGGTTGACTAAAAGCAATTTCACATGAGAAGTATTAAAACACTTGTTATAATAACCAGGACTAACCTAAAAATTCCACAGTAATCAGAGGCAGTTGTATTTAGAGTTGCACTTTTTAATTTTTACTTATGGACAGCACCAACAGTTAATATGATGCTGTTCACTCGCACAGTAAATTACGAATATAAAAAATGACAGACCAGCTTGTCTTCTCCTGCCTATCAATTGTGCCCCACACATGATGGCTGGAGCATCGTGACTAGACATTTCCTATCTCTTCCCCACACCACCCCCACCCCACCAGACCACCCCATGGGTGTGGTTACATTTTCAGTATTCTTGCTGGAGAGGAAATAATGTGACATACCAAGTGACTGAGTCTTATCTTCAGTCTGCTGCTGATCACTAGACAGACCAGACATGTAGAGATGTTCTCTTGCAATGTAAAGCCATGCTACTACCCTTAATAAAGGAACCCACTATTTGTGTTAACTGACCCCTGATGCGTGGCTAGTGCCTTGATGTTTGAAGTAGTCATTAGCACAAGGAGAAAAAAAACACAAGACCCAGAACCATGTAATCTCCTGGGAGAGGCAAAAAAACAGGAAAAAGCCAGGGCCAATAAGAGAAAAAATACTTTGGACATTTCTCTCTGATCCTTCTCCCCCCACCCCCACCAGATGATCAAAGTTAGTCCAGGAGATAATATGGACCTAGTGTTATCTGTTAATCTTCCATATTATGCCACATATGTCCCAGTCAAGGACTGGTCCAGCTTCCTCATTCACATTCAGCAATTTAAGTATACCTTTTTTAAAATGGGTTTGCTTCACCTTTTCCTTTTTCTCTGCTGAACACACCAACTCCTCCTGAAATGTGATTTCCAGGGCATGGATTCTCCTCCATACATGATCCATGCGGCTATCTTTCATATATGAGCTTAGATAGTTAAGGGGGAGGGGGAGCAGCCAGAGGTCGTGGTACATATCGGTACCAATGACATAGCTAGGAAAAGGGATGAGGACCTGAAAAGCGAATATTGGGAGTTAGGTTGGAAGCTGAAAGGCAGGACGAGCAGAGTAGTAATCTCAGGATTGTTACCGGTGCCACGTGCTAGTGAGGCGAGAAACAGGGAGCAAGTGCAGTTGAACACGTGGCTACAGAACTGGTGTAGGAGGGAGGGATTCAGATATGTGGATCATTGGGATACCTTCTGGGGAAGGTGGGACCTGTACAAGAAGGACGGGTTGCATCTGAACTGGAGGGGCACCAATATCCTGGGCGGGAGGTTTGTAAGAGCTCTTCGGGAGGGTTTAAACTAGTTTGGCAGGGGGATGGGAACCGGAGCCACAGATCAGTGGATGGGGTAGCTGCTGAACAGGCAGATACCGAGTACAGAGAGTCTGTGAGGAAGGTTAGACAGTTGACAGGGCAAAGTTGCAGCCAGTATGATGGGTTGAAGTGTGTCTATTTTAACGCAAGAAATGTCAGAAATAAGGGTGATAAAGTTAGAGCATGGATCAGTACTTGGAGCTACGATGTTGTGGCCATTACGAAGACGTGGATATCACAGGGGCAGGAATGGATGTTGGATGTTCCAGGGTTTAGATGTTTCAAAAGGAATAGGGAGGGAGGTAAAAGAGGTGGGGGAGTGACATTGCTAATCAGGGATAGTATTACAGCTGCAGAAAGGGAGGTCGTCGAGGAGGGTTTGTATACTGAGTCATTATGGGTGGAAGTCAGAAACAGGAAAGGAGCAGTCACTTTATTGGGAGTTTTCTATAGACCCCCCAATAGCAACAGAGACATGAACAGATTGGGAGGCAGATTTTGGAAAGGTGCAGAAGTAACAGGGTTGTTGTCATGGGTGACTTCAACTTCCCTAATATTGATTGGAACCTCCTTAGTGCAAATAGTTTGGATGGAGCAGTTTTTGTCAGGTGTGTCCAGGAAGGTTTCCTGACTCAATATGTAGATAGGCCGACTAGAGGGGAGGCTATGTTGGATTTGGTGCTTGGCAACGAACCAGGCCAGGTGGCAGATCTCTTGGTGGGAGAGCATTTTGGTGATAGTGATCACAACTCCCTGACCTTTACTATCGTCATGGAGAGGGACAGGAGCAGACGGGATGGGAAAATATTTAATTGGGGGAGGGGGAATTACAATGCTATTAGGCAGGAACTGGGGAGCATAAACTGGGAACAGATGTTCTCAGGGAAATGCACGACAGAAATGTGGAGGTTGTTTAGGGAGCACTTGCTGCGACTGCTGGATAGGTTTGTCCCGATGAGGCAAGGAAGGGATGGTAGGGTGAAGGAACCTTGGATGACAAGAGATGTGGAACAGCTAGTCAAGAGGAAGAAGGAAACTTGCTTAAGGTTGAGGAAGCAAGGATCAGACAGGGCTCTAGAGGGTTACAAGATAGCCAGGAAGGAACTGAAGGATGGACTTAGGAGAGCTAGAAGGGGACATGAAAAAGTCTTGGGTAGGATGAAGGAAAATCCCAAGGCGTTCTACACTTATGTGAGGAACAAGAGGATGGCCAGAGTGAGGGTCGGGCCGATCAGGGATAGTGGAGGGAACTTGTGCCTGGAGTTGGAGGTAGGGGAGGTCCTAAATGAATACTTTGCTTCAGTATTCACTAGTGAGAGGGAACTGGTCGTTTGTGAGGACAGCGTGGAACAGGCTGATATGCTCGAACTGGTTGAGGTTAAGAGGAGGATGTGCTGGAAAGTTTGAATGATAGGACAGATAAGTCCCCGGGGCCAGACGGGATATACCCAAGGATGTTACGGGAAGCGAGGGAAGAGATTGCTGTGCCTTTGGCGATGATCTTTGCGTCTTCACTGTCCACTGGCATAGTACCGGATGATTGGAGGGTGGCAAACGTTGTTCCCTTGTTCAAGAAAGGGAATAGGGATAACCCTGGGAATTATAGACCAGTCAGTCTTACGTCGGTAGTGGGCAAATTATTGGAGAGGATTCTGAGAGACAGGATTTATGATTATTTGGAAAAGCATGGTTTGATTAGAGACAGTCAGCATAGCTTTGTGAGGGGCAGGTCATGCCTCACAAGCCTTATTGAATTCTTTGAAGATGTGACAAAACACATTGATGAAGGAAGAGCAGTGGATGTGGTGTATATGGATTTTAGCAAGGCGTTTGATAAGCTTCCCCATGGTAGGCTCATTCAGAAAGTAAGGAGGCATGGGATACAGGGGAAGTTGGCTGTCTGGATGCAAAATTGGCTGGCCCATAGAAGACAGAGGGTGGTAGTAGATGGAAAGTATTCAGCATGGAGCTCGGTGACCAGTGGTGTTCCTCAGGGATCTGTTCTGGGACCTCTGCTCTTTGTGATTTTTATAAATGACTTTGATGAGGAAGTGGAAGGCTGGGTTAGCAAGTTTGCCGATGACACGAAGGTTGCTGGAGTTGTGGATAGTGTGGAAGGCTGTTGTAGGTTGCAATGGGACATTGACAGGATGCGGAGCTGGGCTGAGAAGTGGCAGATGGAGTTCAACCTGGAAAAGTGTGAAGTGATTCATTTTGGAAGGTCGAATTTGAATGCAGAATACAGGATTAAAGACAGGATTCTTGGTAGTGTGGAGGAACAGAGGGACCTTGGGGTCCATGTCCATAGATCGCTCAAAGTTGCCACCCAAGTTGATAGGGTTGTTAAGAAGGCGTATGGTGTGTTGGCTTTCATTAACAGGGGGATTGAGTTTAAGAGCCGCGAGGTTATGCTGCAGCTCTATAAGGCCCTGGTTCGACCACACTTGGAATATTGTGTTCAGTTCTGGTCGCCTCATTATAGGAAGGATGTGAAAGCTTTAGAGAGGGTGCAGAGGAGATTTACCAGGATGCTGCCTGGACTGGAGGGCATGTCCTACGAAGAAAGACTGAGGGAGCTAGGGCTTTTCTCATTGGAGCGACGAAGGATGAGAGGTGACTTGATAGAGGGGTGCAAGATGATGAGAAGCATAGATAGAGTGGATAGCCAGAGACTTTTTCCCAGGGTGGAAAGGGCTATCACCGGGGGGCATAATTTTAAGGTGATTGGAGGAATGTTTCGGGGAGATGTCAGAGGTAGGTTCTTTACACAGAGAGTGGTGGGTGCGTGGAATGCGCTGCCAGCGGTGGTAGTAGAAGCAGATACATTAGGGACATTTAAGCAACTCTTGGATGGGTACATGGGTGATAGCAGAATCAAGGGTAGGTAGTTAGTTTGATCTTAAAGTAGGTTAAAGGTTCGGCACAACATCGTGGGCCGAAGGGCCTGTACTGTGCTGTACTGTTCTATGTTCTATAGTGAGTGTTAACAGCCTATTTGATATCAAAGGACATCACAGCTGAGACATCTTGTTCCCATCCAGTGTCTTCACATACACACTTTCCACTATTAAATCCTGGATAGCTATCAAGAGTGGGAGCTCTAATTTCTTTTTTTGTTCATTCCAAAGCACAGGGTGCTCAAGCAAATTGTAACAGCTGGGATGAGCTAACTTAGTGCAGATCTGGAAAAAGACCTGTGGCTTCCTGCTTGACTTGGTGGCTTTATCCACTGTGTATGATATATTGAGAGTACCAAAGGGTTTATTTTAATAACTCTTGAAAGAAGCTGTGCAGGAATACAGCTTTCAACTCTATTTGCATCATCTGTCAAGTTGTGATATAATATGCAATGTTATATGAACATACAAACCCACGAATTAGGAGCAGAAGTCGGCCATTTGGTTCCTCAAACCAGCTCCGCTATTCAATAAGATCATGGCTGATCTGTTTCAGCTTCAAATTCCACACTCTCATCTACCCCTGATAACCCTTGATTCCCTTGCCTAACAAGAAGCTAGCTACAACCTCCTTTTTCTCTAGAAACTGTTTTTACAACTGAGTGGCTTGCTAGTCAAGAGGGCATTAAGAGTGAGCCATGTTATGTAGGACTAGTGTCATATCTAGTCATGTCAGGTTTCTTTCCCTGCAGGGTATTCGTAAATTAGCTAGGTTTTTATGACTATCCCATTGCTTTCATGGAAGTGTTTTAGCTCACCACTTCTCTGCTGGTAGACTGGTACCATACCCATTACACTACTATACTTAGGGCTGCTACTTTAAGGCTGTTACATTTTTCAAAATGTTACGACCAGGTGAGAAAGGTGTCTAGGGGTCCCTTTCAGCCTTCATTTGGTCTTCCTGTAACAGGATTTAATTTTAAACACTGTGTTTTGAGCTCCCCCTTGATGAATCCTTGTTCACCAATTTCCAATTCTGAGGCAAAGAAATTAGCACAAACAGGCTTTCTTAGGTTTAAAGAAGAAAAGTGAAATTTATTAAAACTTAAACTCTATTTCACTTAACGCTTACGGATCCATGCTGTGCCCCACCCTCGCATGCATATGTGACACACGTGCAAATAGAGACAGAAAAGAGCAGAAGAAAAATAGAGAGGTTTGAGGCAATATCTGAAGAGTTTCTTGTTACTGTACTTCGAGCTCACTGTGTAGAGTCCTTGCTTGTAGGTAATTCTTGCTTTTCATGGGAGCTTAGTATTCTTCTTAAACCTTGTTCACTGTAGGAGACATTTCTCTGTCTTGGGGTTCCTGCATCTTCAATGGATTCCAAAGCTGGTGAGAAAGAGATGAGGTGTTCTCAATCCAGGAGCTTTCTGCCCTGTTCAAATTCTCTGTGGCCAATTTAAAACACTCAGTTCAAAACTCTGCAACAGTTAGTCATGTGACTAAACTGGTCTGATCACGTCTTCTGTGCATTCAGCCATTTTAGCAGTTAACCTGGAATGCAAGCTCCTCCACCCTCAACGTCTGGTAATCAAAAGTCTATTGTGGATTAAATTGGAGCAAGAAATAGCCTCTTTGTCTTTTCCAAATGCTGTTTGTTAATATGCAAAAATTTGGCTCCAGCCAAGGATCCATTGTGGGTTTTTTAACCAGTTCTTTCCTCACTCCAGTAACAGATTTAAAATTAATGTTTATGTAGCAAAATGAATATTCCTCATTCTTGGCAGGTGGGGGCCTGCATGACACCTCCACACCCAGGGGAATGAAATACTATTTGAAAAAAAGGCACATTTCATTAAAAGGTTTGAGAGAAATTTTAAGATACAGAAAGAAAAAGCATGCATTTCTCTTATTCATTTCCATTCATTCTTGAATCCTAAAGCTTATTAAAATTGCCTGTCTTTTCTTGGTGCCCATGCTGCTCTAATGCCCCCTTTCCATGGCTGCCTCGGGTCTTTGTGATAGCTGAGGTCATTTTTTTTTTCAGGAGAGTTAGTAGTGGGCGGGTCTATCCTGAACATACTCTGTGCTTTGCTGAGTCATGCAAAGGCTTTTGACTTCAGGGTGGTTCCCTTTCCTGTGACTGTGGGGGAGGATTCTTTGTTTATCTCCCCTTTGTGCTCTGGGACATTCCTGCTAGCGGGTATGTGTGCAGACCCTATTGCACTTCCCTGTGGCACTTTGACTAGATGAGGCATCGCCCTCACTGTTTCTCTGCCCCCGAAAGGTCTTTTTTGTCTCTGCAGTTTCCTGTAAATGCTGTTAGCAACTCTGGTGGGGTGCTTCGAGAGTCTGCATCTGCATTTATGTAGGAGGATGTGGGGTCTCACTTTTCAAATTTTTCGGGGTTTTCATCCAGGATTCCTCCCACACTTACTTTAACGTTCCCTCTTGGTCATGTTTTCCCCTTCTCTGTCTAAACTTTTGCCAGTGTGTGCCTGCATGTTCACTTTTGTTCTTGGCGGAGGTCTCTTGCAGTTTACCAGCCCTCTGCTGGAGGGTCCTCCTAACACCAGTACAGGACTTAGGGGTGCAGGTTTCACTGTAGGTTGGGGTTTCCCCTCAACCTGACACATGTGGCAACTCTTGCAGTACTTCACTATATCTTTGTGGAGTTTTGGCCAGTCAAACTGCTGTCTTATGTGGGCTTTGGTCTTTTGTACACCGGCATGTACAGCCACTGTGGTCTCGTGGGCCCTTCTTAATATTTCTTTCCAGTACCTCTAATGCACCACTAACTGGTGAACTACTGTCCAGTCCTTGCTGCCAGGTCTGAGAGGAGAACTCCATTTCCTCATCAGTACCCCATTCTTTAAATAGTAGCAGTCAGGGACTCCCTCTGCTTCACTTTCAGACTGGGGAGCCTATGCTAACTGTCACAATACTGGGTCAGTTGAGCCTCAGCCAGGGAAAATCCATTTAATTCATTCCCATGGTCTCCTAACTTTCCAAAGAAAGTTTCGGACAGGCAGACCACATGGTCATCTGTCCACAGTGCCAATGCAGCTTACTCTGGGAGAGCTGGTTTGATCATGGCCTGATCCACTACACAGTCAGGGAGACTGCAGGGGTCCGTCTCCTGCTACTGCCCTGTCTCTCTGACCTCCTGCAGTCTTTCTTTCACTACTGCAGGGGCTACCACCTTCACCTCTGCCAGATCACTACCTAGGAGCAGGTCAACCCTGTCCACAGGCAAACTAGGGACAATCCCTACGGTCACCGGTCCTGAAACTCGGTCGCAATCCAGGTGCACCAGGTGCACAGGAACAGGCATACACTGCCCACCAATACCATTCACCACCATTTTGGTGTTCACGGTACTCTCCAGTTGAAAGGTCAGGCCTTTTCCCAGTAAAAGTGATTTAGTGGCCCCTGTGTCCCTGAGAATCTGAGTTTGCTTGCCCTACTCAAGGGATATGGAGTTACTTTCCCTTCAAATAAAAAACCCTGATAACCTTCAGGAATCCTATTAACTTTTCCTGCACTGACCGTGGTAAGTTTCCTCGGTCTCACTATTAATGCAGTTAAAGCCACAGCTTGTTTTGCTGTGCTTTCCATCAGGTTCACTTCTTCACTGAGCAGCTGTGCCCTAATTAACCCTACCAATTTTCCCTTTAGTTTCCAGCAGTCAGCTTTTAAATACCCTACTTCATTACAATGGAAGCGCACAGGTCTCCGGGTCTCACTCTTGCTCACAGCACCTTCCTTTTTGGCTGGAGGAGGGCCCCCTGTGTCTCCTGCTTTTCTTTATCTTCCAGGACTGCCTGGGCTTCTATCACCTTCCCATCCTTTGTCCTTTTCAGATTTGTGGGGATGACCAGGAAAGGCCCTCCCCTGGGAAACTGACTTATAAATTAAAGCAAATTCATCAGCCAGAACGGCAGCTTGCCGGGCTTTCTGAACCTGCTGCTCCTCTACATGGGTCTTTATGGAGAGTGGGAGAGAGTTTTTAAATTCTTCTAACAGAATTACTTCTGAGATTCTCATAGCTAAGCTGTATTAAGAGCCCTCAGCCGCTGGCCAAAAGCCAGCTGCTTATTTCTTTCAAACTTCAGATAACTTTGATTAGCTTGCTTTTTTGAGGGTTCTATACTTTTGGCGATAGGCTTCGGGTGCTAATTCATATACCCCAGGGATAGCATTTTTGGTCAGTTCATAATTTGATGAACTCTCATCTGGCAACAAGGAATAAACCTCATGGGCTTTTCCAGTTAGCTTGCTTTGTAGTCAAAGAGACCAGGTCTCTACTGGCCATTTTAGCTGCCTTGCCAGTTTCTCAAAAGACTCAAAAAAAATTCTTCCTCATTGAATTTTGGAATTCGTTGAGTGAGTTTTAGCAATTTTGTACCCCGCCCTGAATTATGCTCCTCCACATTGGCCATACTTTCACTGGGGTTACTCTGTCGCCCCTGAGTTAACTCAAGGCACTTCAGCTCGCGCTCTTCAGCTCGCGCTCTCTCTTCTAATTCAATTTCCTTTGTTCCAATTGTATCTTTGCTAACCGTACCCTGTCTGGCTCTACGTCTAACACTGCTTCTTCAGATTCAAGGGAAAAATGGTTGGCCACTAGCCTTCGGAGTTCAGACTTCCTCGCCTTGCCACGTACAGTGATCCCACATTGCTCGAAGTGTCACTTTTCCACATTTTCTCATATCTATGTGCAATTCTTTCAGATTGGTTTTTATAATCAAACCCTTCTGTTAACAGGATTGGAGCAAATCCAGAACTACTGTGTTTTTGGCCCTGAGTCTCATTTTCCTAATTGATTAAATATTCCTTCAGGATTCACTATATTTGGCTCTTTCCCCGCACCCTCCCCACACCAAATATAATTTGAACAATCACCTGCTGTTTCACTTGTGGGAAAAGATTGGAGACCAACCAGTTTCATCTATACATTTCAGCCGCCTCTTCTGAGTCTAAATTCCTTATGATATAGATATAAACAAATTTTCCAGTTGCTAGTACACTTGCTGAATTTACAAAATGGTTGAGTGATTTGTGTGATTGACCTGATGTCTGTTTGCACTTGGTCAGCTAACTGTGATCATTGATGCAAAGCAGTATCTAAATGTTATCTTATAATATCGTACTTCCTTAATTTCTATATTTTAATGATTGCTATTCTTAAACAAATAGGAAAGTCTGGATAAAATAAAAACAATGGTTAAATTCTTTAATTTTATCTTGACCAAAACTATTTTTGATCCATTTTCTTCCACCAGTAGGCCTTTTGGGAGGTTTTTTTTTTGTACATGAAAATTTATAGCTTTAACGATATTAAAACAGGAGTTGTGCATTGTATTTTGAATTGTCAATTTTTGGTGAGTAGGTACACTTGATGGCACAGTTGATTCTTTTGCTCATTTTGATGATTACAGGTATACTGAAAGGATGGTAATTAGCTGAAATTGATGTTAATTTGTGGCCAGGACATTCCTGGGAAAAATTGCACGGTGTCAGGTAGATGACGGTGTGAAAATTGTCTAATTATACATAATTATGAGTATCTTGTGTATTCTGTTTGCTCAGTACACTATCTTGGAATCTTGCAATGAGCAGCGTGTTCAAGTAAGTCTCATGTGAATAGCGCCCAACTCTATGAAGAAGAGGAGAGCTAAAGCCTTGTCATGTTACAATTATCAGCTGTACAATTTAAGCAGGGTGTGTATAGTATCGAGACACCATGGTGTTTTGAGTGCATGTGAATCCTGTGTTTCAAGATTTCTGTTTGGTGCAAAGAAATGCAAGGAGTGTTTGAATAGGTTTCATGATTGTACTGTTTAGACTACAACTGCAGTTAATTATAAGGTCAAAGATCAAGTCAATATTCATTTCATTAAATAATGAAGTATAAGCAGATAAGTTTTTCATGCCTTTTTTAAATGTAAGCTTCTTTCGCCGATTACTATATGATTTACGTGGATGTGCTATAGAGCAATTCAAAAATGATAATCTGGAACTATTTGCTAAACCTGGCAAAATATTTGGTTTCCTTGGCATTATGAAAGCTGGAAATTTCCATAACCATTGCCTCAATCCATCGTAAAACTTCTAGTCGGATGCTATCTTTGGCAAATGAAAAACTTGCCCTTAGTCTTAACCTAGCACATAAAACACCATGTGCATCACTGCTTATCGTCCAATAAATAAGTTGAAAATGCTGTGAACAAATTTTAACAAAATCATAACACAAATTAAACCTTGACATAAAGGGGTTGATATTAACTGTCACCACTCCCCTCCCCCCTACAGCAGGTGGGGAGAGGGGGTGGTGTGTTATAAATTAAACACAACCTGTGGCGTAAGGCAGCAGGTGCATTTTTACAGTGGCAGGTTGCGCGGCACATCTCATTCCCATCTTGGACAAGCAGGACATTTCATTAACATATTTTAATTAGTGCATCCATTGGCCTGATTTTAACTGTTGCAGGTCAGGTATCTCATGGTTCAGGAAACAATGCAGTTAATGCAGAATGGAGCTATAAGCTGCAGAAGGCAATTGCTTTTTAGAGCACTGTTTGTGAGCCAGGAGGAGCAGGAGTGCTCCCCACAATTCACCTCCCACCTCCGCCAAACCCACCCAAGCAGCTTCTCCAGCAAACGTTCTTCTGACCATGGCTGTTTCTTGCTGCCATGATTGGTAAAATTCGTCTGCCCGCAGTGTGTCTAACCCATCCAGTCCCACGTTTCTGAGCCTTCTGCTCTGGGATCCCTCCTGATCCATGCTCCAACCCCTCCTCTTCCCTGTTCAATATGGCCGGCTGCTGTGTGGGAAATGGGATTAAAAATGACAATGAGGTCCTGCTGTTAAATTTTGTAGGACCTCCATGTCCCCAGGATTTTCAAATTTCCCTTCGCCTCAATGCATTCCCCTGCCATTCCGTAAATATCAAAGCCAAAATCTGGTTTTAGAAAAAATGTATATATTTTGATTTTTAGATTGTTTCAGTTTTATAATTTAAATAATAAAATACACTTTCCAACAAAATATTTATTTTGATCATGACTAGCATGGTAAAATGGGTTCATGTCCTACTCCAGAATGTAATCTAGGGCGACACGTCAGTACAGTATTGAGGAAATGCTGCACTCCGTTGCTTTTTCTGAATGACATGTTAAACTGAGACCCAACCTGCCCTGTCTGGTCAGTGAATAATGTCATAGGATATTTTATAAAGAGGAGCTGGGGAGTTCTCCCAGTGCCCTGGCCAATATTTATCCATTGATCATCACTACAGTTAATCAGGTCTTTTTCAGGACCTTGCTGTGTGCAAATTGGGTGCTGTATCTCCTTCATTGCAACAGTAACTGTATTTCAAAAGTACTTAATTGGCTGTAAAATGTTTTGGGACGTCCTGAGGTTGTGAAATGTGCTATATAAATGCATGTTCTTCCTTTCTCTTTTTATATATGACATCAACATGTTCAATGGGTATCCTTTCCAGGAAATCAATTGGATCATAGCCTAGAATTGTAATGGCTTCCTCCACAAACTAAAATTGATCCTTTGTTGGAATTAGAATATGTACTAGTCTATTTACCAATTAGACAAATGTTGTATTATACCAGTAACTTTGACATAGCAGTTAATGTTAGGTTAGTGCTCATTTAGATAATTTTCTGAAATCCAATGTAGAATAGTGACCATTTCAATAGAAAATGGGTGGAAGTTATATAACTCATGGAAATCTCAAATAATTGAACTCATTTTCATAGATTCTTGTTGCATTTCAATAGAAATGAAAAGTGAATTTATGTTGATTTTCTCATAGTTTTATTTCTGTACTGATTCAATTTCAGTGACCATTTTTGGGGTAGGCCTGAATCACAAATTGGAGCATTTAAGTGTTTAAATACTAAACCTAACTAACAAAGTTGTTGATACCAGATTACAAGTTATGCCACAAATTGTGCATTTGTGTAAATTGGGCCATTACAAATGAAGTAACTGTCTGCTTTAATTTCTTTTTGGTCAAATTTCACTGGAAAATAATTTTTGTTTACACCAAAACAGTTAAAGAAATGAGATTAGAAAGCAGAATAATTTGTCTGCTGTGAATGTAACTTGAGCTGAGGTGCACAGTATGCTGCCATATCTGTGTTACTGTTCAAGACTGGTCAACTACTTCGTGCAAATACCAATCATTTGGCCAAAAGCATCAAGAATTTGACAGAATTTTGGACTTCCTGATTAAGAGGTGTAGATTTGTGAAAAAGTATTTCAAACTGAATTAAGTTTACAGCATTGTACATGTATGTTCAATTCAGAGCTCTTGCAAATACATTGAAAGCTTTATTTTCTCCCATCAGTTTAGGACAAGGAAGTTTTTTTGACTTATGAAGTGACAGGTTAAAATTTAAGCTTATTACACTTAAGATGGCTGGACATCAATTGACAGTTTAATGGCAGGGTGGAATTTCCGTCTGTCTCCCTGTCACTGCTGTTCATGCACAAATTTCCGAAGAATGGCTGATTCATAGTTGTAATATTTCTTCCTGTTGGTTTGCCACCATTGGGAGGGAGGGAATTTCATTATTTGAAGTGCTGCGTTTGTTAAACAGGGCCCCAAGTTCTTTTGGCAGCAAGCAGTGCAGCATTGAGTGAGGTAGGAACAGTCTCAGGGAGGAGGGCAGGGTGGGAGAGGGGAGACCTCAGGAGCAGGATGGGCTTCCAGCTTCTTCTTTGGATGCCCTCCCAATAAAAAAAATCCTTGGAGGATAAGGGCAGTAAACCCAATAAGAGGGAGGGAAGAACTCTATAGAGGAAGATTGCAGAGGCAGTCAGTCTAACCTCCACCACCCCATGAACTGCTGTGAGGAGATTGGTCAAGGTAAATGAAGGTTATAGTTCCCCAGGACGTTCTGCAGCAAAAATACAAGAATGACTCTCTGCCTTATTCCATCATAATTGTTAATTGTGTCATTTATAGGGAACGTCTGTAAACAATAATGTACCATTTTAAATTCAAACCATTGTGAGAGCTCATTATCTACCACAATGAGTTTTTCATCCATGAAAGAGGTATTTAAAGGGAGTCTGTACCTTCAAGTCTGAGGATGGTATGCATGCAGTCAGCATCTGAGTGAAGTATTCTGGCCATCTACATTCCTTTAGCCCTGTTCTTTAATTGTAAAGGAAAAGGTACAGAACTATTGTCAAAAAAACTGCTACTGGAGATGAAGGGGAGATTTTGTTTTATTCTTGGGATGTCGGCATCACTGGCTAGGCCAGGATTTATTGCCCATCTGTAATTGGACTTGAGAAGGTGGTGGTGAGCTGCCTTCGTGAACCGCAGCAGTCCGTGTGGGGTAGGTACACCCATAGTGCTGTTAGGAAGGGAGTTCCAGGATTTTGACCCAGCGACAATGATGGAATGGCAATATAGGTCCGAGTCAGGATGGTGTGTGGCTTGGAGGGGAACTTGCAGGTGGTGATGTTCCCATGCATCTGCCGGCCTTCTCCTATGTGGTAGAGGTCGTGGGTTTGGAAGGTGCTGTCTAAGGAGCCTTGGTGCATTGCTGCAGTGCATCTTGTAGATGGTACACACTGCTGCCACTGTGTGTCAGTGGTGGAGGAAGTGAATGTTTGTGGATGGGGTGCCAATCAAGCGGGCTGCTTTGTCCTGGATGGTGTCGAGCCTCTTGAGTGTCGGAGCTGCACCCATCCAGCCAAGTGGAGAATATTACATCACACTCCTGACTTCTGCCTTGTAGATGGTGGACAGGCTTTGGAGAGTCAGGAGGTGATTACTCGCCTCAGGATTCCTAGCCACTGACCTGCGCTTGCAGACATGGTATTTATGTGGCTACCCCAGTTCAGTTTCTTGTCAATGGTAACCTCCCAGGATGTTGATAGTGGGGGAATTCAGTGATCGTAATGCCAGTAAATGACAAGGGAAGTTGGTTAGATTCTCTCTTGGAGCTGGTCATTGCCTGGCACTTGTGTGGCATGAATGATAGTTGCCACTTATCAGCCCAAGCCTGGATATTACCCAGGCCTTGCTGCATTTCTGCATGGACTGCTTTATTATCTGAGGAGTCGCAAATGGTGCTGAACATTGTGCACTCATCAGCGAACATCCCACTTCTGACCTTATGATTGAAGGAAGGCCACTGATGAAGCAGCTGAAGATGGTTGGAACTAGGATACTACCCTGAGGAACTCATGCCGTGATGTCCTGAAGCTGAGATGGTTGACCTCCAACAACCACAACCATCTTTCTTTGCACTAGGTATGTCTCCAACCAGCGGAGAGTTTTTTCCCCGATTTCCATTGACTCCAGTTTTGCTAGGGTTCCTTGATGCCATACTTGGTCAAATGCTGCCTTGATGACCAGGGCAGTTACTTTCACCTCATCTCTGGAGTTCAACTCTTTTGTCCATGTTTAAACCAAGGCTGCAATGAGGTCAGGAACCGAGTGGCCCTGGCGGAACCCAAACTGAGCATCACTGAGCAGGTTATTGCTAAGCAAGTGCTGCTTGATGGCACTGTCGACAACACCTTCCATCACTTTACAGATGATCGAAAGTAGACTGATGAGGCGGTAATTGGCCAAGTTGGATTTGTCCTGTTTTTTTGTGTTTAGGACATACCTGGGCAATTTTCCACATTGGTAGGTGGATGCCAGTGTTGTAGCTGTACTGGAACAGCTTGGCACAGCTAGTTCTGGAGCTCAGGTCTTCAGTACTATTGTTGGAATGTTGTCCGTACCCATAACCTTTGCAGTATCCAGTGCCTTCAGTTGCTGCTTGATATCACGCAGAGTGAATGGAATTGGCTGACGACTGGCATCTGTGATTCTGGGGATTTCAGGAGGAGGCCGAGATGGATCATCCACTCTGCACTTCTGGCTGAAGATTGTTGCAAATGCTTCAGCTTTATCCTTTGCACTGATGTGCTGGGCTCCCCTATCATTGAGGATGGGGATATTTGTGGAGCGGCCTCCTCCAGTTGTTTAATTGTCTACCATCATTCACGACTAGATGCAGCTGGACTGCAGAGCTTAGATCTGATCCATTGGTTGTGGGATCGCTTAGCTGTTTGGCATGCAAGTAGTCCTGGGCTGTAGCTTCACTGGGTTGACGCCTCATTTGAGCTATGCCTGGTGTTGCTCCTGGCATGCCCTCCTGCACTCTTCTTTGAACCAGGGTTGGTTTCCTGGCTTGATGGTAATGGTAGAGTGGGGGATATGCCGGGCCATGAGGTTACAGATTGTGGTTGAGTACAATTCTGCTGCTGCTGATGGCCTACAGCACCTCATGGATGCTCAGTTTTGAGTTGCTAGATCTGTTTGAAATCTATCCTAATTAGCACAGTGGTAGTGTCATACAACACGATGGAGGGTATCCTTAATGTGAAGGCGGGACTTCGTCTCCACAAGGACTGTGCAGTGGTCACTCCTACCAATACGGTCATGGACAGATGCATCTGCGGCAGGCAGATTGGTGAGGATGAGGTCAAGTTTGGGGGATCGAGTTTCGGAGCCACTAGGTCATGCTGCAGCTGTACAAAACTCTGGTGAGACCGCACCTGGAGTATTGCGTGCAGTTCTGTTCGCCACATTATAGGAAGGATGTGGAAGCTTTGGAAAGGGTGCAGAGGAGATTTACTAGGATGTTGCCTGGTATGGAGGGAAGGTCTTGCGAGGAAAGGCTGAGGGACTTGAGGTTGTTTTCGTTGGAGAGAAGGAGGAGGAGAGGTGACTTAATAGAGACATATAAGATAATCAGAGGGTTAGATAGGGTGGATAGTGAGAGTCTTTTTCCTCAGATGGTGATGGCAAACACGAGGGGACATAGCTTTAAGTTGAGGGGTGATAGATATAGGACAGATGTTAGAGGTAGTTTCTTTACTCAGAGAGTAGTAGGAGCGTGGAATGCCCTGCCTGCAACAGTAGTAGACTCGCCAACTTTAAGGGCATTTAAGTGGTCATTGGATAGACATATGGATGAAAATGGAATAGTGTAGGTCAGATGGTTTCACAGGTCGGCGCAACATCGAGGGCCGAAGGGCCTGTACTGCGCTGTAATGTTCTAATTCTAATTCTAAAAGTATGTTTTTCCCTCTTGGTTCCCTCACCACCTGCCGCAGACCCAGTCTAGCAGCTATGTACTTTAGGCTTGGTCAGTAGTAGTGCTACCGAGCCACTTTTGGTGATGGACATTGAAGTCCCCCACCCTCACTGCTTTTTCCAAGTAGTGATCAACATGGAGGATTACTGATTCATCAGCTGAGTGGGGGGCAGTAGGTGGTAATCAGCAGGAGGTTTCCTTGCCCATGTTTGACCTGATGTCATGAGACTTCATGGGGTCCGGAGTCGTGTTGAGGACTCTCAGGGCAACTCCCTCCCTACTGTATACCACTGTGCCACCACCTCTGCTGGGTGAGTCCTGCCTGTGGGATAGGACATACCGGGGGAGAGTGATGGTTAAAGGCCTGCTTAGGTCAGGATAAAAAAAAAACCCAACCCAAACACGACAGAACCACATTGGACCCGAGCCTGAGCCGACCACCGGAATGTTCACTTTACCTACCTTCTAATTCTGAAGCTGCAGGAAGCTGCAGCATGAGCGTGATGATGTCAGAGATGCTCACTGACTCAGTTTCCCTCCTCGACGTCCAGACTCCCAACGCGGGTAGGCTTTTCAACTTTTGACACTTACTAAACTCAACTTCCCAGCGAAGCAAAATGTAATACTTACTGTGTCTGTCCGACCTGGACCATGCCCAAGCCCGAAATCCTGACCCAGAGGAACGACATGGCCCAACCCTCGTCGGGTCATGCCTGGTTTGGGTCGAGTAGCAGGCCTTTCGTGATTATGGAGTCTGGGACATTGTAAGGTACGATTCAGTGAGTATGACTGTCAGGCTGTTGCTTGATTAGTCTGAGAGAGAGCTCTCCCAACTTTGGGACAAGCCCCCAGATGTTGTTAAGGAGGACTTTCCAGGGTCGGCAGGACTGGGTTTGCCATTGTTGTTCCTGGTGCCTAGGTCGATGCCAGGTGGTCCGTCCAGTTTCATTCCTTATTGACTTCGTAGTGGTTTGATATAACTGAGTGACTTGCTAGGCCAATTCAGAGGGCATTTAAGAGTGAACCACATTGCTGTAGGTCTGGAGTCACATGTAGGCCAGAACAATTTATTGGAGTTCTTTGAGGGAGTTACCTATGCTTTGGATAAAAGGGAACCGGTGGATGTATTGTACTTAGATTTCCAGAAGGCATTTGATAAGATGCCACATCAAAGGTTATTGCAGAAAATAAAAGCTCATTGTGTTGGGGCTAACATATTGGCATGAATAGAAGATAGAATAGAAGAACCGGAAGAGAGTAGACATAAATGGGTCATTTTCTGGTTGGCAAGATGTAACGAGTGGTGTGCCACAAGGATCTGTGCTGGGGCCTCAACTTTTTACAATTTATATAAATGACTTGGATGAAGGGACCGAAGGTCTGGTTGCTAAAGTTGCTTATTACACAAAGATAGGTAGGAAAGTAACTTGTGAAGAGGACATAAGGTTACAAAGGGATATAGATAGGTTCAGTGAGTGGGCAAAGACCTGGCAAATGGAGTATAATGTGAGAAAGTGTGAATTGTCCACTTTGGCAGGAAGAATAAAAAAGCATATTATCTAAATGGTGAGAGATTGCAGAGGGATCTGGATGTCCTAGTGTAGGAGTTGCAAAAGGTTAGTATGCAGGTACAGCACAATTAGGAAAGCTAATAGAATGTTATCTTTTATCGTGAGGGGAATTGAATACAAAAGTAGGGAGGTGATGCTTCAGCTATACAGGGCATTGGTGAGACCACATCTGGAGTACTGTGTACAGTACTAGTCTCCTTATTTAAGGAAGGATGTAAATGCGTTGGAGGGAGTACAGAGAAGGTTTACTGGACTAATACCTGGAATGGGTGGGCTGTCTTACGAGGAAAGATTGGACAGGCTAGGCAAGTATCTGCTGGAATTTAGTAGAGTAAGAGGCGAATTGATTGAAACATATAAGATCCTGAGGTGTCTTGACAGGGTGGATGTGGAAAGGATGTTTCCTCTTGTGGGAGAATCTCTAACTGGGGGTCACTGCTTAAAAATAAGGGGTCACCCATTTAAGGCAGAGATGAAAAGAATTTTTTTCTGAGTGTCGTGAGTGTTATATATGTATATCTTAGTATACTATCTGTAAAGTTTTAGGAACTAATTAGCTAGGAACTAGATGTTACGTTTAAGTGTTCCAATGGGGGGCCTCATTCACAGCTGCACTGGGGAGTCATGTTATTTGCAACACAAGAATCAGGTTCCACTGCAAAAAGCACTGTGCTAAAATAAACAAGACTGACTCCAGCTTTCCAAGTTTAAAGTGTGATTCTTTCCAACATCTGGGAACCAGAAACAACATAAAGATGAAACATGGTGGCAGTGAGTGTCTGCGAGTAAACCTGCAACATTTTTAAAAGCATCAGATTGAGAAAGTTGACCCAAATTAGTGCCAGAGAGAGACAGAAAAACTGACTCGTGTGAAAACTTAAAAAAAAAAAAATGTCAGCCGGGACAGGAGCGAATGCACGGTTACAGCCCATCATGGATTGGGAAGCTGATGAGGTCGTAAAGGCATTTGAGAACTTTAAACAAAAGTGTAATTTGGCTTTCGGTAATTTCCTAAAAGGCATTAGTGCAGAGAAGAGGGTCAGCTATATCCTTCTGTGGGCTGGAGATAAAGGATTACATTTATTTAACAGCTGGGACCTAAGTGAAGAGGACAGCAGAAACCCAGACAAAAGTTTTGAAAGATTCAGCACCGATCTCCAGCCAAATTCAAATCATCGTATATACTGATATGAATTTCAAGGCCTCAGACAGGAACTAGGTGAGCCTATTGACAATTTTGTAGCAAGATTCAAAAGTGCAGCCAGAAATTGTAAATTTAAGGACATAGATGAACGGCTGATAGATTAGCTCATTTGGGGTTCTGCACATCCTGAGGTACAGAAAGCTCGAATCAGACAGGACAAGTTCACAATATCGCAGGCTGTAGACACTGCCAGAGCACATGAAGCCACGAGTAGACAGATGAAGACTCTGACCTCCCAAATGGCTAGCCTTCAGTTAAGCCAAGAGACAGGCAGCAGGGCCGATGCAGTGAAACAAGGGGCGGCGCAGTGGTTAGCACTGCAGCCTCACAGCTCCAGTGACCCGGGTTCAATTCTGGGTACTGCCTGTGTGGAGTTTGCAAGTTCTCCCTGTGTCTGCGTGGGTTTTCTCCAGGTGCTCCGGTTTCCTCCCACAAGCCAAAAGACTTGCAGGTTGGTAGGTAAATTGGCTATTATAAATTGCCCCTAGTATAGGTAGGTGGTAGGGAAATATAGGGACAGGTGGGGATGTGGTAGGAACATGGGATTAGTATAAAATGGGTGGTTGATGGTCTGCACAGACTCTGTGGGCTGAAGGGCCTGTTTCAGTGCTGTATCTCTAAACTAAACAACTAAAGAATGCACACCAAACTGAAAGACGTGCAGGAGCTGTGGACGACCATATGAATTGACAGATGGAAGGAAATGACCTGCATATGGATCAATCTGCAGAGCTTGTGGAAAGACCAATCACTGGGAAAATATGTGCAGAACAAGGCAAGAAGGTGGTAGACGAGTCACCAGAGCCAGAGTAACAGGGCAAAGGAATCGTGAAAGAAACCAAAACATCCGTACCCCTGGAAGGGTATGACATAGGAACCATAGAATTGCACGAAATGTCTGGATGTGACAGTTCCCAGAGAAAAGAAATTCACACAACCATTCCAATCAGGAAGAGGCGAAGAAATGAGCCCACAATGATAAATCAGAAGGTGAAGATCGATACTGGAATGCAGAGTAACATCATCCCACTCGGGCGATACCAGCAGATCTTTCATAGAACATTACAGCGCAGTACAAGCCCTTCAGCCCTCGATGTTGCACCGACCTGTGAAACCATCTGACCTACACTATTCCATTTTCATCCATATGTCTATCCAATGACCACTTAATTGCCCTTAAAGTTGGCGAGTCTACTACTGTTGCAGGCAGGGCGTTCCACGCCCCTACTACTCTGAGTAAAGAAACTACCTCTGACATCTGTCCTATATCTATCACCCCTCAACTTAAAGCTATGTCCCCTCGTGTTTGCCATCACCATCCGAGGAAAAAGACTCTCACTATCCACCCTATCTAACCCTCTGATTATCTTATATGTCTCTATTAAGTCACCTCTCCTCCTCCTTCTCTCTAACGAAAACAACCTCAAGTCCCTCAGCCTTTCCTCGTAAGACCTTCCCTCCATACCAGGCAACATCCTAGTAAATCTCCTCTGCACCCTTTCCAAAGCTTCCACATCCTTCCTATAATGCGGTGACCAGAACTGCACGCAATACTCCAGGTGCGGCCGCACCAGAGTTTTGTACAGCTGCAGCATGACCTCGTGGCTCCGAAACTCGATCCCCCTACTAATAAAAGCTAACACACCATATGCCTTCTTAACAGCCCTATTAACCTGGGTGGCAACTTTCAGGGATTTATGTACCTGGACACCAAGATCTCTCTGCTCATCTACACTACCAAGAATCTTCCCATTAGCCCAGTACTCTGCATTCCTGTTACTCCTTCCAAAGTGAATCACCTCACACTTTTCCGCATTAAACTCCATTTGCCATCTCTCAGCCCAGCTCTGCAGCCTATCTATGTCCCTCTGTACCCTACAACATCCTTCGGCACTATCCACAACTCCACCGACCTTCGTGTCATCCGCAAATTTACGAACCCACCCTTCTACACCCTCATCCAGGTCATTTATAAAAATGACAAACAGCAGTGGCCCCACAACAGATCCTTGCGGTACACCACTAGTAACTAAACTCCAGGATGAACATTTGCCATCAACCACCACCCTCTGTCTTCTTTCAGCTAGCCAATTTCTGATCCAAAGCACTAAATCACCTTCAATCCCATACATCTGTATTTTCTGCAATAGCCTACCGTGGGGAACCTTATCAAACGCCTTACTGAAATCCATATACACCACATCCATGGCTTTACCCTCATCCACCTGTTTGGTCACCTTCGCAAAAAACTCAGTAAGATTTGTGAGGCACGACCTACCCTTCACAAAACCGTGCTGACTATCTCTAATGAACTTATTCTTTTCAAGATGATTATAAATCCTATCTCTTATAACCTTTTCCAACATTTTACCCACAACCGAAGTAGAGCTCACAGGTCTATAATTACCAGGGCTGTCTCTACTCCCCTTCTTGAACAAGGGGACAGCATTTGCTATCCTCCAGTCTTCCGGCACTATTCCTGTCGACAATGACATAAAGATCAAGGACAAAGGCTCTGCAATCTCCTCCCTGGCTTCCCAGAGAATCCTAGGATAAATCCCATCTGGCCCAGGGGACTTACCTATTTTCACACTTTCCAAAATTGCTAACACCTCCTCCTTGTGAACCTCAATCCCATCTAGCCTAGTAGTCTGTATCTCCGTATTCTCCTCGACAACATTTTCTTTCTCTACTGTAAATACTGACGAAAAATATTCATTTAACGCATCCCCTATCTCCTCTGATTCCACACACAACTTCCCACTACTATCCTTGATTGGCCCTAATCTAACTCTAGTCATTCTTTTATTCCTGATATACCTATAGAAAGCCTTAGGGTTTTCCTTGATCCTATCCGCCAATGACTTCTCGTGTCCTCTCCTCGCTCTTCTTAGCTCTCCCTTTAGATCCTTCCTGGCTAGCTTGTAACTCTCAAGCACCCTAACTGAGCCTTCACGTCTCATCCGAACATAAGCCGCCGACTTCCTCTTGACAAGCGCTTCAACTTCTTTAGTAAACCACGGCTCCCTCGCTCGACAACTTCCTCCCTGCCTGACAGGTACATACTTATCAAGGACACGCAGTAGCTGCTCCTTGAATAAGCTCCACACTTCGATTGTGCCCATCCCCTGCAGTTTCCTTCCCCATCCTATGCATCCTAAATCTTGCCTAATCGCATCATAATTTCCTTTCCCACAGCTATAATTCTTGCCCTGCGGTATATACCTGTCCCTGCCCATCGCTAAGGTAAACCTCACCGAATTGTGATCACTATCACCAAAGTGCTCACCTACATCTAAATCTAACACCTGGCTGGGTTCATTACCCAGTACCAAATCCAATGTGGCATCGCCCCTGGTTGGCCTGTCTACATACTGTGTCAGAAAACCCTCCTGCGCACACTGGACAAAAACTGACGCATCTAAAGTACTCGAACTATAGTATTTCCAATCAATATTTGGAAAGTTAAAGTCCCCCATAACAACTACCCTGTTACACTCGCTCCTGTCGAGAATCATCTTCGCTATCCTTTCCTCTACATCTCTGGAACTATTCGGAGGTCTATAGAAAACTTCCAACAGGGTGACCTCTCCTCTCCTGTTTCTAACCTCGGCCCATACTACCTCAGTAGACGAGTCCTCAAACGTCCTTTCTGCCGCCGTAATACTCTCCTTGATTAACAATGCCACACCCCCCCCCCACCTTTTTACCATCTTCTCTGTTCTTACTGAAACATCTAAATCCCGGAACCTGCAACATCCATTCCTGTCCCTGCTCTACCCATGTCTCTGAAATGGCCACTACATCGAGATCCCAGGTACCAACCCATGCTGCAAGCTCACCCACCTTTTTCCGGATGCTCCTGGCGTTGAAGTAGACACACTTTAAACCAAGTTCTTGCTTGCCAGTGCCCTCTTGCATCCTTGTAACCTTATCCCTGACCTCACTACTCTCAACATTATGTACACTGGAACTACAATTTAGGTTCCCATCCCCCTGCTGAATTAGTTTAATTCAGTTTAATTAGTTTAATCCCCCCCCGAAGAGCACTAGCAAATCTCCCCCCTCCCCCCCCCCCCCAGGATATTGGTGCCCCTCTGGTTCAGGTGAAGACCATCCTGTTTATAGAGGTCCCACCTACCCCAGAAAGAGCCCCAATTATCCAGGAAACCAAAACCCTCCCTCCTACACCATCCCTGCAGCCATGTGTTCAATTCCTCTCTCTCCCTATTCCTCGCTTCGCTAGCACGTGGCACGGGCAACAACCCAGAGATAACAACTCTGTTTGTTCTCGCTCTAAGCTTCCACCCTAGCTCCCTGAATTTCTGCCTTAAATCCCCATCTCTCTTCCCACTTATGTCGTTGGTGCCTATGTGGACCACGACTTGGGGCTGCTCCCCCTCCCCCTTAAGGATCCCAAAAACACAATCCGAGACATCACGAACCCTGGCACCTGGGAAGCAACACACCAACCGTGAGTCTCTCTCGTTCCCACAGAACCTCCTATCTGTTCCCCTAACTATGGAGTCCCCAATGACTAATGCTCTGCTCCTCTTCCCCCTTCCCTTCTGAGCAACAGGGACAGACACTGTGCCAGAGACCTGTACCCCATTGCTTACCCCTGGTAAGTCGTCCCCCCCAACAGTATCCAAAACGGTATACCTGTTGTTGAGGGAAACGGTCATTTCCTGAAAATTTGGAGAAAAATGGTTATCCTAGGGAAGGTGCTCTGAAACCAAACAACGTCATGTTAACAACATCAGCAAATGACACAACATCGCCTGTACAGCGTGCCAACTCACCACTAAGAGCAACAGATGCCAAATCTACAAGATGGAGGCACAACATCTTACCACCCAAGCGATACTAAATAATTTTTTTTTTTAAAAGAATGCACGCTATGAAAGACTGTAAAAAGGGATTCCAATTATTTCCAGAAGTCGGATGAAATCTTTATTTATATTGACAGTTATATTGATATAGGGGCATTATGTTTTAAAGAAAGAGGGATGTTATATAAGTATATATTGGTATACTATCTGTAAAGTGTTGGGAACTAATTATCTTGGAACTAGTTATGTTTAAGTGTTCCAGTGGGGGCAGGGGCCTCATTCACGGCTGCACTGGGGAGTCATGTTATATGTAACACAAGAATCAGGTTCCACAGCACAAAGCATCGTGCTGAATTAAGCAAGACTGACTCCAGCCTTTTCCAAGTTTAAAGTGTGATTCTTTCCAACATCTGGGAACTAGTAACAACATAAAGACGAAACAGAGAGTCTTTGGAATTCTCTTCCTCAAAAGGCAGTGGAAGCAGAGTCTTTGAATACTTTTAAGGCAGAGGTAGATAGATTCTTGATAAGCAAAGGGGTGGAAGGTTATCAGGGGTAGGTGGGAATGTGGAGTAATCATGGACTTATTGAATGGCGGAGCAGGCTGGAGGGATCGAGTAGCCTACTCCTGCTCCTAATTCGTATGAGTATCAGAAAACAGTATGGACAGCAGATTTCCTTCCCTAAAGGACATCAGTGCACCAGATGGGTTTTTAACGACTATCTTTCATGGCCATCATTAGACTAGCTTTTTTAATACCAGATTTATTGAATTCAGATTTATTTAATTCAAATTCCACCTTCTGCCGTGGTGGGATTCAAACCCATGTCCCCAGAGCAATACCCTGGGTCTCTGGGTTACTCGCCCAGTGACAATACCACTACGCCACAGCCTCCCCTAATAGAGGTGCGCAGCTCCAAGCAGTATTTTGATAGACTGAATACGGAGAAACTGTTATAAAAGCAAAATACTGCAGATGCTGGAAATCTGAAATAAAAACAAGAAATGCTGGAAATACTCAGCAGGTCTGGTAGCACCTGTGGAGAGAAGCAGAGTTGACTTTTCAGGTCAGTGACCCTTCATCAGAACTGGGAGAAACTGTTGCCAGTGGAGAAGGGTTGGTAACTAGAGAATACATGTTTAAGGTAATTGGATAAATAACTAGAGGTGAGATGAGGAGAAATTGTATTATGCAAAGAGTTATGATGATCTGGAATGCAATGCCTGAAAGATTAGTGGAAGTAAATTCAGTATCAACTTTCAGAAGGGAATTGGTTATGCATTTGGCCCTTTGTGCCCTTGCTGGCGCGCTCCAAGTGTAACTCAGCTGGTCGCACTCCCCCTTCTTTCCCCACCGTACTGCAAATTTTTTCTCTTCAGATAATTATCCCATTCATGTTCCCGTAACATTTCATTGAATCCTGCTTCAGTTGCAGTATTTACATACTTGCATACAAAACAGTTTCCTACTATTTGAAGGCACAATGGATTAGACAGCTAATTTTCAAACGTGCCATTTTCTTCTATTGCGCCTCTTGTATTGTCTGGTTGCAGGCAACTGTTCTTCCACGGCACCACTCTGACCTGTCTGAATGCAGTCAGCGCGTCTGCAGCAATTGCTTCTCTTCCTTCCCCTGAATTGTCACCTCTGGTATCTCCCAAGGACATATCCTTGGTCCCCAACGGCTTCTTGCTGAGCTGGTATCAGCCACAGGCATGGGTTCGTGCTGTCGGCACCAGACACATTGATAATGGCCCCCATCATTAACTCCGCTTCCTTGCCAATGCCTCATCCATGCCTTGGCTCAGGCTGAACCGGGCTGTATAAAATCTTGGCATCATATTTTGACCTTGAGCTGAGCTTCAAATCACCGCATCCTATCCATCATGAAGATCATTTCTGACTCTAATTTTGCTTGCCTCCATAGCTACTTTACCCACCACCAATACCAAAACCCTTATCCAAGCTTTATCTCTTCTTGATTCAATGTTCCTTTGTCAGACTCCCCTCCTAAGTACTACCCTTTTTTTAAAAAAAAAGTAGCTGCTTACATCCTGCTTCACACGTAAGGTCTGCTTGCCCATCACTCCAATCCTCACTGACCTACATTGGCTCCTTTTCGTTCAATGCATTAACATCCTCAAATCTTTCCACTCTCCCCGCCCCCAAATTCTTGGTAGTAGCGTGCTCAACCTTTCAATTCTATAATAAAAACAGAAAATGCTGGAAATACTTAGCAGGTCTGGCAGCATCTGTGAAGAGTGTGTGAAGGAATCAGCCATAATGAGGGGTTATAAGGTTAAAATAATTATTTTCATATGAATGGGGGATTTAAATATTAAAGGGTTTATCTTCTAACAAGTTTTTTTTTAAAGTTCATCTCTAATACTAAAAGCCTCATCTTCGAACCATAAAGGCAGCTTCTGATAAGAGGGAGTTGCTCCCAAAGTCACAAACCTCATCACACGGAAAACATTTATAACATAGTTTTATAACCAATCATGAAAGCTACCACAGTGAAATATTTCATAAGATGGTTTTATGCTGACAGTCCTAAACTACAGCCAACTGAATTTTTGACAAAACTAACCAAACCCAAAAGCTGAATTATAATCTTAAAACAGATGATTAATCAAACATTGACCATCACGACACTCGCAGCAAAATTGAAGAGGGACAGACTTGCATCGAAATTAATAGTCATACAACCTTTCTTTGGAATCAGAGGGAGGATCTTAACTAGAAGTTAATAGATATGCAGTTTTATTTGGAAAATAAAGGGAGACGAACTTGCTTACAGAAGAGGTAACACCCCCATACGCAAGAATTTAGTTATGCAACTTGAAAATAGTATAATTATTAGAAGCACATATTGGATTTTTAGATTTATTGGACTTGTTCCAACATTTCTCGCAGAAAAGGTACAACTATTGGAGCGAGGCGATGATCATTCTACCCTTGACTGATTGATTTAGGACTGTCAGCAGAAAACCATCTTATCATATATTTCACTGTGGTAGCTTTCATGACCAGTTGTAAAACTGTTATCAATGTTTTACCATGTGGTGAGGTTTGTGACTTTGGGAGCAACTTCCTCTTATCAGAAATTGTCTTTGTGGTTCTAAGATGAGGCTTCTAGTATTAGCGATGAACTTTTAAAACTTTTTGGGAGATAAACCCTTGAAAAAAATGTTTTAATCCCCCATTCATAGGAAAAATATTCTTTTAACCCTTGTATCTCGCTAAACCCTATAGTCTTCTCCGTGGGGATTTAAGGTAAATATTACTTTACTAATTGGACATCCCACTTTAAATAGTTACAGTAAAATATTTGGTTTAATTACTGGATTCTCTACTGGAAACTAGATCGTATTTCTTTTCCTAAAACTATTAACATTGTAGTTGACTGTCTCATCAACTGAATTGCATGTTCGGTTCTTTAATAAACTTTCATATAATTTAGAAATTAGATTATCTCTCCGTCTTCTGTATCGCTAACGCATGAACCTGTCCCCGTACACTCTGCTTGGGGGAGGTACATTACTGAGGTGAAATTCCCAGATCCTTAACATGTCTGGGTTATTATAATCTGGCTGAAATTTGTTAAAAAGGCTATCTGGAAGACAGTAATATTTCCAGCCAGTTCCTTTCCTTTAGGGAGATTTAGATCAGCCCTTCAGACCCATTCAAGTGTCTTTGTCAACCTTAAGTGAGAGTGATCATCTGAGAAGTATGTCTGATCTGGATAGCCCTAAAAAGGGGCTAGGATTATAATCCACTGCAAGAGCAACAGTTAATATTTCAGGTCGATGACCTTTCATCAGAACTGGGAAAAATTAGAAATGTAATAGGTTTTGAGCAAGTGAAAGAGGGGAGGGTGGGAACAAGAACAAAAGGGAAGATCTCTGATAGGGTGGAGGGCAGGAGAGATTACATGACAAAAGGTTTCATGGTGCAAGGCCAAGGGGAGTTTTAAAGAAACAAAAGATGTGCCTAGAGGAGGTGTGAATGGCAGGTTCCTGAATAACTGCCATCTAAAAATGAAAGAAATAACAGAGAAACAAGAGAGAGAAAAAAAACAAACCAGCAAAGAAACACACAGCAAAATGGAGCAGAGGTTGCAATCTGAAGTTGTTGAACTCAATGTTGAGTCCGGAAGGCTGTAAAGTGCCCAGACGAATGATGAGGTGCTGTTCCTTGATTTTGTGTTGAGCTTCATTGGAACACTGTAGGAAGCAGAGGACAGAAAGGTCAGATTGGGAGCAAGGTGAAGAATTAAAATGACAAGCGACAGGAAGCTCAGGGTCATGCTTGCGGACTGAATGGAGGTATTCCACAAAGTGCTTACCCAGTTTGGTCTCCCAAGTGTAGAGGAGACCACATTGTGAGCAGCAAATACAGTATACTAAATTGAAAGAGGTACAAGTAAATCACTGCTTCACCTGAAAGGAGTGTTTGGGGCATTAGACTGTGAGAAGGGAGGAGGTAAAAGGGCAAGTGTGCTTCTCTCAGTTCTTTAATCTGGTACCACTGCTCAAACCATTCCACCTCTCTGCTTCTCTTCACCTTTTAAAATCATCAAGCCCATCTTTTTGACTAAGCTTTTCATCACTTCTCCAAACTTTCTGCATTGTAATATGGCATTTCCTATTTACATTATTGTTATCGTGCTGCTTTCACAGTAACACAGCATTTTCAATTACACCAATGCAAAAGTACTAGTTCTATTTGAGAGTTGGCGTGATCTAACTCCCAAACGAGCTGAAGTCAATAAGTTATATGACTTGGCAAGTTCGCCTTCATTTCATTACCGTTGCTACTATTTTTTCATTCCATCTTCCATCCATGTAAACTACCAAGCAATTTGATACTGTTGCTGCTGCTGTTAGGTAGACATGGCCTCGGCCCGCCCTATCTCTTTAATCTCTTTCAGCCCGACAACCCTCCAAGATACCTGCACTCCTCCAGTTCTGTCCTTTTTTGATTAGCCTCGATTTTAATTGCCGCACCATTGGTGACCATGCTTTTTGCTGCCAAGGCCCTAAGCTCTGGAATTCCCTCCTTAAACCTCCCTACCTTTCTACCTCACTCTCCTTTTTAAGATGCTCCTTAAAAAACCTACCTCTTTGATGCAAGCTTTTGTTCATCTACCCAAATATTGCTTTATATGGCTTGATGTAAAATTTTGTTTCACATTGCTCCTGTCAACCGCCTTGGGATGTTTTACTATGTTAAAGGCACAATATAAATGCAAGTTGTAATAGATTCACTGCTTGGCTGTAAATAAAATATTTTCTCCGTGGCAAACTCCTACACCATATCCCCATGCATTTTGGACTGCTTTGAAAGGGAGCTTTTTACCAGTAGATTGTTAAAATATTAATTGTAGCTGGATTTTCTCATGCTACAAAGGCATTTTGTTTCTAAAAAAAAATTCTTTTGTATGTTTTCCCTGAATCTACCAAAGTACCACTATTTGAGGATATGATTGCTGCTGACGCAGATGGTTATCTGTTGCCTGCCAGCACTGGAAAGAAGTCATAAACATTAAGCTGTTGCATCAACTCCAGAATACTGGCATTCATTCCATTTGCCAGGCATATTGCTGGCAAACAAATTTGTTGCTGTTGCACTTTGGAATATTTGGACTAAATCAGTACTGTGATTTTTTTTTTTCCCCACTGTAGATTTTCTGTGGGAAAGGGATGGTGGCTTAACTGTAAATTTGCTTGGAAAATGGTGCCCACAAATGTCATTCAAACTTGTTATCTAGTCATTTGATTCAAAGATACAATTTTCCCAGTTATGTCATAATTTGCTGATATTCTATTTCAAGCTACCTACATTTTGTGTCCATGACTGTTCACAAGTTGATCATTTTACTTGGAGATAAATAAAATAGATTTAAATAGATAATTAAAATAGATTGATCAGGTTTCTCTGATTTTCTAATAGTTTTTTATATTCCTTGTGCAATAAAGATGTTTTTACACTATACTTGTGCAAGTGTGCAGGGTTTTTTCTTTGCACCAATGCTATTAGTGGAATGTAGCCTGAATCCCGGGTCAGGGTGCAACATTATGCTGGAGTGAAGCAGAATGCAACATTGTCATCCACTTTACTTGAAAGTCAGTTCAGACTGTAATGCCTGATTTACAAAACACCAGTTTAATTTTGGAGGCAATTTAAAACAGCTTTGCACCGATAAACTTGGAGTGTTAAGTGACTCATAATTTCTGAAACACTTAGTAACTTGTATTAGTTTGGCTGTTTGTTTTCCTCCCTACCTCTTCCTTCCTTCTGTGGAGTACAAAGATTTAGTGTCCTACTGCTCTATGGTATTATTCAAAGGGGCTTTTTTAATGATTCCATTGGGCTTTTTGGTGGATGGAATGTCATGGTGGGCAATTAAAAGAAATCACAACTTCACCTTGTTCTGTAGGCATGTATCACCAATACCTGCAGAGAGTGATGTATATGGAAAACTATCTCCAAATACAAGTCAATATTACTAACTGCATTTCAGTGTTAACTACTTATAGTTCTACTACGACATTTAAAAAAAAAAAAAAAAAATTTTTTTTTAGTGATACAGCACTGAAACAGGCCCTTCGGCCCACCGAGTCTGTGCCGACCATCAACCACCCATTTATACTAATCCTACACTAATTCCATATTCCTACCACATCCCCACCTGTCCCTATATTTCCCTACCACCTACCTATACTAGGGGCAATTTATAATGGCCAATTTACCTATCAACCTGCAAGTCTTCGCATGTGGGAGGAAACCGGAGCACCCGGAGGAAACCCACGCAGACACAGGGAGAACTTGCAAACTCCACACAGGCAGTACCTAGAATTGAACCCGGGTCGCTGGAGCTGTGAGGCTGCGGTGCTAACCACTGTGCCGCCACTAAAAAAAACACCTCCGTTATAGTCCTTATTAAAAGCAAAATCCTTTCTGCATAATGTTGCAGAGTAGTATGATGCCAACATCTTGTACTTTCTTACCAGGTAAGTTACTTAACTTGGCTGTTAGAAATGTTCTGACCACTTCCATGCGTGAAGGAAAATATAGTGAGTGTGGTGACTCCTCCCAACCAGGCAAGAGCTAAGAGCAGGTCACCTGCTTGATTTTTATTCACTTTCCTTCATTACATAAAAGGAGGAAAGAATGTGTAAACTCGAAGAAATTTTAAAAAAAAAAAATCTAAATTGTCATAAATATAATTCTCTCTGAATGCCTGTCAGCCAAATACTAAAACATTCTATTGAAAACTGCAAAATTGCAAGTTTTGAGAGTGACTTTCTGCTTAAAAGGCAAAACTTTAAGTGATCGATAAGAACTTAATTGATTAGGAAATCCTTCAGATAATGTTCAGGTACTATTTGGCTTGTAAATCATGGAAACAAAAATGCTATATTATATTTGTGTTGTATTCTAGACAAATTTTCTGCTGGGAATGTTGGTGTTTCTAACAGTATTTGCTTAAACACATTGCACAAGTGGTGACTTTTTAAAATTAATTCTCTGAGGGCATTTTGGAGGAGTTGGCTTTTATTGTCTACCCCTTGGTGCCCTGAACGGGCTGCCGTGGACCTTCGTGAACTGCTGCAGTCGTGTGGTAAAGATGCTTCCTTTTAGACCTAGTGACGATGAAGGCACAGCAATTCATATCCAAGTCAGGATGGTGTGTGACCTGGAGGGGAACTTGGAGGTGATGGCATCCCCATGCACCTGCTGCTCTTTGTTCTTTGGGTTGGTATATTTTGGAGGTACTGCTGAAGTCTTGGCATTTACACACTGCAGCCACAGTATGTGGAAGGTTGTGGTTGAGCAGGTGGATGCTGAGGCCTGTGAATGAGGTGCCAGTCAAATGTTCTGCATGTCCTTGATGGTGTTAAGTTTCTTGTAGTGCTGCAACTGCACCCATTCAGGCAAATTGAGAGTATTCCATCACACTCCTGACTTGTGCCTTGTAGGTGGTGGAGAGGCTTTGGAGAGTCAGGAACTGGACCTGCTCTAGTAGCCATGGCATTTACGGGGATGTGGTTAGGTGCTCTCGTGTTGGAAATTATCATTGCCTGGCACTTGTGCAGTGCGAATCATACTTGTCACTTATTGGCCCAAGTGTTTATTTTCTAGATTTTGCTACATGCCAGAATTGCAAATGGAGCTGAACACTGGAATGATCAGTGGACAGCCCACTTCTGATTTCATGATGGAGGCAAGGACATTGAAGCAATCGAGATGGTTGGGCCAAGGGCACCGTTCTGAGAAACTCTTGCAGCAGTGTCCTTGGGTTGAGATAATTTGCCCACAACAAGCGTAACCATCTTTCCGTGTGACAGTTATGGAAGTAAAGTTATTTGATTTGAAGTGCATGCCAAGAATATTTTCCATTAGGAAGTTCATGCACCTTGTGTTCTGTGAACTCAGTATTTTCATAAGGCATGCATTAACTAGCCATGAAAGACCAATCAAGTTAACTATTGTTTTAGGTGAGTAAAATGCAATGCAGTAAAATAAAAATTGCATGCAACAATACAACATTGATACTGAGCTAATAATTATATTAAGAGAACAGCAAACCAGAGTTGAGGGTTCAGTTCCCACCATGACCAGCTGTGAAACTGAATTCAATAAACCTTGTATTTTGTGGACTAGCACCAGAAAAATATCTAGGAAAGTCTGTCTCAGGTTGTCAAAAAAATCTAACTGGTTCACTATGGTTCTGTAGGAAAGGAAGCTTGCCAACCTTACCTGTTCTGACCAGCACTATGTGGATAACTCTTAATGCTCCCTAAAATAGCCTACCAAGCCATTTAGTGATAAACCAGTGCAATAAAGGAACAAAATCAGATGGGCTTGTCAGCAATGATCTAGGCATCATATCAATTGGCACTGTGCTAAGTGGGGTAAACTAATGACAGATCTAGGAGCCCAAAACACGAGGTCATCAACAGTAGAACTTTTTTATACCTTCGTGATCTCAAAACCAGGAAATCAACCCTGATTCTCAATGAAGCATACCAGGCATATCCTAAAATGAAACTATTACACAGAGCTTACCTGTATGATGGTATATACAAAACTAAACAGCCCCACAACCAATCGGTCAGAACATAACTGTGTAACCCTATCATGTTCAGTTGGACAATGAGGCAGTTCATCTGGGAGAGGCCATTTATGATTGCCCAGTATGTTGAGTGCAGGAGATGAGTTTGCAAACAGTTTCAGCCAAAAGTACCAAGTGAACAATCCACCTTGCCTCCTAATCTTCATAAGTGCTTATCTTCAATCAGTTTGCTTAACTCCATATTGTATTAAGATGCAGCTGAGTGTACTGGACATGTCAAGGCCCATAGCCTTTGCTAACATCCAGGCTGTAGTACTGCAGGTCCGTACACAAGTGGTAGCCACTCACCTAGCCAAACTGTTCTTGTACATAATGACAATGACACAACAGTGTAGAAGATTGTTATATTCTAGAAATCCAGTTGCAGGATTACTCAATCTAACATTCAGAGTGAAACATTGAGTATACATCTCCTAACTCAACCACACCACAGTTTCAGTTAAGTTTCTTTCTGTGCTCATCAAGTGGTACCTGATTAATGCCCTCTACCTGCATATACTTAAACACAATTAACATTGCACACCTATCCTATCTACACAAAAAAACAAATTTAACATGGCCAATTAATAGTCCATCATTAGTGGAGGCATTTTCACAGTTCATTATCTTGAAATGCTAACTTAGATGGATCAATATCAGATCCTTACTGCCTTTTGCACATTTAACAGAAGCCACAGTTTCTTTACTACACGTTGCAAAGGCAAAAATGTCAAAAAAAAATCCATTGATTTTAGTTGGTCCTTTTGAGAGAAGTGAAATGGAATGGTTTTCTTGGCAGTATTAGCTGCCATTTTCAGAGTTTGTAAAAGTTAGTAAACTTGTATGTGTATGTGTTCTGACCAGGTGAGAAAGGGGTCTAGGGTTTCCTCTCGGCCTTCACCTGGTCTTACTGTAACAGGTTTTAATTTTTAAAACACCGTATTTTTAGCTCCCCCTTGATGAATCCTTGTTCATCGCTTTCCAATTATAAGGTAAAGAAATCCGCACTAACAGGTCGTCTTGGGTTTAAAGAAAAGAAGGTTGAAATTTATTAAACTTGAACTTAAACACTAATTCAATTAACACCGGATACACAACGCGCCCACGCTAGCATGCATACGCGATACACACATGCAGATAGAGACAGAACAGAGCTGAAGAAAAAATAAAGTGAAAAGCTTGAGGCAATATCTGAAGAGTTGCTGTTATGGTTCTTTGAGCTCACTGTAGAGTCCTTGATTGTAGATAGATCTTGCTTTTCGTTGGTACCCAGTATTATTCTTAAACTTTGTTTGCTGTAGGAGACTTTTCTGTCTTGAGGTTCATGTATCTTCAGTGGATTCAGAGGCTTGTGAGAAAGAGATGGGAGCAGACAGGAGAGATCTTCGGTCCAGGAGCAAACAGTCTTTCTGTTCAAACTCTGGCTAGTTCAAAAAAACCTGGAACAGCCAGTTAGTCATGTGACCAACTGGTCTAACCAGTCCTGGATTGTATCGCCTTGTCGGTCTCTGGAATGCTCCTCTTACACACAATACCTGGTGATCAAGGTCCATTGTGGGTTGAATGTGTCAAGGAATGGTCCTTTGTCCTTCCAAGCACTGTCTGTTAATATGCAAATGTCTTTTCCAGCCACAGCTGATCTGTTTAGCAAGTCATTTCCTCACTCAGTTTAACAGTTTAAAATCAGTGTTCATGACAAAATTTATGTGCCTCATTCTTGGCAGGTGGGGGTCTAGCATGACAGTATGTAAAAAAAAAACTTGCACTTGTATAGTGGCTTTAACACAATAAAATGTCCCAATACACAGGAATGTTATCAAACAAAAATGGCTATCGAGCCACAAGGCAATATGAAGAATGGTAAAAGGTCAGAATAGGAGCAGTGCAGAGATGCTGGAGGAGATTAGAGACCGGGAGGGGTGAGGCCTTATAGGGATTTGAAAACAAGGATGAGAATTTTCAAATTGTGGTGTTGCAGGAGTAGAAGTAATAGATTCGGGGTCACTCGGTGTTATCTGTTCAAGGACCAAGACAGATTTGTTATGTGACTATAGGCACTTGCAGTGTAATTAAGTATTACAATTTTTCTTTTGTTTGCTGTAACAAATATTTGAAATGCCCCCTTTCAAAAGTAAAGCGGTAATTCACTAAAGACTAATATTGGTAATATGGGGGATATAGTAGATGTTCCAAAGGTAATTTTACAAATATATGCTGCCATTGGGACGCTTTGACTGCCAGCGGTATGCACAGCTCTCCACTTTCTGGAAAATTTTCAATACGCTGCATTAGCTGGCAAAGTTCCCCAAACACTGACTTGTAAAGTTTATTCATTACGCTTTGTGATTTCTTAATTGCTTATCTTGCTGACTGTAGTGGAGAACTGACTGCACGTGATGGAACTACGAAGGATGCCAAAAAAATCTTCTGGACCAACCCCCATCTCAGTCACTCCTTTTGTGTAGAAATTTAGACCCAAACATTAAATATTCCACAATTAACCTTATTTTAAAAAAAAACAATAAATGTATTCAGCTCAATGCCAAACATCACATAGCAGCACACTTTAGAAGTCTGCTCACTTTTATGTAAATATAGATTTGTGCTGAGTATTAGTATTTTACTGGCAATGGTTTTTATTGTACAGATGGAATTACTGGTTTACCATTACTTATTTAATCACTCAAAGATGTGAAAAGTAGCTCTTTTATGAATATAGTTTACATAATCATGATCCAAATAGAACATTTCAGTACAGACGAATTACACATTTATCTAATATCTATGCGTATGTTTCCCTTTGGTAGCTTGAACTATTATGCATATCTCTCACCCTGGCCATTCCCCTGGCACAGTCCTCATCCAAGCTCCTATCAGTCCAAGGCGTGCAGACTTGAATAGATAGGTAGACAACTGATTTAGCCATTCGCTGCAAGACCTGGCTGACCACATAAAGCACTGTCACCCAAAGCTGCTTACTATTCCAGGATTGTCCTGGAATGCTAAGATAACTCCTGGCTGCTTCTCTCTATTGCAGAGTATCATCTTAAATCCTGCTTTCCTTTCTCCTTCACCCTTCCCCCAAAAAGTGTAAGTAGCTCATGGACTACTTTGTTACTAAGATTGAGACCTTCCAATAAGCTGCCTCTGCTAACTCTTCCATCCCCTTAGCCCACCAGGCCAAATTTCTTCTAAAGCTTCCCCGCCCACCACCACCCTAGCCCTGAACTCCAATCTTTCTCTAGTTTCTCACCTGTTTCCCTTCATACCCTCTTCGAGCTCATCATGTCCATGAAACCCACCTTTTGCTCCATCAACCCTATTCCCACTAAACTGCTGATCACCCACCCTCTCCTCCTGGATCCCTTATTAGCTCATATTGTTGACAGTTCTCTCGTCAAATATTGTCTCCCTCTCCAAATCTGCCATCATCACCCCTCTCAAAAGATCAACCCTAGACCCCTCTGTCCTTCCAAACAACTGCCCCATCTCCAATGTCCCTTTCCTCTCCAAAGGCATTGAATATGCTGTCAACTTGCATATTTGTGTCCATCTTTCCTGGAGTTCCATGTTTGAATCCCTCCAATTGGGTTTCTACCCCAGCCAAAGTACAGAAATGGTTCTCATCAAAGTCACAAACGGCATCCTATGTGACCGTGACACAGATAAATTGTTCCTCCTCGTCCTTGTCTACTTGTCTGCAGCCTTTGTTGCAGCTGACCATGCCATCCTCTTACAGCACCTCTCCACTGTTGTCCATCGGGGTGAGACTGCACTTGCCTGGTTCCATTCTTATCTAACTAATCGTAGACAGAGTATCACCTGCAATGGCTTCACTTTCCACCTCACACTCTTACTTCTGGTGGTCCTCAAGGATCTACCTATTCCCACCTCCTATTTCTTACCTGCATGCTGCTCCTCCATGACATCATCTGAAACCACAGCCTAAGTTTCCACGTGTAGGTTGACGACAAGCTCCAACTCTCCACCATCTCTTGCAGCCCTCCACTACCTCTAAATTGTCAAACTACTTGTCCAGCATCTAATACTGAATGAGCAGATGCTTAATTCAACAACATATTGGAAATACTGAAGCCATTGTCTTCAGTACCCACCACAAACTTCTGTCGCCACCAACTCCATCCTTCTCCTTGGCAACTGTCTGAGGCTGAACCAGACTGTTTGCAACCTTGGTGTCCTATTTGACCTCGGCTTTCAACCATCGATGCATCAAAATAATTTTGACATCCTACCTTCAAAGGGACAGTGATGCATCGGAGAGGGTTCAAAAAAGTGCAACAACGTTGATTCCAGGATTTGGGGCTCAAAATTATGAAGAGCCATTCACAGAATTGAAAAGAATTATGAAAGGGGAGGTGAAAATCTTTGAAAATGCTACTAGATGCTAGCACTGTAAATATATGCATAGTCCTTCAACTTGGACTGTGAGCATAGAATTAGGGTGCATAATTTACAATTAGCAAGGCAGAAACACCACTAGTGAATACAACCTTGCCCATAGAAAAGTAGATACGTGGAACAGACTTTGACAGTATTGTCAATAATTTGATTGAGTATTTAAAAACTGTTGGCTGAATATCTAATTAAGCCTGGGATTGGGAGGTTTATGGAATGACCTAGATACTAGAGGACTGTTTGGAGCATACAAAGCAAATCACTGCAGGTGCTGGAAATCTTTAATAAAAAACAAAATGCTGGAAATATTCAACAGGTTTGGCAGAATTTCTGATAAAAGGTCATTGACCTGAAACATTGACACTGTTTATCTCCACAGTTGCTGCCTGACCTGAGTATTTCCAGCATTTTCAGTTTTTCTTATTGATTGGTGCATGGTGGTTCCGGTGTTTATGTAATGTTAAAAAGGGCAGCATGTACAAGTCAAAGAGGAGGGTCCTTTGGGAATTTTGGACCTGACTGTGGGGTCTGGAGTAGAAGCCATTGTTGGAGATGTGCTTGTTGCACTGATAGTTGAGTGGAACTATACAAAGACAGTTCTAAGAGGTAGTGGGCGAGGATGGTATCGTTGTCAAACTCTATGCAATGGTTAAAGAGGGCTAGTAAGGGTATCTTGTTGTGGTTGATGAGACGTTAAGGAGGGAATTCCAGAGCTTATGGCTGAGGCAGCTGAAGGCATTGCTGCCAATGGTGGAACAAGGAAAATTGAGGCTATGCAAGAGGCCAGAATTGGAGGCGTGCAGAGGTCTTGGGGGTTCATGGAGCTGCAGAAGGTTGCAGAGATGGGGAGAGGGGAGGCCATGAAGGAATTTGAACACAAAAATGCCAATTTTAAAATGGTCATTACTAGACCAGGAGCCAATGTAAGTCAGTTAGATTTGGTGCAAGTTAGGACATGAGCAGCACAATGTGGATGAGCTCAAGCTTACGAAGGGTTAAAGATGTGATGCTGCTAAGAGGAGCATTAGAAAAGTCAAGTCTACAGTTAACATGGGCATGGATGAGGGTTTCAGCAGCAGATGGGCTGAGCCACGTGATGTTAGAGGTGGAAATAGGTAATTGAGGTGATGGAGAAGGTATGGCAAAAGAAAGTCAGCTCAGACCCAACTGGGGTGCTGATATTGCAAAGTTTGCTTTAGCATCAGTGGCCTGGGAGGGGGGTTGGAATCTTTGGGTAAGGAGCAAAGTTTGTGATGGGGACCAAAGACAATTGCTTCGGTCTTCCCAATATTTAATGGGGGGAAATTTCTTGGTTTTTCAATACTGAACAAGAATAATGCTGCAGAGATTTGTATGGGTTGAGGGAGAGGTCAGCAGAGAGTTCGGAGGTGACCGCACATTCCAGGATCTTGGGAAGAGTAGTTTATGGTTAGTGCAACAGTTGGAGAAAATAGATTGGTTGAGAGGTTTATTTTTTTTTTAAAAGATGTTGGAGGTTTTGAAAGGGTGAATGATGGTTGAGGTTTTGGTGGAGTGCAAAGAGGAAAAAAGGTTGTGGATTTTCTTTACCCTCCTGAGTGATGCTGTGGTAGTTGGAGGAATTGACCATTGAAAAGGTTTGGACCCAGCTTGGACATATTGATTGGGATTTTATCGGAAGGTGGGCGGGAAATTCTGATGTTGAGACCACATGCGGGTCCCAAGTCTGCACGGACAGGCAATGGGACCACATCGGCAATCTTCCTGGAGCCGGCCTGTTAATTGGCCGCAGCCAGGTCTGCTGTGCAACTAAGGATGGTGGCTGGCTGTCCATGGGCCGGCAGCTCTGGAGCCTCAGCAGCGCCACTGGGAGAGGTAGATGATGCTGAGGCAGCTGGAGAACAAGAGGGTGCCTCAATGTGGAAGTGTCCTCGAGGTGGTAAGTTGAATTTTAAAAACCATTAGGTGACCAAGGGCAGTAGGCCCTGCCAAACAGAGGGGAGACCCCTCAGGATGCATCTTTGGGGCTGTGGAGGGAGCCTGTCCTGGTCGCACATCCCACTTCAGGGCATGGATACTCTGGCCTCCCTGCAACTGGCGGCCTCCCGACACTGCAGGGGGCTGCTCCACTGCTGGCAAAATTCTGGCGGCCTGGGAAAATGGCCCTTAATTGGGCCTTAATTATTCAAAGTGGCTGCCCACCTCTCTTTGGTAGGCAGCTGTTCTGGCGCAGAGCCCACCATTGAGAGACTTCCAAAGCAGCGGGACTGTCAGTGAACCATCCCAGTGCGGCTCTTTGGCATTTCACCGGCCACCCAGTCCATCACCCCCGGGCCAGGAAAAATCCCAGTCCTTGTCTTGAACGCTGTAGGAACTGTACTGGAAATATAGGACTGTAGGGGATGAGGCTGATTTGATGGGAATGAGGACATTGAAGGCAGGAATGTGGGAACTGTTTAATAGGTCAACAGCAGCAGTAATGCTGTGACTGAGGGAGTGCCAGTGAAAACAAAGTTGCAAGTTCAGGAATGTTTTGGAGAAAAGGCTGGGGGGTGGGGGGGAGAGAAATGTTTTTCCAAGCAGTGAGAGAGGGTAGTCAGCTTGGTGGTAGGCAGGGACATCTGAATGGTAAAGGAGAGGACAAAGCAGTTAAAGATCTCAGCATTAGTAATCAAAACCTCTGCTCTGATGCTGTAGCCACATGAGCTGATGAAGTTGCTTGTGGATGGGGAAGTTGATGTGAAAGAGAAATTAAGGAAGACTGAGTACAAAGAAGTTGAATGATGAGCAGGGAGAATTAAGGTGAAGGGTAAGACCAGCACAATCAATACATTTGGTCACATGGTTTTGGAAATCCAAATCTCTGATCTCAAAAGATTCACATAACGAAAGGATTAAATTAAAGCTGCATTTGTTTCCAAATGTTACAGGATTAAAGATCTATTTTCCGATTTGTCAGGGAGGGAATTGCAGAGCTTAGGGCCTGTGCAGCTGAAGACACTGCTGCCAATGGTAGAGCAATGAAAATCAAGGATATGTAAGAGGTACAGAATTGGAGGAGTGCACAGGCCGCAGGGAATTTTGGGCTTGAGGAGGTTGCAGAAATGGAGAGGCGCGAGATCATAGAGGGATTTAAACACAAAGTTGAGAGTTACGGTAGTCAGCCGTTCCCAAAGTGGTGTTATTGCCTCGGTCTTTATCGGATCACTGGCAGTGCATGGGAAAGAACAGAGTGGCGATTTACTGATGTTGCTTCCCTACCTCCTGAGGAAGTTGCAAAATTCTGCCTGACCTTGATTTGAATTGTCACTGGTATCACAAGACCTAACTAACAGCTTGCCTCACTAGCTCAGCATTGCACAACACCATCCACTCTTTCTTTCTATTTCTCTTATTTTTATTTTAATTTAGAGATACAGCACTGAAACAGGCCCTTCGGCCCACCGAGTCTGTGCCGACCAAGAACCACCCATTTATACTAACCCTACAGTAATCCTATATTCCCTATCACCTGCCTACACTAGGGGCAATTTACAATGGCCAATTTACCTATCACCTGCAAGTCTTTGGTTGTGGGAGGAAACCGGAGCACCCGGCGAAAACCCACGCAGACACGGAGAACTTGCAAACTCCACACAGGCGGCACCCAGAATTGAACCCGGGTCCCTGGCGCTGTGAGGCTGCAGTGCTAACCACTGCGCCACTGTGCCGTGTCTAATGAGATGACTAAATATTCTGCTGATAACACTGCATAGTGTATCAGCATCATCAGTCCAATGGCTATCAACAACTGACTAAAAACAAGTATTTTAAATCCATTTGTGTCTTTATCAGAACAAATTCACATATGTACGTAGTGTTTGAGGTGAGGGAGGCTGCAACCCGACTGTGTGAATCTGTGAATTATTGGATGTGTAATGTTTGCACAACAAGCATGAGAGTTGAATCACAGATGAAACACAGGAATGTGTTCTGTTTATCTGCCCTGAATGGATGAGCTGCAGGCTTGCATTTGACATGCCCTTTGTGACTATTCTAAATACCTACCATCTACTGTAACTTTACATGGCAGTGAAGCTCATGCTATTCTCACTAAAACAGTATCACTGTGGCAGTTTTTTTTATCCCCCACATACGGATGTCATTTCTGTTCTTTGAAATAGAACGAAAAGCTTTGTGGCGATTCAGTTAAGACTTTACATTACATTTTTTTTAGGGATCATTCTAATTTTTCAAAGCATTGTAGAATAGCATGAGAAGATTTGTCCCAACAATGCGACGCAATCAACTAAAGGAAATAGTATCTATAAATGTGTTATAAATCCTATAAATGTTAAAAGCAAATTTAAAAATTCATTAAATATATTTCAAGTAAAATCCTTTGCCAAATCATTCATCTGCTGTACTATATGATAGCGTATGTTTGTCCAGTGATAGTGATCCTTTTATACTTGAAGGGGAAGACTCTGGTTGGAAAAAGAATCTGTTTGGTTGAATGCATGGATGACTATAAAACCATTGAGGGAGACAAGCTGCTCCATGTGTTTCACAATCTGGGATTGATGGGCTGTTGCTGTTTACGTTTTGGATGTTGCCAATTCTCCTTTGTGGTCAACATGTTGGTGCTCATATTGGCTGACTGCTATATCTTGCTGCTCATGCAGTTTAGCAGTGAGATTATTTTTGTCATACAAGTTATGCTTCAATGTAGTTTTTGAATTGGGTACCCTGACCACCCTGATTCCATTTGTCTCTGTTTCTGTTCACATACACTTAGGTATACTAGAGACATCCGTGCAGGACATACCACTGAAATCCATGATTTTTGAGGCAGATTCAAAGTGCATGGGGTTGTATTTTGGGTTGGGGTTATTCATGCTGAACTTTGCCATGTTCCAGACGCACTGGAAATTCCCCGAAGTAATCATAAAAGGCGACAAAGGCTGGTATTGCCAGTTTAGGGCCTGCTTTGGATATTTTCCCAGGGTACAGCTGTTTTGAACATCACCATAGTATGAGTATCTTTTGTTTAAAGGTATGCCTATACTGTCCAATATCTGACCATATATTCGCATAATCCAGCGGTATAACCTTAGGACTCCCTTGTGATCTTAACTGAATATCATGTCTTTGGCACATGCATTTCTCCACATTTTTTCAAGGCAGTCTGAAAATCTTGACAAGACGAGGCTAGATATGAATCAGTGAGCTGTTTTGTTTCACAGACAGAATACAGTGCAACAGTCAAAAGGAAATTCCAATTATCAGCTCAATCTCACTTCAACGCATAGGAATGTGTCCTGTCCCTTTTGTGGGCTAATTTATTTTTGCCATTACCCACCTGCATTTGTATTTTATCTCCCAGCTCCAGGCCTAAGCCTCCTTTAAAACTCAAACTGACCACGTGTCCCCAGACAGAGGTGAGGACTGAATTGCTGACTTTCTCTTCAATAATTTGGCAGTAGGCCTGTCAATATAGCAGCCATCTCTCCTTCCCTCTTGGAGTGAGAGTTGTAAAGCAGACAGGATAGATTTTCCAGATCCAGTCCCTACAGGGTTGGGAAAGGACTTGCAACCAGATCCACCCATAACCCCAGCTGAATTTCCTGAGTTGGGTGGTTATTGGGCATTTACAGCAGTATGTCCATGAGCAAATATGAGGTCCCCATCAGCTGTAGGGTTATCTAGATGGTCCAGGAGAGGCAGAAGCCAAATTTAACTGACATAAAGGCCTTAATATTTCAGTACATCACCTGCTAAAGGCCTCAGCTGAGACTGAAACTTTCAGTAGCTAGCTAAGTGCCAGGGCTGATTTGAAGTTAGTTTTGTATTAGGCCCTCTATTTGCCAAACATGGAGCAATTCCCACCACTAACCAGATAATGGAAGGGTGGGGAGGAAGAGTAGAGTTGAGTGTGAAGGATAGGTTGTGAACCTAGGCCTGTGTTCCTGCATGCATTAGACTGCAGCAGGCAGTAAAGGAATGGCCAACAGCAGTCCTATTAGGGTGAGGGGAAGTTGAGGTACAGGGAAGGTAGCAATGGGCTCAATATCCAATCTTTTTTCCCTTTTCCCCACTGCTGTCACACCTAATTTCTCATTGATCTCATTGAATGACAGAACAAGTGCGAGGGGCTAAATGCCCTACTCCTGTTCCTATTCTTGTATTGAGTGTGGGCCTTTCTGGCTAATGGACCTGGGGTGGACAGTTGACCCTCAGTGCCATGTGAATAGGAACATAGGAGGAGGAGTAGGCCATTCAGCCCATCGAGCCTGTCTCACCATTCAATACGATCATGGCTGATCATCCATTTCAATGTCTTTTTCCCATATTGTCCTCATATCCCTTTGTCATTGGTATTTAGAAATCTGTCAATCTCTACTTTAAACATACTCAATGACTCAGCTTCCACAGCCGTCTGGTGTACAGAATTCCAAAGATTCACAACCCTCTGAGTAAAGAAATTTCTCCTCATCTCTGTCCTAAGTGACTTCCCCTTTTAGTTTGAAATTCTGTCCCCTGGTTCTAGACTTCCCAACCAGGGGAAACATCTTACCTGCATTCACCCTGTCTATCCCTTTAAATATTTTGTAGATTTCAATGAGATCACCTCTCATTCTTTGAAACTCTAGAGAATACAGGCCCAATCTCTCTTCATAGGACAGTCCCGCCATGCTGGGAACAAGTCTGGTGAACCTTCGTTGCACTCTCTATGGCAATAATATCCTTCCTAAGGTAAGAGGACTAAAACTGCACACAGTACTCCAAGTGCTGTCTAACCAAGGTTCTATACAATTGGAGCAAGACTTCAGCACTACTCCTGTACTCAAATCCTCTTGCAATAAAGGCTAACTTACCATTAGCTGCCTTAATTGCATGCTGCACCTACATGTTGGCTTTCAATGACTTATTGACAAGGACACCCAAATCCCTTTGTATATTTACACTTTCTAATCTCTTACCATTTAAGAAATACTCTGCACAGCTGTTCCTCCCTACCAAAGTGGATAACCTCACATTTTTCCACATTATATTCCATCTGCCACGTTCTTGCCCACTCGCTAAGTCTGTCCAAATCCCCTTGAAGCCACTTTGCATCTTCCTCACAACGCACATTCCCTATCTAGTTTTGTGTCATCTGTGAACTGGGAACATTTGGTTCCCACATCCAAATCATTAATATATATTGTGAACAGCTGGGGCCCAAGTACTGATCCTGCAGTACCCCAATAGTCACAGCCTGCCAATGTGAGAATGACCCATTTATTCCTACACTCTGTTGTCTGCCTGTTAACCAATCCTTAATCCATGCCAGTATATTACTTCCTATCCCATGTGCTTCAAACTTCCTAAGCAACCTCTTGTGGAGGACTTTATCAAAAGCCTTCTGAAAGTCCAAGTATACCACGTCCACCAACTCCCCTTTATCAATTCTGTTAGCAACATCCTCAAAAAACTCCAACATGTTCATCAAACATGATTTCCCATTCATAAATCCATGTTGACTATGCCCAATCAGATCATTATTATCCAAGTGTTCATTTATCACATCCTGCAGAATAGATTCCAGCATTTTCCCAATGACTGATGTAAGGCTAATTCCATAGATCCCTTTGTTTTAAACCACAACAGAAAACGTAACTCAATTCCAAAATAGTTTGAAGAGGAGAATTGATCAACAAACTCAGCCCAGTTGTGTCCAAATCTGTAAATGTGGACTTTTGGAAATGCATAATGGTTTGTGTTCCTGGAGGATCAGAGCAAGCTAGAATGAAAACAGCTTTCCTGAAAAGGAGCCATTTTCTATGCATTTTCTGCATCATCTTGACCAGCTGGCACTAAACCCAAGTGGATGCCATCTGCCTCAAATTCCATTTCCCCTCTTGGTGGGTGCCTGAGCTATGGCGATATTGGAGCACGTGCACACCCAGGGCTGGCTTTTAAGAGCCGGTGGCGAGCTCAAAGAAAATTTAAATAGTTGGGGCGACAACCACCCCTCCCCGCCCCCCAAACAATTCTATTTGCCCTTTCCCTTCAAAATGCTTAACTTTTCACATCTGACCTTCCCCAACCCTCCCCAAAGTGCACAAAGTTTAAGGTTCAACCCTTCCGACCATCCCCTACACCCATTATGTGTATTTGACCGCTTCCCCCGCCCCCTCCACTAACAAACTTGCCTCCTACCCCCCTCCCCACCAGTGTGGTGCCATGTTTCCCCAGACAGGGATCTGAAGGCATGGAAGTGCTGGCTACCGCGCTGCCTATCACGGCGGGCCCTCAAGATTGGAGATAAGTATATTTAAATTAATTTTATTGATTTGCATATTTAAATCGTGGTCCCATCGCCCAGTAGCAGGAGGTGGCCACTGAGCCTTGCCACCACTGGGAGGATCGGGCTGAGGTCTGTGGCGGGCCTCATCCGGAGCCATCTTCAGGCCCCCCCCCACCACTCCACCTAAAATCCCCTGCCACGGGTCATGACATCAAAGGCTGGTTAAAATCCAGCCCCCAGTGTATGACTCTGGGGATTCCAACAGGCCTGACGCACAGGTTTAATTACCAATCTGTGATGTAAGTTGAATCTTGTATCTCGATTATTGTGATGGTGGAGGAGGATTGTGGCTTTTTGAGCTCCTTATGTGCTGAGACACAGCTGTGCTTTTGAAAGCAAGACCATTGCTGGTAGCTTTGGTCTATTCAGGAATCTTGCATTTGGTAATTTTGTCCAATTACTTTGTGCACTTGATGGACCTTGGATGTTGGAGGTGGAACAACTTGTTATGACACCAGGTACATCCAGGATTGCGTAGAAGGGTGAGGTGAATGTCAGTAGTATAGTTGGTTGGATGTGTTGCACTTTCCTGATGCTGTCGAAGTTTCCTTTTCCCAACTCGGGCAGGAGGATCTGATTCCATCCTCTTCCCTGAACCTTCCAGGATCTTGGCCCATTTTCCTGGGTCGAGGCTTTTGATATGTGTGCTGGGCAGTCGTCTTGTTGGATCCTTGCCACTACCAAACAGGGATATTCCAGTGGTGCTGCAGAGGGACTGATCCAAAGAAAAGATAAGGATATTTGTTCCAATGGGGGAGAGAGGTGCCCACTGTGTGAAAATTCTTCAACTCCAAAAGTAATCCATCAAATTTTCAGGAGACCAAAAGAGCACTAATGATTTAAAAGGAGTGCCTGATGAGAGCAGTAGTTAATACCAGGCAAACAGGGAAAAGCTCAAAAAGTAACGAGTGAGGAGCAGCAGGAGCTGAGGAATCAATTGTGTTTAATTTATTTATGTAAGTGTTAAGACCATAGTGCCCTTTAAGTAAACAAATCGATCTAAGAAAAAGATGAGGCTAAAGTCGCAAAGTGAAATCATTGTGCAAGAAGGGGCAACAATACTAAGTTACAGGTGATTTAATCTACCTATAAAATAAACCATTTCTAGTAGTTAGTTTAAAAAAAATTAATTAATTAAATTTTAGTTACTTAAAGAAATAAAAGAAGGTTGTACAGTGATGGCAGTGTAAGTGGAGAGTGTTGCGATCCCGGGCAACCACATCTACAGTAAGTGTCTGCTGCCCGAGGAACTTCAGCTCAGAATGGGTGAGCGGGAGTCTGAGGCGCAATAACTGCGGGGAATTAGAGAGGACGATTGTTACCTGGACGCTTTGATCCAGGAAGCAGTCGCGTACCTTAGTTTAGATACTGGTACAGGCCAGGTTAATGGTCATGAACAGGAGGGTGTGATTGCAAGACAGGCAGATAAGCGGGCCCCAAGGGAATGCTGGAGGAGCCTCAGCCTTTGCCTTTATCCAACATGTGAGCAAAAGAAATAGGAACAGGAGTAGGCCATTTGGCCCTTCAAGCCCGCTCTGCCATTCAAAAAACATTGCGGCTGATCTTTTTGAATTCCGCCTTCCCGCACTATCCGTATATCCATTAATTCACTTAGAGCCCAAAAATGTATCCATGAATATACTCAACGACTGAGCATCCAAAGAGCTCTCGGGTGGAGAATTCCAAAGGTTCACTAACATTTGAGTGAAGAAATGTTTCCCTGTCTCAGTCCTAAATGGCTGATCCCTTATTGTGAGACTGACCCAATGATCTAGATTTTTCAGCCAGGAGAAATATATTCTCAACATCAACCCTGTCAAGCCCCTGAAGAACTTTGTTTCAATTAGATCACCATTAGGGATGGGCAGTAATTGCTGGCCTAGCCAGCGACGCCCGCATCCCATGAACAAGTTTTAAAAAAAAATCTCTCTCAACTCCAGGAAATATAGGCCTAGTCAGCTCTCTCTCTGTCTCTCTGTCTCTCTCTCTCTCTCTCTCTTTCTCTCCCCTTCCTTTCTCTCTCTCTCTCTCTCTCTCTCTCTCTCTCTCTCTCTCTCCCTTTCTCTCCTTCTCTGTGTGTCTCTCTCTGTCTCTGTCCTGCAGCCACCACAAAGATTGTGAACATGGAGCTAAAAGCTTGCCTGGTGCCAGGGTTAAAGTTATCTCCTTCTGGCTGGAGAAGAATTTGATGTGGGAGGTTGAGGATCCAATTATTGTGGTCCATGTAGCAACCAACGACATACATAGAACTAAGTGTGTGGTTTTGCTAAGGTCTAAATTAATAAGTAGAACCTCAAAGGTGGTAATCTCTGGATTACTACCACAGTCACGTGCAAATTGGCATAGGTCAAACAGATCAGCGAGTTGAATGCATGGCTGAGTGGTGTGGGCGACAAGGATTTTGTCTCATGGGGCTTTGGCACCAGTACTGGGGAAGATGGAGCTGTTCCATTGGAATGAAACACTTAAACTGGCCTGGGACCAGTGTCCTGGTGAATCGAATAACTAGGGGCTTTAAACTTTAAAAAAAAAAAAAATTTAGTGGTGGGGTGCGGTGACAGAAGGTTCAGGTAAGGGTAAATTTTTAAATCTCAAGAGAAAAGTCAAGGCCATATAGCAGATGAGCAGAGTGGGACAGGAAGGGATAAGAGTATTTAATGGTGATAGTGCATGAGTGAATAAGTTCAAATCAAGGAAAGGTGGTTAAAAAGTTTTGAGGATGTAACTAGCAGGGTAGATAAAGGGGAACCAGCGGATGTAGTATAATTAAATTTCCAAAAGGCATTCGATAAGGTACCATATGAAAGGTTGCTATGCAAGGTAAAGGCTCATGTGGTTGGGGTAATATATTAGCAAGGACAGAAAATAGAGCAGGAAAAAACAGATCTTTTCACGCTGGCAGGCTGTTCCTCATGGGATGCTGTAAGGATTGGTGTTGAGGCCTCAGCTATTTGTACAGTGTATAATTAATGACTAAGTGTAAGGCACCCAAGTTTTCTGACCATACAAAGTTAGGTGGGAAAGTAAGCTGCAAGGTGGACACAGACTCTGCAAGGGGTATTGACAGGTTAAATGAGTGGGCAAGAATGTGGCTGATAGAGTATGATGTGGGGAAATGTGAAGTTATTCATTTCAGTAGGAAGAATAGTAAAACAGAATATTTTTTAAATGGTGAGTAGCTGTTAAATGTTGGTGTTTAGAGGGATTTAGTTGGGCTGAATTTAGTTATTGTGGCAGAGGTCCCGCTGACGGGCCCAAAAGTGGGGGGCAATCCCGCTTTGACTGTCTGCCGTGCCTGGGGCCACATCCTGGTGTCAGCTGGTTAATTGGCTGCTGCCAGAGCAGCCATTTCTATTAAGAACAGCAGCCGGCACTCGGGAGCTGCTGGTCAATTGGAGGGCCGGTAGGTCAGCAGCAGCACTAGGAGCAGTGTCCACTGCTGGGACTGCACCTGGAAGAAGTGGATGCAGCAAAGGTCTGGCACAGATCCAATGAGCCAAATCAGTTACTGAAGGTAAGCTGCTGGTTAGCTGAGATTATTAAGGAGTTTCTAGAACATGAGAAAAGATGTGAAACAGGAGTAGACCGTACACGACTGCTTCACCATTCAATACTTGTCCAGCATTCTATTAGATAGTTTCAATGGCCTAAAGATTCCCTGTCCCTGTGAAATCTGTCTCCCTCTGTTGTTCCTGGAACTTGTGTAGCTATCTTTTCTAATGGACTGTAGTGACTCTAAGTGCATATTTTATTCCAGAGAATGATGACTTTTGAAAACAAAATCCTTATTGGCATCTACCCAATTCTTTGTCTACAGATTGTGTACGTAAACTGTCAAGTCTAACCATCCCTTTACATCTCAAATGATCTATCCAACCAATACCTTCAATTTAAAATCTTCAGTATCCCTAATTATGGGAACATTTACTCATGACTGAGTTCTAAGATTAGTTATCATCCTGATTGTTCTCATCTGCGTCTTCGCCAGCATGTCCATACATTCCAGCACACTTAGCGATCGAAACTCATGCTAGAGTTTTACTTGTAGTCTAAGTATAGTACTCCTAATTTTTGTATTTGGCTACAACTAAAACTTTCTTTGCTTTTTTTCAATAGCCATCTTGCATTGCATGTGCACCTTTCAATAAATGATCAATTATTACCCACGTGTTGCTCGTAAATGTTTTTAATGGCATTTCTGCATGATATAAAAATGTCTGGAGATTGGGAGAATTGCACATAAGGGAGATGAGCCATATGGAAAAGAATATGTGAGGGACTATCTGCGTAAAGGCAGTAAATTGTAGCTTTCCATCAACAGTGCATCTTTCTACCTGCGAGTTCTTTGAATTTTCTGATGAATCTGTATACGGAGCTCTCTAGAATAATCAGTTATTTCATTGAGGATGTCGGGGATACAGCAGCCCCTGCGGGGAGACTCCTCAGCCTGCCCTGATTGCGATAGAGTCCATAGAGTTTTATTCTACAAGTGACTGTTAATCATCAGGTTGCTTGATGGCAACATAGATTTCCTAATTTGGTCTGTTCAATTGGAAAATTGGTCAAATTTCTGTAATATTGGATGTCCACTTGTGTCTCTGCATGCAGTGGTAGTTGCTGTTTTCAGTAGCTTCATGAAAATGAAGTGAACATTGTTATTTAGTTTAGTTTAGAGATACAGCACTGAAACAGGCCCTTCGGCCCACCGAGTCTGTGCCGACCATCAACCACCCACCCATTTATACTAATCCGACGCTAATCCCATATTCCTACCACATCCCCACCTGTCCCTATATTTCCCTACCACCTACCTATACTAGTGGCAATTTATAATGGCCAATTTACCTACCAACCTGCAAGTCTTTTGGCTGTGGGAGGAAACCGGAGCTCCCGGAGAAAACCCACGCAGACACAGGGTGAACTTGCAAACTCCACACAGGCAGTACCCAGAATTGAACCCGGGTCGCTGGAGCTGTGAGGCTGCGGTGCTAACCACTGTGCCGCCCAGTTATGCAGCCTATTCCCCATCATTTCCACCTCTTTTGCACTGGTATCTCTTGCGCCCAGGATTTTTAGGTGCTGGGTCGAATGTGGAAAAGTAAATTCAAGAGTCCAGCAATAGTTGCTTAGTTCTAATAACTTTTCAAGTTTCGTGCTTTGTTGTTGCCCTCAATACATACCAGAATATACAGGCAGAGTTGCATGTAGCTGTATTTGTCATAGGAGCAGTACCTGCAAGGGCCTTTGCTTTGCAAAAGAAGTTGTCACCAGGTTATGGATAGAATTTCATGGTAGGTTTATCCATGAGTTCCTGAAATATGTGCTCCCAATGCTTGTGACTCCCTGCCAGAAGTGCGGTTTTGAAGAATCAGCCCCATAGTGTTTGCATCAATCACCAATACAGGTATGTCATAATGAAATACAATGTTGTCTTCTTCCCCAAAAGTGTACCCTAAAGCTAAACCTCAGAAGATTACTACACCAGTATGAATTTTCTGCAGCAGCTATTCCCATGACCTGATGTTTTTAAATCGTGGCAGTTTATAACAGTTTTTAAAAGTGGGTTGAGGCTGCCCAAACTGGTTTAACTCTGGCCAGTAGGAAAAGATTTTCATTCCATCAGTCTGGACTAGACTTGAGTCAGGATCCCAGAGGTGAAAGAATTTTGCTAGCCAATTATGTCTCCTTAGCCTTAGATTTAGGCCAAGAATGTGTGTTGAAGGCTTCTTTTTGTAAACTCTTTTTCAATGATATGAGCAGAAAGCATTTAACACTCTGTGATCTGAATTTATATATACTTGTGCCAAAAGAAAGATGCTCCTAATTTATCTGATGCAATGCCTCATCATCTGTTCAGGTATGTAGCAGTGGTGCTTAGGAACTTAATGTTGCCTGTCACTTACTGAGAATCTGAATATTGATGTATGTAATTTCAATTTCCTTGTAGAATATGAAAGAAATATACCCTGCAGAAAAGCTCATCCCATTGCCAAGTGTATAGGAGTTAGAGATTGATGTGTTGTTCTTGGCTAGAGAATTCTTATTGCTGGAAGACAATATGAAAAGGCATTTTCCAGTATTAATTTATAACAGTCAGAAATATGGAAATAAAATATTATGTTTGCAAACTTGAGACCTTTTATACCTTGGTCCATTAATTTAATTTCTTGCCATATGCTTCTGTTCTCAAACCAGCCTCTCTCCTCTGCAAGGCCACCAACGTTGCTGATTCCCTCAATCATCTTGAAGAAACCTTGCTGTGTACACATTTGCTGCTGCATTTGCTTATAATACAAGAATGGCCATGCTTCAAAAGTAATTTGTTTGCTGTAAAGCACCTTGGCATGTTCACAGGACTTGAAAGGTGCTATCTAAGTGCAAGTTTGTTCTTTTAACAAACTTAAGCTGACCTGATACCTTAACAGATACAATATAATAAACGCAAATAAAACCACCAGTACAATTTAAAAGGACTTGTAAATCAGCTTTGCTTAGTTGGCAGCTCTCTGGCTTTTGAGTCATTAAGTTGTGGATTGAAGTTCAACTCCAGGACTCGAGCACATTCATGTAGGCTGACACGTGTTCTGTACTCAGGGAATACTGCACTGTTGAAAGTGCTATATTTTAGGTGGGACAACAAACTAAGTCTGCTTGTTCAAGTGGATTAAAAGAACCAATGCCACTATTTGAAGGAGAGCAGAGAGTTCTTCTGGTGTGCTGGCCAATCCTCCTTCAACAGGCAGCACCACAGATACAGTAACTGATTAATCATTTCCTTTGCTGTTTGTGGGATTTTGGTGTGTGAAGATTGAGTATTCTATTTTGCTGACATAACTATAATAACACTTTGAAAGGAATTCATTGATCATGTTGTATAAATTCAAGTTATTCTTTTACTTTCACATTTTATTCATCCTTTTTATTTTAAGAGTAAAGCCACGAAAATTCCATGGGACACAATACTGGCTGTGCAGAAAGCATCGCACCTGACCGTGTCCTGCTGAGTTTGTGGGGTCATAGGAAGGGTAGCTCATTTTTATGTGAACACATGCTACTGCACGCACACTCTGGCGCCTGCAGCCAGAAGATCCAGCAGCTGGCAGCCTATTTGGGAGTGGGTGGAGAGTGTCCAAGCCTCCCTGTCTCCTTCCCAGGATCCCATGCAAATTGTCTGAGGGGCGAACTTAATTTATTAAAAACTCAATGCACAGTTTGGTCCAGCCCAGCTCTTTGACCTAAATCTCAATTCGTACACCCCCCTGCCCTCCTCCATCTGGAGGACTACCACCCGTCTGGAGGTTGGTCAACCTCATTTCACAGCTGGGCAACTGCAGGTTCAAGCTCCAATAGGGAGGGGAAGCTGCACAAGAGGTTAGAGTGATGTATGATACACTTTGAGGGGGTTGTACTGCTGAGGAAAGATTCAAATGTTGGAAGAAGGCAGCTATGGAGGATATTTAAACACAAGGGCTGTAAATGAAGTGTTGGCCAGTGAAGGTGGGAGTTGATGCAGAGCAGGCTAGCATACAGGCCACAGAGGTTTGAATAAATTGAAATTTACAGAATGTGGATGATGGGAGGCCAGTCAGGAGGCAATTGGAGTGATAAAGTCTGGAGCTGACAAGTTGTTGTCAAGGATTTAGCAGCAGATGGGCTGATGTAGGGATGGAGCTGGGTGATGTTATGGATGGGAAAGGGACAATATTTGTACGAGAGAGCATATGGGTAGGAAGTTCAGTTCATGGTGGAACATGATGCTGCGGTTGTGAACTGCCTGAGCCAGTGGCCACAATGGGGATGAAGTCAGTGGTGAAGGTACATAGTTTGTGGTGGAGACTTCAGACGATTGTTTTGGTCTTTCAGATACTTAGCTGAAGGGCATTACAGCTCAGCCAAGACTGGATACCAGTCGAGCAGTCCAACAGCACAAAGAAAGTGGACAGGTTGGAAGAGGTAGAGCTGTGTGTCACCAGTACACATATGTGGATCATGTTGCTAAGTGTCACATGGGTAAATTTTCAACATGAAAATCTGCACCAGTATGTAGATGTGAAAGAGGAGGGGACCAAAGATGGATCTATTTGAAAGTCCAGCAGTGATGGTGTGGGAGTCGGGAGAAAAATATTGCTGGAGAAACTGTGCCTATAAGCAGATAGGTAAGAGTGAAACCAAGCAAGGACATTAGCATGGGGCTGGACTGTGGAAGAGGCTTTAAAGGAGAACGATGTGGTCAACCACTTGTAAGCTATAGAGAGGACAAGAGATCATGGTTATAGTCAGAGTTTTTCTTGACTTTTCCTCAGACTGCTTTGGTGCTTTGCAGGAGGAGAGGGGTTGTGGGTGGTCTGGAGAGATTCAAACGAGGAGTTGAGAGAGATGAACACAGATCTGCAAGTGACAAAATTTTCAAGGACCCTGGAGAGGAAAATTGGATGATTGGATGGTTTTTGAAGATGGGTAGATGGCAGCTTTGAAAGGGAGAGTGCCTGAAGAAAGGGAAATTTCTACAATATCAATCAGCATCTGGGCCAGGAACAGAGGTTGGGTGATAAAAGCAAAATACTGCAGATGCTGGAAATCTGAAATAAAAATAAGAAATGCTGGAACCACTCAGCAGGACTGGCAGCATCTGTGGAAAGAGAAGCAGAGTTAACATTTCGGGTCAGTGATCCTTCTTCGGAGCTAGCAAATGTTAGAGAAGTTGGGCGGTTGAGTTTAGTGGGATTGGGGTCTAGGAAGTTGGGGATAGGTCTTATAGATGAGATGAACTTGGAAAGGTTGGGCTGGTGGGTGGCAAAATCAGGGAGATGGGGGTTCAGGGTTCCCTCTGATCTCTGCAACATTGCTGAGAGGCAGTACCGAATGGAGGCTGAGGGAAAATTGCAGGGTCTCCATTAGATATAGCATTGGTAGACTGGAACAGGTGACCTGCATGTCATTTCTGTTGCGATAGGTACAAAGTGTGTGTTGGGTGAGGAAAGGATGCAAGTAGGAGAGGGGGAAGAGGATGGTCCCTGCCTTCTCTCTAGACTTCTTGGCACCAATTTTAGCATTATTGTCCATGACCTAATGAGGCTTTCAATGTGTTGGCATGATTCTGCAGTGTATTGTTAGATACTTGAACTACGAACACATTTCAGGTAACATTGCATGCAGGTTAAAGAAGAAGTTGGGCAGTGTGTTGGGGAGGGCTAGATATTGGGGAGGTATGTCTAAGACGAGGCCAGTGTGAAAGTTTAGGTTGAATGGCTGCTGGGTTGAATTTTGGGATTTGCTGGGTTGAGTACTGGCTGTTTAATGTCCAAAAGAAATGAAAGTTAAACTCTGAAATGGAATATAAACAGATACAGAACAGGGTGCTGTTTTTTAAAATTGGTTTTATGTCAATATTGCACTGTAAATGGAGTTGCAGGTTTGTGCAGGTAATCTCTGCCATTTTGTTCCTTGAAGCACATAACACACTCTCCTCAAACTGCAACATTTACTTCTGTTGAAAATTTTCCCCTCAGTCTGAGTGTGCGGTTGGGATGTACATTTTTCACTGCAGTGTCAACAGGATTCATTTTTTTGTTGGAATGTGACTGGAGAGATATTGAAACTCCAGAGCAAAATTTTAACAAAAGATAATATCCAATTACAAAGACACTACATTTAGCACTAGGATCAGCAGGTTGGCAATGTAAATGGGGCATACTTTTGTATTTTAGGTTGTCAGTGTAAATGGTCTTTTTATTTTGTTCCCTTTGTGAATTTTGCATGTTTTGAATTGCTTAAAATAATATAAAGATGTGTGCTGCACTGCATAATCTAATCTAATAGTTTGGAACTACTTGTGATTGCACATTTTAGTTTCACAAACTAGACCATTCATAGGTTAACATTTAGAAAGGTACAATTGTATAACATTGCTGTACACAACAGCAATGGGCTTTTATAAAAAGAAAAGTGGAAAATGTTGGCTTTTAAAAAGAGCTAAGCATACAATTAAAGGAGTATAAACAAAAGTGGATTTACTGTAATTGGTATTATTTTCATGCAGGCAGAAAGCCAGGCTGAATCAAGAGTAACTGCATCTGATATTGTACTGCAAAATATCCTATGTATTTTGGTTAAAAATAAACTGTGACATGGAATGCGAAAGGGAAACCATGGGCAGTATTTTATGATTTTCCCCAGTCGCCCCCACGTAGTGAGTTTGGAGGCGGGAAGGGTATTTAATCTGGTGGGAGGGTGGTGAGTGGGGCCCCTGCCACCTTCCTGCCTGCACCCTGATTAAGTCTATGATGTGAAGGTTTGCAGATGGCCTTCCTGCCCCGCTGCCAATTAATGCCCAGTTAAGGGCCTCTTACTGCCACCACTGATATTAATCCAGTGGTGGGTGGGCCTGTTGCCACGCGGGGAGCACGACATGCAAACACTTGTGGTCTCCCTCCTTCAAAGGCACTCCGTGTCTGATTGAGGAACCCAGCACCGGAAAGGGGGGTGGGGGGGGGGTCCACTGAGAGTGACCCCCTGCCCTTGTTGCCAGCCCTCCCTCCCCCACCCCCCAAACCCCCACAACCTTCCTTCCCACTATTATCACTGTTATGTACCTCTGGCCTGGGTTGCTGCACGATCTGTTCCGGCAGCGGCCACCACTTGCCCGGTGGCGCTGCTGAGCAAAAGAGCTGCTGGCCTTTGGGCCGGCAGCTCTCAGTGGGCCTAACTTCCCGTCCCAGGGTCCTGATTCTGGGAAAGATCCACTAGTGGCCTGTATGCTTTGTAATTGGGCGGGGGTTCCCAAATGGAGGCAACACGGGTCTCTCGCCTCCTATCCACCTGGTGGCTGAGACCCCCGTCACCTCCATAAAAATCCTCCCATTGAATGCCATATCAAAGCTAATTGCAATCAAACCCAAGATGCATAGTTTTGTTTTCCAGCTAGCTGTACAGCGAAGAAAGTTTATAGAATTGTGGAAATAAGAGCACAGAGTGAGGTCATGCAGATCATCACGTCTTTGCTGATGCTGGCTATTCAACTGAACCTACCTAATTTAATTCCCCTGCCATTGTCTCCAATCTTTTAGTAGTCTTCCTTTTTAAATGTTCATCCATTTCCTTTTAAATGGTGTTATAGGCTCAGCCTCAAGTCACATATAATAACTAAAGCAGTACATGTTCCAGTAACCCTTTGAAAAATGCAAACTAACTTTACTTCTGTTCTTCCACCGGAATCCAGAGTTTATACTGCTTTATTATAGATTTGTCAACACATTTTTACTTTTTACCATTGCAAGACCTTTCATAGTTTTGAAAATGTCTGCATTCTCCCCTTTAATTTCTCTGTACCAATGAAAAGAGCTACAATTTTATGAGCAGTTCTTTGAAAATAACCTTTCATCTCCAGTATGTCAGTGATTTTTTTTTTGCTGTAAATTTACCATGACTCTACTAGCCTTCCTATAATCTTGTGCCCAGAAATAAAAATTAAAATGCAATTTGTAAAGGCTAATTAAATACTAAGCTACCTCTTAAGACTCTAATAAGTTGCAAAACCTTCTGTAATCTTATCTGCGATCATTGTTGTGACTGTATTTAAATTATAATGGTGCCGTTTTGGGCAGACTAACTTTGAAAGGACTTTGGTGCATAGGTAAGAGCTCAGAAGAGCAACAGATTATTCCGGGTTTTTTAAATTCTTTCATGGGATATGGGCGTCTCTGGCAAGGCCTTGTTTTAGCGCGCAGCTCGAGGTGAGTAGTCGGGGTGGAGTAGCCGCACCGGCCGGGGAGAGGAGACGGGTAACCACACCGCTTCCAAGCAACAGCCGGCCATTTTCTTTTAACTTGTGGTCGTTGTGGCAGCTGCAGTGATGTTTTATGCTACCTTATTTTTGAGCAAGCGTGGGCCTCTGGCGAAGATTTGGCTTGCCGCCCATTGGGACAAAAAGCTAACAAAAGCCCATGTGTTTGAGTGCAACCTGGAGATGACCGTGGAAAGCATTATTTCACCCAAGGTTAAAATAGCACTGAGAACTTCAGGACACCTACTTTTAGGGGTGGGGAGGATTTATCATCACAAGGCAGACTGCAATGCGGCATTCACAAAAATTAGGATGGCCTTTCGCCCAATATTGTGAATCTGGCTGAAGAAAACCTTGAAGCTACCTATAATGCCATAACACTGCCTGAGGAGTTTCATGATTTTTCCAATCAACTGCCTGATGTGGAGTGAGTCCCTGAACTTTATACACTGGTGGACAAAGCTATGCCTGTTTGTGCTGTGTGCTTGCTGCCCACAGTTTCATTTTTTTCCCCCAATGAAACTTGTGCTCTTAAAGATGTTTAGCTTGTTAGTGATAAAGAGAAGTTTTTTTAAGAAGTTGTTTTCATTTGTGTTTTAAATAAAAGCAAACCTTCAAGGTTTAAAAAAAAAAGTCACTGGCAAGGCCACCTTCGTGTGTGGTTGCATCAAGCTGTGCGTAGAGCCCCAGTCGCAAACACCGTGTCACTACATGCTGAGGTTCTATCTGTCCCCTGTGTTACAAAGGATGGGTCTGGTCACATTGCCATGGAACGCTCCATCCAATTGGACCGTGCTGTACCACCTATCCTTCGTGGGAAAGGTTCTGCGGGAAAACACATTTGACCACCAATCCATCAGGCAGTGGTCTGCACGGAATGTCCTCAAGGCCCTACAGGAAAAGGAGATGGATCCTGTTGGATGGTTCCCCGAGAAGAGTGCCAAAGTCATTTGGCAGAATGCCTCACCACCAGAACTTTCAAACAAGCACCAAGACGTAGCTTGGCTAGTGGTGAGAAGGGCCCTCCTCGCCAGGTCTTTCCTGCACGCCCAGAGTCTAGTCCCCTCCACACGCTGCCCTCGAGGTGGCTGCGGTGGGGAAGAGACAGTTACCCACCTCCTTCTGGAATGTGTCTTTGCAAAGCAGGTGTGGAAAGAGATGCAGTGGTTTTTGTCGAGGTTCATCCCAAGCAGCTCAAACACAGGAGTCTGTGCTCTACGGTTTGTTCCCAGGGACACACACCGAGATAAACATCAACTGCTGCTGGAGGACCATCATTTCGGTGAAAGATGCTCTTTGGTCTGCCTGAAACTTGCTGGTCTTCCAGGGCAAAGAGTTGTCCACGACTGAGTGTTGCAGACTGGCACATTCTGAGGTCCAGGACTACGTGCTGAGGGACGCACTAAAGCTTGGGGCAGCTGCTGCAAAGGCTCAATGGGGAAATACCACTGTGTAAGTTCCTCCCTCCAAAGTGGACTGAAGGGCTGGACCCATGGGAAACCTTTCAGGCTCTTTACGCCAAAATATGGGTTTGCTGTAAAATGTACATGGCATGTAAAATGGAATGGAAGGGTTGTGAGGCAACTCCCTCCTGTATTAAAGAAAACTGATTTCCTTTGCACTTTTTGGAATGTCAAATTGGTGCTGTTTTGAACTGTTTTGTATTTTTTTTTACAGATTTTTATGAATAAAGTATATTTTTGGAAAAAAAAAGTCAATGGCAAGGCCAACGTTTGTTGCCCATCCCTAATTGCCTTCCAGAGTCTCTGCAGTCCATGTGATGTAGGTACACCCACAGTGTTATTAGGGAGGGAGTTCCAGGATTTTGACCCAGTGACAGTGAAGGAACGGCGATATAGTTCCGAGTCAGGATGGTGTCTAACTTGGAGGGGAACTTGATGGTGGTGTTCCCATGTGTCTGCTGCCCTTGTCCTTCTAGGTGGCATCCGTTGTGGGTTTGAAAGGTGCTGTCAAAAGAGGCTTGGCGAGTTGCTGCATTCCATCTTACAAGATGGCGCCTGAGTTGAGAGACTTGCCAAGCTGAATTTGTTTTCATTGGAGAAGTAGAGATTGAGAGCAGGGTATGACTCAGTTTATTAAAATACTAAGACTGTAGATAATATAGCTACAAACAAGCTATTTAGCTTGGGCAATATTTACAGGACCAGAGGAACCAATACTTAAGCAAGATTAGTGATGAAAGGATTTCTTTTCCCATTAAGTAGTTACTGCTGTGTTGATTAGAACCTTGATTTAGAATTGGATAAATATTTGGTTTTAGGAAGAGAATTGATTTAATCTTTTATGCGAAGAAGTTATTTCAAGAGAAGAATCTTACAAATCCAAAACTGGAAAACAGTCAAACATTTCACAACTAATAATCTATGTAGAAGATTTTTTATGACCGAGAGATTGTACTCTTAGAGTCAGAGTTATACAGCACAGAAATAGGCCCTTTGGCCCACCGTGTCCGCACCGGCCATCAAGCCTTTCCTAATCCCATTTTCCAGCACTTGGGCCGTAGCCTTGTGTGCTATGGTGTTTCAAGCGCTCATCTAAATACTTCTTAAATGTTGTGAGGATTCCTGCCTCTACTACCCCTTCAGGCAGTGTGTTCCAGATTCCAATCGCCCTTTGGGTGATACTCTTGTTTACATGGTAATGTATTTTTAAAAACATATCTTTTGCAGAAACTACATTGTTGGCACAGCTGAGCACATTGTATGAAATGCAGAAGCTCACACCATTCAAATATGTCTGGGAAAGCAATTGATTACCATTGAAAGGGATACTTTGGAAGGCAGGATGAATATTCTGGATGATCCTTGGAAGCTGAAAGAAAATTTGAGAATCTTCCCTCAGGATATTAAAGAAATGTCAGTCCAAATCATCTTTTGTTCCATTGTGTCAGTTTAATACAAAGGAAAGCATTCTGTGCAAAATAGCAAATAGCCTGCTTTTCGTTTCCCAGTTGAACCTTGTAAGCCAAGTGGTGACCAAGTGGTTACTTCTATAATGCCTCTATTTATGCTGCAAAGGCTTACACTATCAGTCACACGTAGAGGATCCAAATAATGGCCTTGTGTACAAAGAATAAAATCATCGATCTTGCAAAAGCTCAACCCATTCACTCCAGCCAACACTAATATTCAAATAATTCTTCAAAAAGGGATGATCAATATTTTTCTTTTTTTTGTTCATCTTGGGGAATACAGTGCTTCCCGTAGGGAGGAATGAAGCATTATTGAACAATGTGGTGTACCTATTCATTTTTTAATATTCTGTTGCAATATAGTATTGTTCGAAGTACAGGTTACCTGCTCTCCCTCTTGGACTAGCAATTGTATGGGCAACTTAAAATAAGTCAGAGAAATATAACCTATGCAAATTGTCATAGAGGAGTGCAACGAAGGTTCACCAGACTTGTTCCTGGGATGGTGGGACTGTCCTATGAAGAGAGATTGGGGAAACTGGGCCTGCATTTTCCCGAGTTTCGAAGAATGAGAGATGATCTCATTGAAACCTACAAAGTACTTAAAGGGATAGACACGGTGGGTGTAGCTAAGATGTTTCTTATGGTTGGAGAGTCTAGAACCAAGGCACACAATTTCAAAATAAAGGGGAAACCACTTAGGACCGAGATGAGGAGAAATTTCTTTACTTGGAGGGTTGTGAATCTTTGGAATTCTCTACTCCAGAGGGCTGTGGAAGCTCAGTCATTGAATATGTTTAAAGCAGAGACTGACATATTTCTAAATACCAGAGACATGGGGATTGTTACAACCAGGTGAGAAAGAGGTCTAGGGTTCCCTTTCAGCCCTCGCCTGGTCTTAATATAACACGGTTTTATTTTCAAGTGTTTTTAGCTCCGCCTTGGTGAACCGCTTTCCAATTATAAGGCAAAGAAACCAGCACAAACAGGTTTTCTCCGGTTTAAAGAAGAAAAGTTGAAATTTCTTAAACTTGAACTTAAGCTCGAATTCGGCTAATGCCTATGGATACACGTTGCGCCACACACTAGCATGCATGCGCAATACAGATGCGCAAATCGAGAAGGAAAAGAACCGAAGAAAAACAAAGTGGAAAGGTTTGAGGCAATATCTAAAGAGTTCTTATTATGGTTCTTCAAGCTTACTGTAGAGTCCTTGATTGTAGGTAGATCTTTTCATTGGGGCCTAGTATTCTTCTTAAACCTTGTTTGCTGTCAGAAACTTTTCTCTGTTGGGGTTCATGTGTCTTCAGAGGCTTGTGAGAAAGAGATGGGAGCAGACAGGAGAGAGGTCTTCTCAGTCCAGGAGCAAACAGCTTTCGCCCCAAACTGTTTGTACAAATTCAACAAACTCAGGTTGCCCAGCAGGATAGTCATGTGAGTAGCTGGTTTGACCATGTCCGTTTGTATATTTGGCCATCTTAGCAGTCAACCTGGAATGTGAGCTCGCTCACCTTCAATGTCTGGTAATCAAAGGTCCATTGTGGGTTGAATGTCAGGGAATGGCTGCTTTGTCCTTCCAAACACCGTCTGTTAATATGCAAATGTCTTTTCCAGCCATGGCTGATCTGTTCAAGTCCTTTCTTAACTCCAGTCAAAGTTTAAAATCAATGTTCATGACAAAATTAATGTGCCTCGTTCTTGGCAGGTGGAGGTCTAGCATGACACCTGCACACCCAGTGGAATGAAATGCAATTTGAGAAAAGTGCATTTCATTAAAAGGTTCAAGAGAAAAATGTAAGATGCAGAAAAAAAATATGCATTTTCTCATTCATTCCCATTCATTCATAAATCCTAAAACTTATTAAAACTGCCCCCTTTTTGGCATTCCAGTAAACTTTTTTTTGGGGGCACATTTCTCTTCCATTTGCCCATTTCCATTGTTGTCTAGGGTGTTCATTCCTTCTGAGGTAATTGTTTTTAAGAGTCAGTAGTGGGTGGGTCTATCCTGAACTCGCTTTCAGTGCTTTGCTGAGTCATGCAAAGCTTTTGACATCAGGGGATGAGTGGTTTGCTTTTTTTCTGACTGTGGGGGAGGATTCTTTGCTAATCTCCTCTTTTGTCCCAGAGGACACTCCTGCCTGCAGTTATCTGTCAGACTGCTGCACTCCCCTGTGGCACTTCGACTAGGTGAGGCATCACCCTCACAATTTCTCTGCTCTCTAGAGGTCTGTCTTTTTCTCTGCAGGTTCCTGTAAATGCTGTTAGGAACTCTGGTGGGGTGCTTCTAGTGTCTGCAGTTACATAGGATATGGGGTCTAACTTTTCACATTTTTCGGGGTTGGCTGACCAGACATTCATTCATCCTGGTTTTCATCCAGGATTCCTTCCAGACTTCCTTTAACCTGCCCTCTTGGTCACTTTTTCCCCTTCTCTGTCTAACCTTTTGCCAGTCTTGTGCCTGTCTGTCCCCTTTTGTTCTCTGAGGGGTCCCTTACAGTTCACCAGACCTCTACTGGAGTGTCCTCCTAACACCGGTACAGGACTTGGGTTTCACTGTAGGTTGGGGTTTCCCCTCAACCTAGCACATGTGGCAACCCCTGCAGTACTCCACCACATCTTTGTGGAGTTTTGGCCAAACTTCTGTCTTATGCGGGCTTTGGTCTTTCGTATACCAGCATGTACAGCCACTGTAATCTCGTGGGCCCTTCTTAGTATTTCTCTCCGGTACCTCTGCGGCACCACTAACTTGTGAACTACTGTCCACTCCTTCCTCTCCAGTCTGTGAGGAGGACTCCATTTCCTCATCAGTACCCCATTCTTTAAATAGTAGCAGTCAGGGACTCCCTCTGCTTCACTTTCAGACTGGCCAGTCTGTGCTAACTCTCACAATACTGGGTCAGTTCGCTGAGCCTCACCTAGGGAAAATCCATTTAATTCATTCCCTAAGTCTCCTATCTTTCCAAAGAAAGTCTCCGACAGACAGACCTGGTCATCTGCCTGCAGTGCCAATGCTGTCTTCTCTGGGGGAGCTGGTTTGTTCAGCTACACATTCAGGGAAACTGCAGGGGTCCATCTCCTGCCATGGCCCTGTCTTTCTTTCACTACTTGTGGAGGGGGGGGGGCTACCACCTTCACCCCGCAGATCATTACCTAGGAGCAGGTCAACCCCGTCCACAGGCAAACTAGGGACAATCCCTACGGTCTCTGGTTCCAAAACTAGTCGCACTCCAGGTGCACCTGGTATACAGGTGAGGGCATATACTGCCCTCTAATACCATTCACCACCATTCTGGTGTTGACTGCACTCTTTGGGGAAAAGGTCAGTCCTTTTCCCAGTAAAAGGGATCTAGTGGTCTCTGCGTCCCTGAGAATTACTATGGGTTTGCTTCCCCCACTCAAGGGGTATGGGGTTACACTCCCTTCAGACACAAAACCCTGATAACCATCAGGAACCCTATTAAATTTCCCTGAACTTGCAGTGGTGGACTTCCTGGGTTGCTCTCTTACTGCAGTTAAAGCTACAGCTTGTTCTGTGCTTTCCATCGTTGTCTCTTCACTGAGTGTGTGTGCCATGATTAACCCTACAGGTTTTCCCTTTAGTTTCCAGCAGTCAGCGTTTAAATACCCTGCTTCATTTCAATGGAAGCACACAGATCTCCGGGTCTCACTCCTCACTGCAGCTTCCTTTTTGGCTAGAGGAGGACCCCCTGTGTCTCCTGCTTTTCTTTCTTTCCCAGGACTGCTTGGGCTTCTATCACCTTCCCAGCCTTTGTCTCTTTTGGATTTGTGGGGGTGACTAGGAAAAGTTCTCCTCTGGGAAACCGGATTATAAATTAAAGCAAATTCTTTGGCCAGGACGGCCGCTTGCTGTACTCTCTGAACCCGCTGCTCTTCTACTTGGGTCTTTATGGTGAGTGGGAGAGAATGTTTAAATTTCTCTAACAGAATTATTTCTCTGATTCTCATAGCTGAAATGTATTTTAAGAGCCCTCAGCCACTGGTCAAAAGCCAGCTACTTGCTTCTTTCAAACTCCAGATAAGTTTGCTTAGCTTGCTTCTTGAGGGTTCTAAACTTTTGGCGATAGGCTTCAGGTATTAATTCATATGCCCCGAGGATGGAGTTTTTGTCAGTTCATAATTTGATGAATTCTCATCTGGCAACAGGGAATAGACCTACCTTATGGGCTTTTCCAGTTAGCTTGCTTTGCAGTAAAAGAGGCCAGGTCTCAGCTGGCCATTTTAGCTGCCTTGCCAGTTTCTCAAAAGACATAGAAAATGCTTCTACATTTTCATCATTGAATTTTGGAATTAATTGAGCTAATTTTAACAATTTTGTGCCCAGCCATGAATTACGCTCCTCAAAATTGGCCATGCTTTCACTGGGGTTACTGTGTCACCCCTGTGTTAACTCAAACCACTTCAGCTCTCTTTCTTTGCATTCCTTCAGGAATGTTCTTTCTCCCCCCTCTCCCCTCTCTCTCTTGTTCCTCCTTCTCTCTGCCCCCCATTCTTCCCCCCACTCTGCCTTTTACCCCCCCTCTCTTCTAATGCAAGTTTCCTTTGTTCCAATTGTATCCTTGCTAACAATACCCTGTCTGGGTCTGCTTCAAACCCTTTTTCTGCTTCTACAGATTCAAGGGAAAAATGGTTGGCCACTCACCTTAGGAGTTCAGACATCCTAGCCTTGCCACGTACAGTGATCCCACACTGCTCAGCCATTTTCCTCAACTCCTCCTGCTTTTAACTTATCCCAAGTTACTTCACCCTGGCTTGGAGAGCTACTAGCTTCAGTTGCAGACATGTTAGTATTCAATCACACACAACCACAAGAAAACCTGTATTAATCTTGTTCTTTTTTGATTGGGAACAATTTGGCTTCCCACTTCCAATTTCTCTTGTTTGTCTTTGGATCAATTCCAGATGCTAGCACCCAAATTTCTGTTACAACCAGGTGTGCAGGAGGTCTAGGGCTTCCCTTTTAGCCTTCACTTGGTCTTATTGTAATAGCATTTTATTTTAATCACACTGTTTTTAGCTTCCCATTGGTGAATTCTTGTTCACTGCTTTCCAATTATAAGGCAAAGAAACCAGCAGAAACAGGCTTTCTCAAAGAAAAGTTGAAATTTATTAAACTTAAACTCTAATTCGGTTGATGCCTGCAGATACACGCTGCGCCCCATGCTGGCATGTATACGCGATACACGCATGCAAATCGAGATGGAAAAGAGCAGAAGAAAAATAAAGTGGAAAGGTTTGAGGCAATATCTGAAGAGTTGTTGTTACGGTTCTTCGAGCTCACTGTAGAGTCCTTGATTGTAGGTAGATCTTGCTTTTCCTTGGGGCCCAGTAGTATTCTTAAACCTTGTTCGCTGTAGGAGACTTTTCTCTCTTGGAGTTTATGTGCCTTCAGTGGATTCAGAGCCTTGTGAAAAGAGATGGATGCACACAGGAGAGAGATCTTCAGTCCAGGAGCAAATAGCTTTCTCCCCAAACTCTTTCTACACATTCAAAAAACTCAGGTTGCCCATCAGGTTTTATTTTTTATTTTATTTTTTATTTTATTTAGAGATACAGCACTGAAACAGGCCCTTTGGCCCACCGAGTCTGTGCCGACCAAGAACCACCCATTTATACTAACCCTACAGTAGTAATCCCATATTCCCTACCACCTACCTACACTAGGGGCAATTTACAATGGCCAATTTACCTATCACCTGCAAGTCTTTGGCGGTGGGAGGAAACCAGAGCACCCGGTGAAAACCCACGCAGTCACAGGGAGAACTTGCAAACTCCGCACAGGCAGTACCCAGAATTGAACCCGGATCTCTGGAGCTGTGAGGCTGCGCCACTGTGCCGCCCTTTTTGTTAAGATTAAAGTCCCCCACAGTCATTTATTTCTTTATTTAGGTTAGTCATGTGACTAGCTGGTTTGACCATGTCTGTTTGTGTATTTGGCCATCTTAGCAGTCACCCTGGAATGCGAGCTCCCCCACCTTCAACGTCTGGTCAAAAGTCCATTGTGTGTTGAATGTCAGGGAATGGCTGCTTTGTCCTTCCAAACACTGTCTGTTAATATGCAAATGTCTTTTCCAGCCATGGCTGATCTGTTTAACAAGACCTCCCCTCACTCCAGTAACATTTTGAAATCAATGTTCATGACAAAATTATGTGCCCCATTCTTGGCAGGCGGGGGCCTAGCATGACAGGATAGTGTGGGGCAAAATAGCATTGAAGTGGATGATCAGCCATGATCGTATTGAATGTCGGAGCAGGCTGAATGGCCTCCTCCTGCTCATCTGTTCCTATGCTGTAAATTTTCATTGTATACTGCCTGATCCTCTACTATCTAGTAAACTTCTTTTACTTGTCGATATGAAAGCTAATCGTTTAATTTTTAAACGCTTCTGGAAACTATCTCTCTCTAATCAGCATTTTTTTTTTGTTCGTTAGGTTTGGCCAGAACTGTCTTATTCAATTTGAAGATTTTGCGAATACAAATGCATTTCGTCTTCTGAACAAGTACCGCAACAAGTACTGCACCTTCAATGATGATATCCAGGGTATGTACATTGTTTTAACCTTTATATCTTGCTGCAATGTGTTGATTGACCTAGTTGACTATGCATAACCAGAGACCGATTCCACAAAGGTTAATTAGTGCATCCTGTTAAATCCCATCGAGGGGTACTGCCAGAATGATGAATCTGTTTAACCTAGCTTTTGGAATACCTGTCAGAGTTGTTAACCATAGTTCAGGAACTAATAAATGCTTCTATCCATAGTTTGTCCTGATGTTTTTGGTTTGAATCAGCCTTAGAAGAACGGAAATCGCAAGCTTTCTATTAATTTTGTGACTATAATCATGGATTAAGACTGCATTCATTTTATTTTCAAGATTTTAAAGAAAAATAGTGAGTGAAATCACGTCAGGAGAGGAAAATAATGGTCAATTAGATAGTAATGTTTAGTTTAGTTTAGTTTAGTTTAGAGATACAGCACTGAAACAGGCCCTTTGGCCCACCGAGTCTGTGCCGACCATCAACCACCCATTTATACTAATCCTACACTAATCCCATATCCCCACCTGTCCCTATATTTCCCTACCACCTTCCGATACTAGGGGCAATTTATAATGGCCAATTAACCTATCAACCTGCAAGTCTTTGGCATGTGGGAGGAAACCGGAGCACCCGGAGGAAACCCATGCAGACACAGGGAGAACTTGCAAACTCCACACAGGCAGTACCCAGAATTGAACCCGGGTCGCTGGAGCTGTGAGGCTGCGGTGCTAACCTAATGAGCCCCACTCTTTCCCTAGTTATCCTCTTTCCCTTAATATACTTATAAAATGCCTTAGGATTTTCCTTTATCTTGTCCGCCAGTGTTTTTTCATGCCCCCTCTTCGCTCTCCTAATTACTTTTTTACATACCCCCTACACTTTCTATACTCCTCTAGTGCCTCCGCTGTTTTCAGCACTCTGAATTTGCCACAATCCTCCTTTTTTTCCTGATCCAATCCTCTAAATCCCTTGACATCCAGGGTTCCCTGGACTTGTTGGACCTAGTTTAGGCAGGCATCAAGATCGGTGCAGGCTTGGAGGGCCGAATGGCCTGTTCCTGTGCTGTGCTGTTCTTTGTACCCTTCATCTTAACGGGAACATTTTGGCCCTGATCTCTCATTATTTCCTTTTTGAATGACTCCCACTGGTCTGATGTAGACTTTCCTACAAGTAGCTGTTCCCAGTCCACTTTGGCCAGATCCTATTTTATCATATTGAAATCGGTCCTCCCCCAATTCAGTACCTTTATTTCCGGTCCACCTTTGTCCTTTTCCATAACTACCTTAAATCTTGCAGATTTATGGTCACTATCCCCAAAATGCTCCCCCACTGACACTTCGACCACTTGTCTGGCTTCATTCCCTAGAATTAGGTCCAGTACTGCCCCTTCTCTTGTAGGACTTTCTATGTGCTGACTCAAAAAGCTCTCCTGTATGCACTTTAAGAATTCTGCCCCCTTTAGGCCTTTTGCACTAAGACTATCCCAGTTGATTTTGGGGAAGTTGAAATCCCCTACTATTATTACCCTATTATTTCTACACCTCTCTGAGATTTGCCTACATATCTGCTCCTCTATCTCTCCCTGACTATTTAGAGGCCTGTAGTACACTCCCAGCCATGTGATTTCCCCCTTTTTGTTTTTAAGTTCTACCCATATCCCTCCTCTTCTTTGGCCTCCTTATCTCGAGAGACAATGGGTAAGCGCCTGGAGGTGGTCAGTGGTGTGTGGAGCAGCGCCTGGAGTGGCTATAAAGGCCAATTCTAGAGTGATAGGCTCTTCCACAGTTGCTGCAGAAAAAATTTGTTTGTCGGGGCTTTACACAGTTGGCTCTCCCCTTGCGCTTCTGTCTTTTTTCCTGCCAACTGCTAAGTCTCTTCGACTCGCCACACTTTAGCCCCGCCTTTATGGCTGCCCGCCAGCTCTGGCGAACGCTGGCAACTGACTCCCACGACTTGTGATCAATGTCACAGGACTTCATGTTGCATTTGCAGTAATGTAGCCTTAAGGTTCAGATAATGTACATAAATTCAATCTGAAGACTGCAAACTATACTGATCTAATTCAGAGTTTCAAATGAAAATTTAAACAGTCTCAAGTAGTTTATAGCGACAGTATGAATCTTTTTTTGTTGTCATTGTTCTTAAATCACTTCAGGCTGTCTGTTCAAAATATATGCTGTTTATTTTAGTTGTTTTTTTCAACTTTGCTTCTCTTGCTGCTGGTGTGCTGTGCACTATTGCTATACAATAGGGTCCAAATGATTTATAATATTTAACTTCTTTGAGCTATGTTGTAAATCATAACAATAAGCACAAAGTCTGAGATCCCCATGAATGTGTCTTGTTTTATTGGATAATCTCATAGTGCCCCATCAGTGTCATAATAATTAAGTGCAAGTTGTCAACCCTCAGCTGAGATCATTGAGTTGATGGGAATTTCTTTTTTGCTTCCTTTACCCTGCTGGTGACGGGTATCTCGGTGGATGTTAGGCAGAATGCATCGTGCTTTGTGATATGCCATTGTGTCCATCTTGAAGGATTATAATTGTGATGTAATCACTCTAGTTTGCAAAGAATGGGATTTGTTAAATACCAAAAACAAAGCAACTCGGGCACTATGCTTATGTATGTGCATTGATTGGAAAACAAAGCTTACATTCTGTACTTTGAGAAGGGAGGTCTATATAACTGGTTAATTTCTATAGCTTTCCTCATGTGAACGAAACCTGTCTGAGCAGTTACACAGTAGAGCAAGTCAGACACCAAGGGGGAGAAAAACAAAAGTTTAGTAGGAGAAAGGAGGCCTGACTACATTGTTGAAAGGAAGGGCTTTTGTGAGGCTTTTCAACACTCATGGTGACAATGTGGTAAAATGAAGAGGTTTAATTATTTTAAATTTAGATAATGCTCCGAGTGTAAAATAAGTCCAAGAGTGCTATAAAAGGATGAGTTGTGGCCACTAGGAAAGAAGTAAAGAAATCAGGTGATGAATTCTATATTTACTACATTAATTTATTTTATACTGTACAACTTGAATTTAGCTGTTTGAAAATTAGTTATCTAAAGTGAGGCAGATTAGGTAATGCAGATTAAGGAAGTGGAGTTAGCATATTCTAGCAAGTGATTCGAACTAGATTCTCATTTGGCTCGCAGAAGAGAGTATGGAAATCCCTTTAAAGAAATGAGAAAGACTGAACTTCAGTACTGAGGATGGCATCTAATTTATGCAAACTTGTTTCAATTACCCAATGACAGTACTCTTGGCTGTATCACAATTACAATGTGCCACTTTCAGTCTGATTGTCCCCTTCCCCTGAAACACACTCTTGTTTTATAAGACAGCTTAATATAAAAGTTTTGTTTTACTTGTATAAAATATGTCTATAAAATTACCTGGAAAAAGACAAATCTATTCAGGGGAGTTACTCTCTGTTGCTCACATTCGTTTGGCAGTTTTTCCATCATTTATATTAATATGACAACACTTGAGACCATCTTAAATATGGAAACCATCCAGCCCCCCCTCTCTTTCTGGTGGTGATTTCTTTTTGCACCTTTTTGTCTCTTGTATTAAGGAATGTGCACTGAGCTTTACCCTGACATTTAACTATAGCTATATATGAGCACCACTTTCTGCTGATGCATTGTGATTGGAGTAAAATGCTTATTGTAAAATACAATGAGTGTGAATAATCATTATACTAGTTCAAGTGAAACTCAGCTGTGAACATCATTTAAATTGCTTGTTTTAATCTGTATGGCTCTTAGTATGAAATGTGATATTCTAAATATTATCTACTCATCTGGAGAGAATGGTGGAACAGGCTTGAGGGGCTGAGTGGCCTATTCCTGTTCCTATGAGGGTAACAGATTAATTGTCATAATATGCAGCACATTGGCCATTTGGTTGTATTGGTGTGTGTGCTCACAGTCTGAAATCTTAGTATTTGCTGCAGCCAAGCTGTTTTGGTCTTTGCTGTCTGCCCCTCTGCCAATGTTATGATTTATTTTAATAAGTGCATAACTAGCCAGTCCATTCAGACATATAATAGTTATAGCCTGGGATCTCAACAGCCTGTAATATGTGATATCTGCATGGCAGCTGTATGTGTAGTCTATATATCTTCACAACTGTCTTTTTAAAAAAAAATCTTCGAAAGAAAGACGTGTAGTTTGGCAGAGCTTTATTTAACTTTGACCTGAATCTAAGCAGGTGGATCCTCATTCATTCCTGTGAAGAGTTACAATGGGAGCGTTCTGAATGACAGGTTAAGTAAAGCTGTTCAGAGAAGATAAATTATTTTTGGTGAAGTGGTCCCTTTTCAAATAGAAGTTACACTGCACTTACCATAATTCTAGAAGTTTGCATGCAGACTGATTGTTAAGGCTCTTGGCTGTATGTTTCCTTAGTTAATGGTTCTTTCCAGGTGTATATTTGTATTAATAGGATTTTCACCTTTTATAAAAGAACTAACTTTCTAATTTTAACGGTTTACATTTTTTTTGCATGCTTTGATACAATTTATTTTAAATATCTTTTCTTAGTGCTTTTGATGCTGTGTAATTTATTACAATCCATTTTATAAATATACAGTAAAGCTTAAATTGTTCCTCTTTTTCTTCATGTAGGCCATAAAAATGAATTTTCAATCCTTTCATTGATAATTGTGCTAAGATTCCTCCCCATAGTAAAATAAATTAGAGCTGGCAGATGGACATGGTGATGGAATTGGGTACATAGGATGTACACCATAACAATAGGCCATTCAGCCCAATTGGTCCATGCTGGGTTTTATTTTTATTTGTTTCTTGCTATGTGAGCATTCTGAGGCCAGCATTTGTTGTCCATCCCTAATTGCCCTTGAAAAGGTGGTGGTGAGCTGCTGTCTTGAACCACGTCAGTCCATCTGGGTTAGATACACCCTCTTTGCTGTTAGGGAGGGAGTTCCAGGATTTTGATCCAGTGACAGTGAACAAATGGCATTATAGTTCCAAGTCAGGATGGTGTGGCTTGGAGGGGAACTTGCAGATGGTGTTGTTCCCATGCTTCTGCTGCCCTTTTCCTTCTAGGTGGTAGAGGCTGTGGGTTTGGAAGGTGCTGTTGAAGGAGGCATAGTGAGTTGCTGTAGTGCATCTTGTCTATAGTGCACACTGCTGCCACTGTGTGTCCTTGGTGGAGGGAGTGAATGTTTAAGGTAGTTAATGGAGTGCTGACTAAGTGGGCTGCTTTGTTCTGGTTGGTTTCGAGCTTCCTGAGTGTTGGAGCTACACCCATCCAGGCAAGTGGAAAGTATTCTATCACACTACTGACTTATGCCTTGTAGATGGTGGACAAGCATTGGTGAGTTACTCACCGCAGAATTCCTAGCCTCTGACCTGCTTTTGTAGCCACAGTATTTATGTGGCTGCTGCAGTTCAGTTTCTGGTCAATGGTTTCCCCAGGATGTTGGTGAGGGGATTCAACGATGGTAATGCCATTGAATGTCAGAGAGATGGTTAGATTCTCTCTTGTTGCAGGTCATCATTGCCTGGCACTTGTGTGGCACGAATGTAACTTGCCACTTATCAGCTCAAGCCTGAATGTTGTACAGGTCTTGCTGCAACTGGACATGGACTGCTTCAGTATCTGAGGAGTTGTGAATGGAGCTGAACACCATACTATCATCAGCGAACATCCCCACCTCTGACCTTATAATGGAGGGAAGGTTGTTGATGAAGCAACTGAAGATGGTTGGGCCTATGACTGCCCTGAGGAACTCCTGCAGTGATGTCTGGGACTGAGATGATTGACCACCAACAGCCACAACCATCTTTCTTTGTGCTAGTTATGACTCTAACCGGTGGAGAGTTTTCCCTCTGATTCCAATTGCCTTCAATTTGGCTAGTGCTCCTTGATGCCATACTCTGTCAAATGCTGCATTGATATCCAGGGTAATTAGTCTCTCCTCACCTCTTGAATTTAGCTCTTTTGCCCATGTTTGGACCAAGGAGGTCAGGAGCTGAGCAGCCCTGGCAGAACCCAAAACTGAGCATCAGTTGAGTAGGTTGTTGCTGGTTAAGTGGCACTTGATAGCACTGTCGATGACATCTTCCATCACTTTGCTGTTGGTCGAGAGCAGACCAATGGGGTGGTAATTGGCCATGTTTGATTAGTCCTGCTGTTTGTGGACAGGACACACCTGGGCAATTTTCCACAATGTTGTAGTTGTACTGGAACAGCTTGGCTAGGTTTTTGCTCCACACAAGCCTCCTTCTGCCCCTCTTTATCTAAAGCTCTCAGCAAAACATCTAATCCTGTCAGATGATGCTTTTCACCTAGGAAATAGTGTACTGATCAATAGCATGCTGAATTTCTGAACTGTAGTAAGTTGAGCTGCTATTTCTCTTACACCAGGCTTTGCCAATTAACTTGTGATCTCCATTATCAATATTTCTAGGCTCACAGCTGCACATTCATCCATTTAAAGGTGATACATGTACCTGCAAATCCCTTTTAATAGCATAGAAGCTTTCATGACAATTTAACACAATACATGGACACTTATTGGCATGCTTCAGTGACCGATTGTTATACCTCTTGAACTGTTGAATAGGCATAATCTGTGGACCAATATGTTGTGTAGTTTTCCTTCATAAGAACATAAATAGGAGCAGGAGTAGGCCGTTTGGCGCCTCGAGCCTGCTCTTCCATTCAAAAAGATTATGGCTGTTCATCTTCCTCAGCTACACTGTTCCTGCACTAACTCCATATCCCCTGATTCCCTGTGCATCCAAACATCTGTTGATCTCTGACTTAAATAGACTCAACAACTGAGCATCCACAGCTCTCTGCAGTCAAAAATTCAAAAGATTCACAACCCTTTGAAGAAATTCCTCTTCCACTCAGTACTAAATGGCTGACTGTTATTCTGAGACTTTGACCCCTAGTTCCCCAGCCAGGGAAAACAGCAGATATCTTGTCAAGTCCCTTAATTTCATGTTTCAATTAGATCAACTCTCATCTAAACTCTAGGAAATAAAGGTCTAGTTCGCTCAACCTCACCTCCATAGACAATCTCCTTACTCCAGGATTTCCCCCATGAACTACTTTCTTAGTAAGAGACAGTGGGTTGTGGGCAGTGCTGCCCATTCAAGCAAATCAGTCTTCCTGATGGATAAGTCATCAGAGGTCAGAACAGGGCTGCAAATTAGGTCTTTTCTGGTTTATGTGACTCAGGCCTACATCATGTACCTTTGCCCACAGTTAACACCGTTCATAGTTTTTTATTGACTGAGGCACCTTGATTAGTACAGAGTCACTACAGTGAATTGTTCCAATTCCCACACTTGCCATTCTTATTGCATAGCATAGTAACTGGCCTACTATAACTAGATGAAAACACAAAATGCTGGAAATACTCCGGTCTGGCAACATCTGTGGAGAGAGAAGCAAAGTTAACATTTCAGGTCAACGACCTGGCTGTTTTGATCAGAACAGCAAGGTCACAAACCTGAAACGTTAACTCTGTTTCTCTCTCCACAGATGCTGCCAGACCTGCTGAGAATTTCCAGCATTTTCTGTTTTTTATTTCAGATCTCCAGCATCCACAGTATTTTGCTGTTCTGCCAGAAGTCGAAATCTGTTTCAGATTCCATGACCTCATTTTACATAGGACTCTTGCAGATGATAAAGATCTCTGATTAATTCAAACCCAGGTTCCAGAGTTGAACTGAACATGTTGACCTACTCCTTAAAGCATGGCAATTACATTACTTAAGCATCGAAATGCCTTTGTTATTGAAGAGTTGTAAGGCCTTGTAAGTATTCCATTCAAACAAGAATCTAACACATTTGTAACACTCCCCCTACTAAGGTTTCATTAAGACTTCGATGGCTTAAAATGGATTGTATTTTATAAATACTTGAGTGGGGCTGGTAGATAACTGTGCATGCACATTGACAATGTTCTATTTATGTAGTTTTGAATACTTTAAAACCTCTCATGCTTCAGAGGGTGGGATTTAATTTTTAAAAAAGCCTAAATTAAAATCCAAGTGGTGAAAGCAAAGAATCGGACAATTTGGTTACAACGTGGTCTCCAGTTTGTATTCCTGCTTATCTTTACCCAGACATCCTGCAGATTTGTCAAATTTGAAGGAGAATTTAACTTTGACAGTTCATATCAGCACAGATCACTGTCTTTGGTTTCATGCAGTTTGAGTCGGTTAGTGCTGTGAATATTAGGTGTGTGTGTGTGCGTGCACATATATTAAAATGAAAAATCCTAAATTGTGCCTACAGTAGTACACGTGAAAATAAATTAATATAGCAGAGTGTCTCAATTCACCAGACCATTTAGAAAGGCTTCTTTAAATAGATCATTTAGCTCAGGGTTGTTTTATATAGATTTGTTCTCCACAATTCAAAATTACAGGGTGGTGACATATTCACTTTGGTAAACATAACTTATAGCATGACTGTTGGAAGGTTTGCAATACATATTCATTTTTTTTCCCCTAAAATATTTCTAAAGATATTTTTAAAAATCTACAATGCTGCTGATTGGAATTCAAATGAAATTACATTATTTGATATATACTAATTTTATACCAATGATTAGTAATGGAAATAATACTTTAAAAAAAAAAAATCTTTACCATACAACTTCAGTAACTCAGAGTAAACATGAATACCCATGTTCCTTGCTATATAAATGGTCATGTATTTTGGCAGTAGGAGGTAATTTGCAGACTAGAAACGAAAGTTGTCATTTGCCTTAAAATATTCTTTCAGTATTTCAATTAATTTTATATATTGCCAAAGATGAAGTTCAAGGAAGCGATTTATATTTATCCAAAATATATTAGCACTGGCAGTCCATTATAAAATCTTTTACAAAATTGTCAATTGTAAAACATGAAGGAAGGGCACTTTCATACATTCCAAAACCTAGATAAAATGATCTACTGTCCCTTCAAACAGTCATATTTTTAATAAATGGTAGTAAACACGTTTATGGTATATCAAAGAACATTAGCTGACATTGTAAATTTTTCTCAGCCCTCGGGTATTGTCTCCTTCCATTGCTTGCCACCATCGTCATTCCCTCCTCATTTTTAACTCCTCTATCCTTAAACTTCTGCCCAACTCCAACTTCTTCTTTCCAGAGGTCTTGAATGTGCCATCCAAAGTTTATGCCCATCTCTTCCAAATCTCCATGTTTGAATTTCTGCCTCGTCACCACAGCAAAATTGCCCTAATCAAAGTCGCAGATTACATCTCCCGTGACTGATCATGTGCATTATCCCTCTTTGACCTTTCTGTGGCCTTTGGTATGGTCGACCACATCTTCTTGAAAAACCTATCTCTGTTATGCAGATGTGGGGGGGCTGCTCACTTGATTCCACTCATACTTATTCAAACCTGGTAAGAGTATCTCTAGTAAATGATTGCACCTCTAGCCTTTGCACTATTACTTACTGAGTCCCCAAGGGTTTATTTACTTGCCCCCCCCACCCCACCTTGCTCATCTACATGCTGCCCATGGCACCATTATCCACATATATAGAGTTTGGTTCCACGTGTATGGTAATGACGCACAACTCTACCTCTCCTCCAACTGTCTCTCGGCCCCTCTGTCTTCATGTTGTCAGACTACATTTCCAACATCCATTCTTGGATTAGCAACAATTTCTTCCAGTTAAACATTGGAAAGACTGAAACCTCAGCTTTGGCCTTCCCATAAACTCCATAACCTTCTAAGGCCCTTCCCCCTTATTTTACCCTCAGCTATGCCTATATCTACTTAATCACAATGACCAGGCACTTTCACCTCTAATATTGGCCGCATCTGCCTCTAACACAATTCAACTGCTGTTGATACCCTTATGCATTCCTTTGCCGCTTCTAAGCATGTTTATTCCGATAGTTTTCTGGTTGGTCTCCCATACAGTGTAAACTTCAATTCTTCTAAGACTGCAATGCCTGTATCTAATTACACCACGTCTTTCTAAATTAAGGCTTAAATAAATACAAGTTGTTATCAAAGAATCATAGAATGGTTACAGCACAGAAAGTGGCCATTTAGCCCGTGGTGTCCATGCCGGCTCTCTGAGAGCAACTCACCTGGTTCTACTCACCTGTCCTTTTTTTTCTCCTCCCCCCCCCCACCCCCCATAGCCCTGCACAATTTTTCTTTTCAGATAATTATCTAGTTCTCTTTTGAAGGGCTCGATTTGAATCTGCTTCTGCCACACACTCAGGCAGTGCATTCCAGATCCTAACTGTTTTAAAAAAAAATCCTCATGTTGTCATTGCTTCTTTTGCCAACCGCCTTAAATCAGAGTCCTCTTGTTCTCAATCCTTCTGCCAACGGGAACAGTTTCTCCCCATCTACTCTGTCCAGACCCCTCGTGATCTTGAATACCTCTACCAAATCTCTAATTTTCTGTCCTCCAAGGAAAACAGCCCTGGCTTCTCCAATCTATCTACATAATTGAAGTCTCTCATCCCTGGAACCGTTCTTAATCTTTTCTATACCCTCTAAAGCCTTAAAATCCTTCCGAGAGTGTGGTGCCCAGAACTGAACATAATACTCCAGTTGAGGCTCGACCAGTGTTTTATACAGATTTATCATAAGTTCCGAAGAAGGGTCACTGACCCGAAACGTTAACTCTGCTTCTCTTTCCACAGATGCTGCCAAACCTGCTGAGTGATTCCAGCATTTCTTGTTTTTGTTTCAGATTTCCAGCATCCACAGTATTTTGCTTTTATTATCATAACTTCCTCCTTTTTGTACTCTCTGCCCCTATTTATAAAACCCTGGATCCCATATGCTTTATTAATCACTTTCTCAACCTGCCCTGCAACATTCAGTGATTTGTGCACATATACCCCCAGATCCCTCTGCTTCTGCACCCACTTCAGAATTGTACCTTTTATTATATATTGCCTCTCCTTGTTCTTCTGACGAAAATAACCTCTTCACACTTTTCTACATTTAAATTTCATCTGCCTCTTGAAGCTTATCACTATCTTTCTCTCAGTTCACAAGTTTTGTGTCTTCTGCAAATTTTGAAATTGTGCCCTGTACACCCAACTCTTGCTCTAGCTGTAGTCCCAAAGGACTCATTAGAGAGAGACAGTTGGTGATGTATAGCCTGAGGGTCACCACTCGTCAAGCTTGGGGCAAGGCAAGGATGCAGGCCTCCATGAACGACCACAGCCAGTACGGGGATTGAACCTGCGCTGTTGGCGTCTTTCTGCATTTCATGCTAACTGACCCCCACGCCCAAGTCCAGGTTATTAATATATATCAAGAAAAGCAGGAGTTCCATCACTGACCTCTGGGGAACTTCACTATATACCTTCCTCCAATCTGAAAAACAACCGTTCTCACTCCTATTTCCTGTCACTCAGCCAATTTTGTATCCATTCTGCTACTGTTCTGTTTATTCCATGTGGTATACCTTTGATGACGAGCCTGTTATTGGCACTTTGCCAAATGCCTTTTGGAATCTGCAATTCATCTATTTTGGTAAAACCTTCTCCTGTTCAAAATATGGAAATTCAACCATGTTATAAATTGTACTTTTATTTTTCAAATAACATTTTTACTTTCTTACAAAAGCAGTGGTTTATTCTTGAAACTTTCAATACAAAGCAACCAACAAGAGCCAATAGTTTTAGGATTCTTTGTGCAAGATTGCAGAGTTAAAATGATATATTGTGAACATCCTTTTCAAAGGATGTTTATCTTTTGAACTTTTTAAAGGAGGGATACTCACCAACTAAATACGGTACCCAGCTAACACAAAACATCTGTGTAGTGCGTAAACCAGCATCTTATGAGTACTTGGGGTTGCCACATACTCATAAATGCAATCGAGAGAGATAGTCATACATTTACAGATCTAGTCATTATGTGCTATTCATTCAAGCACGTCTTTTACACTTTAAAATGACAAATTGCAAGCTGCCTTGGAGCAGAAATTTTATTAGAATACAATCCTCAGTGATGGAGTACTGTGTACAGTATTGGTCTCCTTATTTAAGGAAGGATGTAAAAGCATTCGAGGCAGTTCAGAGAAGGTTTACTAGACTAATACCTGGAATGGGCAGGTTGTCTTACGAGGAAAGATTGGACAGGCAAGGCTCGTATCTGCTGGAATTTAGAAGAGTAATAGGCAACTTGCTTGAAACATATAAGATCCTAAGGTGTCTTGACAGGGTGGATGTGGAAAGGATGTTTCCCCTTGTGGGAGAATCTAGAACTAGGGGTCAGTGTTTAAAAATAAGAAGTCGCCCATTTAAGACCGAGATGAGGAGAAACATTTTCCCTGAGGGTTGTGAGTCTTTGGAATTCTCTTCCTCAAAGGGCGGTGGAAGCAGAGTCTTTGAATATTTTTAAGGCAGAGGTAGATAGATTCTTGATAAGAAAGGAGGTCGAAGGTTATCAGGGGTAGGTGGAAATGTGGAGTAATCAGTTCAGCCATGAACTTATTGAATTTGGAGCAGGCTCAAGGGGGCGATTGGCCTACTCCTCCTCCTAGTTCGTATGTGGATGCTGGTGAAGGATAGTAACAAGTCCTGTGTATGTTGTAATTGAAAAAGATCATCAGTGAGGTGGTTATGTGCAACAGGTCTGATTTTCTTTTAAAACAAACACTGGAACTCTGGATTGTTTAGAGGTGTCCAAAATTATACAATACATCTTTTGAGCAGAAGCTTGAGTTCTGGCTCGCCTCTGAATAAGATGTTACAAATCCCTTTCTGCCTGTTCACTGGTTCAGATGGATGTAAAAGATCACAGGGCACTTTTTGAAGAGCAGCATGTTCTCATGGTCTTTGAGCCAATGGAGAAGATCACTTAAAAACGGATTAACTAATCAGTCATCTCATTTGTGGGATCTTGCTGTGTACAAATGCTACTCTATTTGTTATATCAGCTGTGACTACATTTAGTTGGATGTGAAGCACTTTGAGAAGTCCTGATGTGCTGAAGTGTTATATAAATGCAAATTGTTTCCATTTTTTCTGAAATGTGATAATTCCAATACAGATTATGGTTTTAATAATAATGCCACGATGTCCACATTGTGATCTCTTGCTTTTCGCATTCTCTAATGAGCAGAGATGAGAAATGCTGAGAATTATTGACACTACATGGAAGTACAAGAGCAAGCAAAGAAAAATGCCATTTGCAACTGGTGCCAAACTGGCTGTGAAGACATAAGCAGGAAAAATAGTACAGAAACTAGAGAAAAAGAGAACATGAAGCAAAAATGCCATCTTTATAGCGCACTTAAGGATGTTGGGAAAACCCTATATGCCAAATGGGAAATGTTAACTTAATTGGAAACTTACATTAGATTTTTAATGGGGAAAACGCCCTAGAGTAACTTTAAAAAAAAACTAGCTGCCGAGATGGCCACTGCCATTTACATGTGAAATACCAGGAGATTGAACTGGAGACAACAAGTCTAACAAGAGGCCCAGCCAGAACAATGGCTTGCTCTATGTGATTGAATTACCTAAAGTGGCTTTATTAGCACAACAGTCAAGACCATCCTCACATATTGACTTTGAAAGAATCATCCCCCTCCAAGTGTGAATGGGCATGCACGGGCATGTAGAACCTTAAATTTCATTAGAAGCTTCCAGAAGAACCTCATTAGAAATGAGGGGTATTGAGAGAACCGTGTGACTGCCTGTTCATCTCTGAAGAAACTACAAGTTTTATTACACAGACAAGAGACCAACAGTAACAGAGCATGCAGGATCAGAAAGCTGTGTGCTTCTCTCTCTCTCTCTCTCTCTCTCTCTCTCTCTCTCTCTCTCTCTCTCTCCTCACTCTCTCACTCTTTCTCTTTCCACCACCACCACCCCCCCCCCGAAAACATCGCGTTTGAAACCTGTCTGCAACAGGGGACCCTTCAAGCGTACAAACTGCTACAGCCAGCGACAAAGGAAAGACGACCAACTGAAATTCTGCCTTCAAACAACCCTGAGCAAAGCCAGCCAATCAAAGTACACTTTGACCAGCGAGGACTTCAAGAATGCAGCTTCAGCCGACGGCTACTGGATCATTCACTTCACAGACTGTATTTAAGTTCCATTTTATTCTGGCCTTTAACCCAACCACCAAATCTATTTTCCCTCCTGTAATCTACTTGTGTGGGTGATTCTCATGTGAATGTGTGCATGAATGTGTAGCGTATTTTAAAATAGAGTTAGAGTATTAAGTATAACAAACTTGCCTCTTGTTCAAACTCAAGAAAACCTGTCCAATTGGTTCTTTCACGATCACAGTAAAGGAAAAAGGTAAAACACTTTTGGAGGTGGTAAGCACAAATGCTGTTTGAAAGGAATAAACCCTGTTGTGGTCAATTAAGAGGAAGGGGCAAGAGGGAAGCCTGAGACCCCCTCCTCATCTGGCCGCAACAAGGATGTGTTTTGTCTGCATTCGGAACCGTGTAAGTGAGGGCCATATTTGAATTGGCTGATTGCAGTGTTGTGAATTTGGGAGAGGCAGAGTTGCACACGTGACACTCAGACACACATACTGAGTACAGCTCACCAGTCTGTTACTGGCCAATATCATTTTTAATGACTGACAGCAGGTGACACAATGGCTCTTTTCAATAATTAAAGTATCAATGATGGTGCAAAAGTCCAATAAAGTTACTTTTAAAGCCTGAAATCCCAAGGTCTTTTTTGGGGGGATGGGTGCTGCATAGTGGACTGGAGTTTAGGGCATAAGTTTTAAAATGCACTCTAATTCTGTCAGAAAAGTGGATCCTGAAGATGATGTGCTCATCTGCAAAATGATGCATGGCAATCAATGACGGCTGATGAGGGCAAAGGCTGCTGTCACAGAATTCCACTATTTACAGCAGAACTGCACCTGACTTTAGTTATGCTCATAGAAAAGAGGGTAAGTTACCAACAGCATTACTTGTCAAACCAGAAAGTGATTAATTTCACAGGCTCAACAGCCACGAGCTTTGACTGAAGCATCAGCTTTGACTGAAGGGATTAGAAAAAAATCTTTTCTCAGCTGCGCTGCCCAGAGAGGATTTTTCACGCAGTATGAGGTTGCACCAAAGAAGACGATGGCACACCAGTTACCTTTCAACCAGTGTCAATAGAGCAAGCTGATTCCTTAGTGATGTCTCAGAAGTCTGCTTGCAGAGGCAATGGTTCAGTGAGGAGCTATAAAAGAAAATTCCCCTCCTGTTGCAAACTGACCTCTAAACAGCTTCCTGATTGCAAATAACAAAGAACAGATGTACTCCAGAACAGTGCACTTCACACCACAACATGCTTTTATTATTCGCAACTATATTTATAGAAGTTACTACTTTTTGCCACCATGTTTACACGAGTGCCTTTCTCTGCTGTTCTTAAACCTATCCTGTTGCCACACTTTAGTGGAACCAGGGGCCAGGTAAGACCGTTTTTTTCCCCAGTTTTTTGAGATACAGCACTGAAACAGGCCCTTCGTCCCACCGAGTCTGTGCCGACCATCAACCACCCATTTATACTAATCCTACACTAATTCCATATTCCAACCACATCCCCACCTATCCCTATATTTCCCTACTACCTACCTATACGAGGGACAATTTATAATGGCCAATTTACCTATCAACCTGCAAATCTTTGGCATGTGGGAGGAAACCGGAGCACCCGGAGAAAACCCACGCAGACACAGGGAGAACTTGCAAACTCCACACAGGCAGTATCCAGAATTGAACCCGGGTCGCTGGAGCTGTGAAGCTGCGGTGCTAACCACTGCGCCACTATGCCGCCCCCGTTGATCAGACGCTGACTGGAATTTTCCATTCAGCCTGCAGCCCGCTCCCCCCTCCCACCCACCTAGGCATCAGCAGCACTGCATTTGCCTGGATGTGGCCTCCCTGGGGCGATGGCGCTTCACAAAGACTGAGGCCAATTCCCCGCGTACCTGGTCACAAAGTAATTGCGCCCTTAATTGGATGGCAAACATGCCATCTGGCCGCTAATTGGCCAATCAAGGCAGAATCGACGTTGGGTGACTGTTCCTGACACTGCGGGGTTGAGACCTGCATTTGAACCCGATGTCAGGGTCCCAACCCAAAATGCAAAATCCTGCGCCAGAGGTGCCTGTGATGTTTGGCTGTGTTGCGGTATTGAGCTTCTTGTGACCGAAGTGGGATTCATCTCGGGGCTTCTGAGTCTCAGCAAGCCCCTTCAGAAGGTGGTGTCACCACAGTAAGTATGTGGATAGTCTGGTCATGTATGCTGATAACTTCATAACAGGCATCTGAAGAGGATGGCTAGAAAGATTGCAAGGGCTGTCACTAGGCGGAATGGCGACATCATGAAGGCATAATTTAGCCACAGCACTTTGGGTCCTGGGACCTGAGTGCCCACATCAGTGGGAAGACAGACATGTTGCTATCAGATAGATCCTATAGAATCTGAGATATTGCCCTGAAGCTTATGGAAGTTGCTACTTAGAAATGGTCCACCACCCCTAAGACCTGAAGGCTGGTGGTCATTTTATCCACTTTGCAAGGCTACAGACCAGGTGCTGGAAAGTGGGATTAGACTAGGGGGCTAGTGTGTCAGCTGGCACAGACATGATGGGCTGAATGGCCTCCTTCTGTGCCATAACTTTTAAATGGTTCTATGGTTTGGTTGCACTGACTGGTCTGGGGAGATTTGAGAATGTGTCAATTGTGGTGGAGGTCATAGCAAGGTGAAGTCACACGGGATCAGATGAGCTGGCAAGATGGATACAGAACTGGCTCGGTCATCGAAGACAGAGGGTAGCAGTGGAAGGGTGCTTTTCTGAATGGAGGGATGTGACTAGTGGTGTTCCGCAGGGATCAGTGCTGGGACCTTTGCTGTTTGTAGTACATATAAATGATTTGGAGGAAAATGTAGCTGGTCTGATTAGTAAGTTTGCGGACGACACAAAGGTTGGTGGAGTTGCGGATAGTGATGAGGATTGTCAGAGGATACAGCAGGATATAGATCGGTTGGAGACTTGGGATGAGAAATGGCAGATGGAGTTTAATCTGGACAAATGTGAGGTAATGCATTTTGGAAGGTCTAATGCAGGTGGGAAGTATACAGTAAATGGCAGAACCCTTAGGAGTATTGACAGGCAGAGAGATCTGGGCGTACAGGTCCACAGGTCACTGAAGTGGCAACGCAGGTGGATAAGGTAGTCAAGAAGGCATACGGCATGCTTGCCTTCATCACTCGGGGCATAGAGTATAAAAATTGGCAAGTCATGCTGCAGCTGTACAGAACTTTAGTTCGGCCACACTTAGAATATTGCGTGCAATTCTGGTCGCCACACTACCAGAAGGATGTGGAGGCTTTGGAGAGGGTACAGACGAGGTTTACCAGGATGTTGCCTGGTCTGGAGGGCATTAGCTATGAGGAGAGGTTGGATAAACTCGGATTGTTTTCACTGGAACGACTGAGGTGGAGGGGCAACATGATAGAGGTTTACAAAGTTATGAGCGGCATGGACAGAGCGGATAGTCAGAAGCTTTTTCCCAGGGTGGAAGAGTCAGTTACTAGGGGACATAGGTTTAAGGTGAGAGGGGCAAAGTTTAGAGGGGATGTGCGAGGCAAGTTCTTTTACACAGAGGGTGGTGAGTGCCTGGAACTTGCTGCCGGGGCAAGTGGTGGAAGCAGGTACGATAGTGACGTTTCAGAAGCATCTTGACAAATACATGAATAGGATGGGAATAGAGGGATACGGTCCCTGGAAGTGCAGAAGGTTTTAGTTTGGGCAGGCATCAATATTGGCGCAGGCTTGGAGGGCCGAGTGGCCTGTTCCTGTGCTGTACTGTTCTTTGTTTGTTGTTTGTTCAATCATGTCGCAGAGTCAGAAGGTTGTGTCTTCAAGTCCACTCCAGGACTTAAGCACAAAAATCAAGGCTGACATTCATTGCAGTACTGAGGGAGTACTATGCTGTTGGAGGTGCTGAATTTCAGATGAGGTGTTAAACTAAGGCCGCGCCTGTCCCTTCAGATGGACGTAAAAGATCCCATGGCACTATTTTGAAGAGAAGGGGAGTTCTCTCTGGTGTCGTGGCCTCAATCAAAATCACAACAGATTATCAAGACACATTTCTGTTTTGTGGGAGCTTTCTGTGCTTAAATTAGCTGCTGCATTTCCAACATTATAGCAGTGGCTGCACTAAAGTGCAAAACATTCAAAATTGTGGATGATTGATTGTTTCGCCGTCAGGGCCTTGACGGAAACCTGGCTGAGGGGTGATGAGATGTTTCCCCTTAATGAAACTTCCCCATCTGGCTATATCTTCCACTACTTGTCCTGTAAGACCGTCGCAGTGACAATGTGGCACTCATCAGATCACATCTTGGCCTTACCCCCTACTCCTGGCACTTTCTCCTTTTGAGCATCTCATCTTGTTCCCTCCCTCACCTCTCAATCAAAATCTTCATTCTCTACTGCCCTCCCAAGTAAGATGATAATTTTCTCACCCAGATATCCCCTCTGCTTTCCTCCCTCAGCCTCTGGACGGAATGACTTCTTGTCCTCAATGATTTTAGCCTCCATCTCGACTCATCATGACTCCAGTCCTCTTGAATTCACTGCCCTCTTATCCTTCCTAAATCTCTCCCTCCATGTAAACTCCCCAATCCATATTCACAGCCACTCCCTTGACCTTACCACCTCATGTGGCCTTGCTAGTCTCATCATATCACTCACAGATAAGGCCATCTCTGATCACTTCCTTGTATCACCTCACTACCCACATATCTTATCCATGACTCAACCATACCCTCTTCTGTATCTGTTCCTGGAAAATACTATACTCCAATTCACTTCCAACTTCACTTTCAAAATCCCAGCTGCCTAACCATTGGCCTTCTGTTCGCCACAACATTTCTGCAGCTGTTGATTTGCACAACTGCATTCACCTCTACCTTTGATACCCTTGTCCACATTAAAATCATTACACTCTCATTCTGGCCATCTCTCCTGGTACGGTCCTCCTCTTTGCTCCTTTAAGTCCAAGGGATGCAGACTTAAGAAAATATGGTGTACAACTGGTTTCGCCATCTTCTGCCAGATCTGCCACAAACACTATCTGGTCCTGCTCTCATATGCTAAAACAGCTCACTATTCCAAGATTATCCTGGAATGCAAAGATAACCCCTGGCTTTTCTCTACTGTAAACTCTCTCCTTTATATGCCTTTCCCCTGTCTCCTCCACTCGCACAACCAACAATTGCGAGGAGCTCATGGACTTCTTTGTCATCAAGATCAATACCATCTGATTAGCTGCCTTTGCTGCGTCCCTCCCTCCCACTAGCCCACCTGGCTAAACTTCCTCTAAAGTTCTGCCCTGCCCTAGCCCTGAACATGCATCTTTCATTTCTCTCCTATCTCCCTTTATGCCCTCTCCAAGCTCGTCCCGCCCATGAGACTCTCCTCCTGCTTCCTTAACCCTATTCCCACCTCCCCTCCTGGTCCTCATGTTAGCTGATATTGTAAATGTTTCTTTCCCTTCAGATGTCCCTCCCTCCTTTTAAATCTGCTGTCATTACCCCTCTCCTCAAAACTTCACTGCCCTGGCAAGCTGCTGTCCCATCTCCAACCTCCCTGCTGCGTGGTGTTAGATATTAGTTTTGACAATTACATTGAACTCAGTCTAAGATCCCTGCCATTTAGCTCTGGTTCTCCAAGGTGGTCTATGGAGGTGGTGTGAAACCATGTTTTCCTATCTAAAAGTTTCTACCTTGTAGTTGCCAGGCGATGCTTTTCTAACAATCACCGAAGAACGTTGGGGTGACAGCCATTTTATCGGTACTAGGTGTCAATTTTAATTATTTTGGTTTGTGTACAAAGTGATGCTTTGGGGCACTGGCTGGTTTGCAACCAAAAATCTCTCGCCTTCGATTTGCCCAGTGCTGATAGCTCTTTTTGTCATTGAGTATGTTTTCTGTAAATACTGTTATCTTGTGCATTCTGCAAGAGGTGTATGCATTCACACATTGGAGTAAACTGTTAGAACGCTTGTATTTCAGTTTAGGATTTGATACTATTTTAACATTTTGTTTCTGAACTGAGCCTTGTAGGTGGTGACAAAGTGTTGGAAGGCCCTAAAATAAAATAGAAAATGCTAGAAATGCACAGCAGATCGGTTAGCATCTAAAGGAGCGAGCATATCAGTTTGTTTAGCATTTAAATTACAATCCTTTGTGATAATTTGAGATTTGTTGGAAGCTCCCTGCTATAATTTTAAATCTGGGTGTTTCTTTTAGATGCTGACTGCCCTGTTAAGCTTTTCCAGAATTCTTGGTTTTTCATCTCTCTACTGGATGGATGAAACGCAGCCCAATAGGAATTTGTTTAGTGCTAGGAACCATCTTATTCGGATAGGTACTGAACTGTTGCATTTACAGGTAACTGCTTTTAATGAATTGGCAGCATCCACTGCTGATGTTTTGTGTTAAATGTATGCTGTCTTTCCTCATTGGCTATTGTGTATTCCTTTATTTATCAGATTAGTGTGATTAAAATGAAGCTTCTGTTTGTGCTTGCCTTGGCATCTCTATTGAAATTGTGGCTCTTCTAAACAGCAGCTGTTATTTTAATGTTCAGTTTACAATGGCATCTCTTTTGATTATGTCTAATGATCTGTAATTACTTTTAAGGTCACTTGCAACCCAAAGGCATTAAATTACAACTTTCTGAATAACATCAAGTTAATATGATGGTTTTACCATATCATTGGAATCTGAAATGAGTGAAATTACAAATGAAATAATTCCATACTCAAACGGGTTTGGTCAGTCACGCAGAGACCAGCTGCAAATACACTATGGGATGAGTAGAAGGAACTGGAACAGAAGGACATCTCAAGAGAAATTAGTAACGTGGGAATCTTTCCATTTAGTTTTTAAAAAGGCTTCATCATTGACAGCAACAACTATTTTAAGAATTGCTGAAAATAGAGACTTGTTGTCGAAGCTTTTCATCTTGCACTCATCAGGACAATACGCAAGAATAACCAATGTAAGGGAAAATAACAACTTATACTGCATGAAAAGAGAGTGCTGATTGGTTGGCAAGTGAACTCTGGTAGGAGGCGTTGCCATGGAGAATGCACCAGTTTACGGTGACTGACAGTTAACTGCCAAGCTTTGTTCTTTCTGTCTGCAAAAAACAGGGCCCTGTGTCTTAATATATGCAGCTTCCAGTACGCGCAAATGCGCTGACCATTTTAAATTGGTGTCAGCGTAATTCTTAGCACACTGCGGATTATTTAGCAAATGTTGTCCAATCGCGGAATCACATCTAATGTTGGACACTGTTTTGAGTTTTGCAAGCACGGGCTGGTTGGGTACAGCATATACCTTGCCTGTTGCGAACAGCGGAAGGGACATGTTTGATACAATCCACCAGTCTTTGGGACGCACGGCCTATATACCGAGCATCTCACAGGCATTGAAATTCATACATCACGTTACTCATTTGTGTGATAGGCAGGATGTTATTTTGGCTTGATGGCAGCTTCCTGTTAGTGGCGAACACCACACGTGTTGCTACTGCACAGTAGCAGCATGGAACAGCTAGCTTTACCTGTTGCTCAAATTTTTGGGATACATTACCTTCCAGGGTAATCTGAGGTAGACGGGGCACTTTTCAGGGCCAAAAATTACGGCCTTGGCCCCGTTCATAAGTTTGCGCGATAGACAGCGAGAAGGGATCTGATCAAGGTAGCCATTGTCACGCAGGATGTCTTTGATTTGCCCTATTTCAGCATCAAGCTTGCATGGTGAGCAAATGGTTCGAGGCCTATTTACAAGGTCAATAAGGCCAATCTTATAGTGCATGGAACTGTAAGAATCCCAATGTGTATTGACCAGTGAAGGTAGGTTTGCGGTAGACTGTGGTAGAGAACTCCTTAACCGATTTCTCAACTGTACACGTATTGTGCCTGTTTCAGCTGAACAAAATAAGTGACAGCCATTTGCTTGTTCATTCCTCAGGGCTATGTCTTGACCAATCAGTGTCAAGCTGCCTGGTTTAAATTTCAAACGAAGCTTGGCAGTTTAACTGTCAGTCACCTTAAACTGGTGCATTCTCCATGGCAACGCCTCCTACCAATCAGAGTTCACTTGCCAACCAATCAGCACTCTCTTCTCATGTAGTATAAGTTGTTGTTTTCCCTTACATTGGTTATTCTTGCGTATTGTCCTGATGAGTGCAAGACAAAAAGCTTCGACAACTTGTCTCTATTTTCAGCAATTCTCAAGTTCTGTACTATCAAATGACTGTATTTAAGTTTATACAGTACTCGTCAACAAAACTTCCTATGGTGTTTTACAGATGGTGATTTGGAATGAATGCTCTGCCAGGTAGAGTGTGTTTAGAAAATGAATTGGAAAGATTGGCGGAAGAGATGGGTTTTGAGAAGAATTTGTAAAGTGGAAATTCAAGATGGAGAGGTGCCGAGGTCTAGAGTGTGCCAGAGAGCAGGACCAATCGCCAGTAGACTCTGCCAACAATGGTGGGGCTAAGGGAAGGGCGGCTGAATGCAGTGCCACAATCTGAGGCGTGGAATGCTTGGGAAAGGTTATAGAGATGGAGGAGGTTGCAGAAATAGATTGGAGCAAAGTCATGGAGCGATTTGTCGAAAAAAGGGGATTTTAAATGTAATAGGTTGCGGAATGGGAAGCGTGGAAGGTCAGCAAGGGTAGGGGTGATGGCCAGTTACAGCTATGACAGTGTAATAATCATGGCACTAAATTAACAATCCAGAGGTTCAAAATCTCCCCTTACAAAGTTGTGATAATGAATTCAACACATTAGATTATATGTGAGCTGAAAAGTTTAAATAATGATTATCAAAGCTGCTGGCTTACCATGAAAAACCCAACTAGTCCCCAAGTTTCTCTAGGGAAGGAAGCCTGCCACCCTTGTTTTGTTATTTGAAGACTTGTTTTCAATTAAACCGGGGGTCAGCTTTGTCATGATTTGATTGAATTAATGCTGCAAATAATTTTCTCAGTTTATGAAGGATATTAAACATTAATGCTATGTTATTCACTGTGGATATGGAAAAGGTTCAGTCATTATATAGAACATTTCTGAATTTGTTTACTGCAATGCCTGATATTTCCAGAAAGTTAACTTCTGTTTGAATGTTAAGAACAAAAATCCACCGGCACATATGAGGTTTTTTTTTTATTAATGGAGAAATCGGCACATAAAATTTTTAATGTGACGTTCTAAAAGATGATGTGATGTTTGGAAACTGTGCTGCTGCATATGATATAATCAATGAACTATTCAGCAAAACCATGGAGAGTATTGGCATAGCCTCCTTTGATTGTACAGGTAATATCAGAGTTGAAATTTAAAGCCGTTTCATTAGTCATACAGCTGCAAGTTGAACAAACCTACTATTCTACTCATGATTCTTTGAGTTGAATGGGGGAAAAAAAAGACCGGCTGGTGACAAAGTGGTGACTGAGGGAACTATTGTTAGACTTTACAGTTTAGTTTGACTCAGTAGAACTGTCACCATACATATTAGTAGGGGGAATTGAAATGAACATTCATTCTGGGATATTAAAATTTTGTTGAATGAATAGCTGCAGTTATTTAAGCTAATAAAAAGCATTGCTTTCATTAATATTGAAAGAATACAGATTGTATTTTTAATGTGTTTTAAAATGTTGCCCAGATCCAACTGGGGTGCATTTGACAGGTTACTATGTGCCACAGCGCTCTCGCTGAAGTTGTTGCCTAGTTCAGATATTTACAGTAAACCAACTTCATGGTGAATTTTTTTGTAATATTGCACATATTCCCACCTTTTTAAAGATTTTACTGTTATAGGTAAGTATGTCTGGTTTTGATGGGGGTTAACTTACATTTCAGTTTGTTCTTAAAAACTCTTGGTGATCAAGAATTTTGCTGAGGTAGGAACCTATGAAGTGACTTTTAATGCCCAATTAATGCAAAATTGGAAAGTACCTCGTTGCTTCTTAATGAGCAGTATATCCGTTCCTATTGATACATATATCTGGAATGGATCAAAAGTAAAACTATCATTTGACTGTTCCTGGGAGGTATTGCAAAATTTCTTGCAAGGAGAGAAACAAACCACAAAGTTGCACCTGACTATTTTTTTTTGCCAGTTTTGTATATGTGAAGTCAGGCCAGCACTGTTGCCTCCCCAGAACAGTGCAGGTGAGATTGAGACCTCAATAGCTGTGCCTCCTATTACTTAGAATCTGCCCTACATTGTGCATTGAGCAATTTCAAATTATGAATTAATTACTTGAAAATTATTGCTAAGTAGTCAGTTATATTTCAGAAAAACTTGATAGAGGTGTACAAGATTATGAAAGGCTTAGACATGGAAAAACTGGGGTATAGATTGAAGATGTTGGGTAGGAGATGCAAGGAGAATGTGAGGAAGAACTTTTAACACAGCAACTGGTAATGACTTGGACCTCACTGCCCACAAGGGTTGTGGAAGCGGCGGCAATCAATGATTTCAAAAGGAAATTGATGAGCACTTGAAGGAAATAAACTTGCAGGGCTGTGGGGATCAAGCGAGGGAGTGGGACTGACTGGATTGTTCTGCGGAGCGCAGTGGGCCAAATGGCCTCCTCCTATGCCTTAAATGACTCTCTAATTCTATAACTAGATGTATTAGCATGAAAATAGGGTCATTATTACATTATACATATTACCATAGTTTATTTCAAATAGTTCTATTGTATCTTATGTATGTGGTGAGCTGAGGATTCATTTCAGTTGTAACAACCTGATGGAAATCTACTGCAAATGAATTACTATTTACATTTAATCGCTGTGGGATAGTGAGATTGATTCAGAAAGCTCAGGCTATATTTCCTTAGCCAGCACATGTACAAAAGGCATGATGTCATATCAATACAAATCCCACGAGGTCACAAAATGGAATGTTATCCCATTCAAATGGATCAGAGACATTTGCCTTGACATTTAATACTATTGAATCAATTTGAATGGGAAGCTTATTGTAAATCTAATTGAGAGTATTCTACCCATCTTTATAAATGGAATGTTTGTCAAAATGAGAAATTACAGGATATCTTCCTGACTTTCATTTTCATAATGGCCTTTCACATGAGAAATAAAACAGAAACTTTTATTTGAGATGTCTTTGTACATGATTTACACCAAAGAATGGCTCCCAGCATCATACATATTGTAAACTAACTCAATGTGAAATGGGAGAAGTGTAGGCCGATGTACTGTTTGGACCCATTTACTGAGATGGATGTAAGTGGAATTGAGAAAAATAATAGAGCATGATGGGGCACTTGACATGGACACTGAGGCTATAATATTGCACAATTTTTTGTTTTTGCCAATCTTTTTTGCTTCTATGTCCATTCCTAAAGAAATTTGCTTCATAATGAGATATCTCACAGAATTACGCGAATATACAGCACAGAAACAGGCCATTTGGCCCAACTAGTCCATGCCAGCATTTATGCTCCATTCAATCCTCCTCCCATACTTCATCCAACTTTGAGCATAGCCCTTTGTTCCTTTTCCCATTATGCTTATCTAGCTTCCTCTATAAATGTACTACTGGCTTCTACTACTGCCTGTGGCAACAACTTCTGCATTCCGTCAATGCCCGATGCAAAAACGTTTCTTCTGCATTCTATTTGACTTTGTGGTGACTATCTTTTATATTGACCTCCAGATATGCACTTATTCTGTCTCTGCTCTACACAAAATTTGCATAATTTTAACGATCTCTATCAGGTCACCCTTGGCCTTCTCTTTTCAAGAGAAATGAGACACAACCTTACCTGAAGGATAACCTCACAGGTCTGATGTAATCCTTGTAATTCTTTATTGCACTGTCTCTCTCCACTGTCTCTACATTCTTTTTATAATATGAAGACCCCAGCTGTACACAATTCTGCCAAGTGGTCTAGCAAAGTTTAGAAACATAGAAAATCAGAGCAGGAGTAAGCCATTCGGCCCTTCGAGCCTGCCCCGCCATTCATTATGATCATGGCTGATCATCCAACTCAGTAACCTGTTCCCGCTTTCTCCCCCCATACCGTTTGATGCCTTTAGACCCAAGAGCTATATCTAACTCCTTGAAAACATACAATGTTTTGGCCTTAACTGCTTTCTGTGGTGACGAATTCCACAGGCTCACCACTCTCTGGGTGAAGAAATTTCTCCTCATTTCAGTCCTGAATGGTTTACCCCATATCCTTAGTCTATGACCCCTGGTTCTGGACTCCCCCACCATCGGGAACATCCTTCCTGCATCTACCCTGTCAAGTCTTGTTAGAATTTTATAGGTTTCTCTGAGAACCCTCCCTCACTCTTCTGAACTCCAGCGAGTATAATCCTAACTGACTCAATCTCTCCTTAAACGTCAGTCCTGCCATCCCAGGAATCAGTCTGGTAAACCTTCGCTGCACTCCTTCTATAGCAAGAACATCCTTCCTCAGATAAGGTTCGATATAAGTTTAGCATATCTTTGCTATTTTTCAATTTTATCCCTCCAGAAATGAGCCCCAGTGCTCGGTTTGAATTTTTTTTTATGGCTTTATTAACCTGCATCCCAATTTTGTGGTTTGTGGATTTGTGCTCCCAGATCCCTTTGTTCCTCTACCTTATTTAGATTGTTATTTTCCAACTATATGTGACCACCTTATGTTTTTTTGCCAAAATGTAGTGTGCTTCTGTCATGCCAGTCATTGCACTAATATATTGCCATCTTTTCATGTATGAGCTTTGGCAATTAATGTCTAATCTTTTTTGTTGTATAGAAGGTACTAAGAATGGCAACTCTGGACAGTTTTCTCTTTCCTAACAAGATTATTGAAGCCAGTTGAAGCATCAGTTGGTTAATCAAGCAGATATTGTAAATATCTGTATTGTAAATAGCCTGGAATCTTCCTGGTCTACATGGCTCAGCTGCTCATTGGATAAACTCGCTGAAGTAGCAGGAAGGGGTCCTTGTGACAGGTTTACTATAAAATGAAACCTGAATACTGCAAACAATGTTAAAAGACACTCTGTGGGTAAACTTGTATATTTTTGATCTAATTGACTTTTCTCCTGCAGTAGTGCTATTTTGCGTTTGAAGTCATCAGCTCATGGAACAAAGTTCTAATTAATCTGGCTCCTAACAGTCAGTTGATATGGTTCCCAAGATGCCATTCTCTACTGTTAGTTTTGTTTTTGTTATAGCTGTTTGAAATTGAAGTTTCTCAACAGTGCTGCTTTAATGGATCTTTATAATTATGGGTTTGTCACTGTGGGAATAAAGAGCTTATTTTATTTACAACAACTTGTATAGCACTTTTGCAATAATAAAACACCCCAAGGCATTTCACAGCAGCGTTATAAAACAAGAGATGACACTGACTCTCAAAAGGAAATATTGGGTCTGATGACCAAAGCTTGGTCAAAGTGGTAGGTTTTAAGGAGTATCTTAAAGGAGGAAATCGAGGGGGAGAGGTAGAGAGCTATAGGGAGGGAATTCCAGAGCTTCGGGCCTAGGCAACTGAAGGCGCAGCTAACAATGGTGGAGATATTAAAATCAGGGATGCTCGAGGCCAAATTAGATGAACATAAACATCTGAGGGTGTGGGGCTGGAGGAGATTAGAGGTCGAGAAGGGCGAGGACATGGAGGGATTTGAAAACAACGATGAGAATTTTAAGATCAAGATGTTACTTGACTGGGAGACATTTTCAGTCAGCAAGCAGAGGGATGATTGGTGAACGGGACTTGGTGCGAGTTAAGACACGGGCAACAGAGTTTTGGTTGGCCTCAAGTTCACAAAGAATATGAGAGACCAGCCAGGAGTGTGGTGGAATAGTCAAGTCTAGAGTTAACAACAGCAGGAATGAGAGTTTTATAGAACATAGAACATTACAGCGCAGCACAGGCCCTTCGGCCCTCGATGTTGCGCCGACCTGTGAAACTATCTGACATACACTATTCCATTTTCATCCATATGTCTATCCAATGACAACTTAAATGCCCTTAAAGTTGGCGAGTCTACTACTGTTGCAGGCAGGGTGTTCCACGCCCCTACTACTCTGAGTAAAGAAACTACCTCTGACATCTGTCCTATATCTATCACCCCTCAACTTAAAGCTATGTCCCCTCGTGTTTGCCATCACCATCCGAGGAAAAAGACTCTCACTATCCACCCTATCTAACCCTCTGATTATCTTATATGTCTCTATTAAGTCACCTCTCCTCCTCCTTCTCTCTAACGAAAACAACCTCAAGTCCCTCAGCCTTTCCTCGTAAGACCTTCCCTCCATGCCAGGCAACATCCTAGTAAATCTCCTCTGCACCCTTTCCAAAGCTTCCACATCCTTCCTATAATGCGGTGACCAGAACTGCACGCAATACTCCAGGTGCGGCCGCACCAGAGTTTTGTACAGCTGCAGCATGACCTCGTGGCTCCGAAACTCGATCCCCCTACTAATAAAAGCTAACACACCATATGCCTTCTTAACAGCCCTATTAACCTGGGTGGCAACTTTCAGGGATTTATGTACCTGGACACCAAGATCTCTCTGCTCATCTACACTACCAAGAATCTTCCCATCAGCCCAGTACTCTGCATTCCTGTTACTCCTTCCAAAGTGAATCACCTCACACTTTTCCGCATTAAACTCCAATTGCCATCTCTCAGCCCAGCTCTGCAGCCTATCTATGTCCCTCTGTAACCTACAACATCCATCGGCACTATCCACAACTCCACCGACCTTCGTGTCATCTGCAAATTTACTAACCCACCCTTCTACACCCTCATCCAGGTCATTTATAAAAATGACAAGCAGCAGTGGCCCCAAAACAGATCCTTGCGGTACACCACTAGTAACTAAACTCCAGGATGAACATTTGCCATCAACCACCACCCTCTGTCGTCTTTCAGCTAGCCAATTTCTGATCCAAAGCACTAAATCACCTTCAATTCCATACATCCGTATTTTCTGCAATAGCCTACCGTGGGGGACCTTATCAAACGCCTTACTGAAATCCATATACACCACATCCACGGCTTTACCCTCATCCACCTGTTTGGTCACCTTCTCAAAAAACTCAATAAGGTTTGTGAGGCACGACCTACCCTTCACAAAACCGTGCTGACTATCACGAATGAACTTATTCTTTTCAAGATGATTATAAATCCTATCTCTTATAACCTTTTCCAACATTTTACCCACAACCGAAGTAAGGCTCACAGGTCTATAATTACCAGGGCTGTCTCTACTCCCCTTCTTGAACAAGGGGACAATATTTGCTATCCTCCAGTCTTCCCGCACTATTCCTGTCGACAATGACGACATAAAGATCAAGGACAAAGGCTCTGCAATCTCCTCCCTGGCTTCCCAGAGAATCCTAGGATAAATCCCATCTGGCCCAGGGGACTTATCTATTTTCACACTTTCCAAAATTGCTAACACCTCCTCCTTGTGAACCTCAATCCCATCTAGCCTCGTAGTCTGTATCTCCGTATTCTCCTCGACAACATTTTCTTTCTCTACTGTAAATACTGACGAAAAATATTCATTTAACGCTTCCCCTATCTCCTCTGATTCTGCACACAACTTCCCACTACTATCCTTGATTGGCCCTAATCTAACTCTAGTCATTCTTTTATTCCTGATATACCTATAGAAAGCCTTAGGGTTTTCCTTGATCCTATCTGCCAATGACTTCTCGTGTCCTCTCCTTGCTCTTCTTAGCTCTCCCTTTAGACCCTTCCTGGCTAGCTTGTAACTCTCAAGTGCCCTAACTGAGCCTTCACGTCTCATCCTAACATAAGCCGCCTTCTTCCTCTTGACAAGCGCTTCAACTTCTTTAGTAAACCACGGCTCCCTCGCTCGACAACTTCCTCCCTGCCTGACAGGTACATACTTATCAAGGACACGCAGTAGCTGCTCCTTGAATAAGCTCCACATTTCGATTGTGCCCATCCCCTGCAGTTTCCTTCCCCATCCTACGCATCCTAAATCTTGCCTAATCGCATCATAATTTCCTTTCCCCCAGCTATAATTCTTGCCCTGCGGTATATACCTGTCCCTGCCCATTGCTAAGGTAAACCTAACCGAATTGTGATCACTATCACCAAAGTGCTCACCTACATCTAAATCTAACACCTGGCTGGGTTCATTACCCAGTACCAAATCCAATGTGGCATCGCCCCTGGTTGGCCTGTCTACATACTGTGTCAGAAAACCCTCCTGCACACACTGGACAAAAACTGACCCATCTAAAGTACTCGAACTATAGTATTTCCAGTCAATATTTGGAAAGTTAAAGTCCCCCATAACAACTACCCTGTTACACTCGCTCCTGTCGAGAATCATCTTCGCTATCCTTTCCTCTACATCTCTGGAACTATTCGGAGGTCTATAGAAAACTCCCAACAGGGTGACCTCTCCTCTCCTGTTTCTAAACTCGGCCCATACTACCTCAGTAGACGAGTCCTCAAACGTCCTTTCTGCCGCCGTAATACTCTCCTTGATTAACAATGCCACCCCCCCCCTTTTTACCATCTTCTCTGTTCTTACTGAAACATCTAAATCCCGGAACCTGCAACATCCATTCCTGTCCCTGCTCTACCCATGTCTCCGAAATGGCCACTACATCGAGATCCCAGGTACCAACCCATGCTGCAAGCTCACCCACCTTATTCCGGATGCTCCTGGCGTTGAAGTAGACACACTTTAAACCAAGTTCTTGCTTGCCAGTGCCCTCTTGCGTCCTTGTAACCTTATCCCTGACCTCACTACTCTCAACATCCTGTACACTGGAACTACAATTTAGATTCCCATCCCCCTGCTGAATTAGTTTAAACCCCCCCGAAGAGCACTAGCAAATCTTCCCCCCCCCCCCCCCCCCCCCCCCCAGGATATTGGTACCCCTCTGGTTCAGGTGAAGACCATCCATCTGATTAGCATCTGATGTGCTGAGACGGGTGATATTTCAGAGAAGGAAATGGTTGTTTTTATTGATGGTGGAAACATATGGTAAGCTCATCCCAGGGTCAAATATGACAGCAAGGTTACAAACCATCTGGTTAGTCTCAAACTGTTGTCAGGGAGAGGGATGGAGACGGTAACAAGGGAATGGAGTTTGTGGTGGTAACTGAAGACAGTGCTCCAGTCTTTCCAATATTTACTTGGCGGAAATTTCTGTTCATCCAGTACTGGATGTCGGCTAAGCAGTCTGATAATTTAGCAACCGTGGAGGAGTTGAGACATGGCGGTGAGGTAGAGCTGAGTGGCATCAGCATGCATGCGAAAACTAACGCTGTGCTTTCAGATGATGTCACTGAGGGGAAATATGGAGATGAGAAATAGGCGGGGGCCAAAGATAGATCCTTGGACGCCAGAAGTAACAGTAAGAGAGCAGGAAGAGACGCCATTGCAAGTGATACTTTGGCTACAATTAGATAGATAAGAATGGAACCGGTGAGAGCAGTCTCACCCAACTGGATGATAGTGGAGCAGTGTTGGAGGAGGATCAATTCGTCAACTGTATGAAAGGCTTCAGACAGCTCAAAGAACAAGGAGGGACAGTCTGCCTTTGTCATCGTCAAATAAGTTGTCATTTGTGATTTTGATAAGAGCTGTTTCGTAACTGGTAGGGGTGGAAACCTGATTCCAGGAAAGATTGGATTTGGAAGGCAACATGTTCAAGGACTTGGAGAGGAAAGGGAGGTTGGAGATGGGGCGCCAGTTTGCAAAGGCACTGGGGTTGAGGATTGGCTCTTGAGCGGGGTGATGGCAGATTTAAAGAAGAGAAGGACAACACCTGAAGAGAGAGGACCATCAACAATATTGGCTGATATGGGGACCAGGAGGAGAAATTGGGTGATCAGCAATTTAGTGGGAATAGGATCGAAAGAGCAGGATATGGGTGTTTTGGACAAGATGTGTTCCGAGAGGGCATGAGGGGAGGTAGGAGAGAAAGATGCAAATTCAGAGCTGGAGCAGTGGAGAACTTTAGAGGAAGTTTGGCCTGTTGAGCTAGTAGTAGGGAGGGATGTTCTAAAGGCAGCTGATCGGATGGTCTCGATCTTAGTGACAAAGAACTCCATGAGCTTGCACCAGTTGTGAGAGAGGTTTAAGAAGATGGTTTGCCATAGAGAAAATAAGATGAGGGTTATTGTTGCATTCCAGGATGATTGTGGAATAGTGAGCAGTTATCATTGTACATAATTGCACATAATATTTACACATTTTGTTTAGGAATGTTGTTCAATATTTCACATGTTGTCCGTATTGCACTCTCCCCAAGTAACATTTTCCTAATCGTTTAATAAAACACAAGTGAACCTGAGTGACATGGAAGAATTCTGGAACTATTTAATTTCATCAACGCAGTGGTAAGTACATAGTTGTGCAGTAAATTTTCTGGCAAAATGTCCTGAATGGAAGCTCTTTTATTAGGAGCTTTTGAACAAAACAAATTATGCATGGATTGTGTACCCTCTAAGCAGTGACAGTGCTTTAAAGGGAGAGTCTCAGCATCAGGAATCCATTTTAAAATTGAAAACTTTTCTCTGATTTTTTTTTTGAAACTCTGTGAAATGTTCAGTTCTAATCACCTGTCTTTTCTTAGTGCCCCTCCCCACAAACTTGTGGGAGAATTACTGACGTTGGTATCAGCCCTGTGCAAATTCTTAAACCTGGTTTAAGGCAGGAAGCTGCATCCATCACGAGGGGAATAGGAAATGACACATCAGTATTTTGCTCCATGTTCATTGTGCTGTAACTACTTACATGCCTGTTCCCTGACACTGGTAATCTTCAGGTATTCTTTGAGTGACAAAGTCATATCCCCTGATAATTACTGGAAGAAATGCCATCACCGTTTGGAAATAATCTGAAACAGGTGGTCTCACAATGGGAAGTGTGGGTATTGGGTGCAGTGTAGAAGCAGCTGCTGTGAAGACTTGCCAAAAAAGTAAGGCTTTGAGTTTGAAACAAACTCTAGTAGCCTGCTAAAATGTTACCACTCAGATTTAAATGATTGACAAGAACCATTTTCTCTTATCTTCAGACATTAAAAATCATATTCGTGTCGGTGCAGCACACATTTTACGTGCGCATGAGTCTATGGGCTGGATTTTCCCTTGGGCTTCGGGACCTAATGGAATTCCAAGCCCGCATTTGACGGCAGCAAGACCAGCGCATCAATCTTCCGGGAGGTGGCCTCTTAATTGTCCATGTCCAAGCGACTGTTCTTGGGCACTTGGTGTTGTCAGCCCAAACAGGGCCAACAGCTCTGGAGCCTTGGCAGTCCCACTGGGAGATGTGGGCACTGCTGAGGCAGGTCAGAGACCATGAGGCCACCTCAACAAGCGGGCAGCTAGTAACGATAGTTAAGGCCCAAATTTTGCTTCCGGTGGACCAACCGCTCCTCCACCACCACCACGTGCAGAGGCCTCCAGCTCAACAGAGGGGCCGTCCGAGGCATTCAATAAATTCAAAAGTGGTGAGGGCTGAAACAAGTAGGCCCTTCGCAGTGGAGGGGAAGCACCTCCAGAGGAATCGTTCAGGCTGAGCGTGGCCTTTCCTGCCCACGGCCCCATCAATGGGGCATGGAGCCTTTGGCTGTGATGCCCCCACCTCGCCCCGGCCTGTTGCAGGGAGGCAACCTCCATTGAACTGGAGGCCTCTGCACGAAGTGGGGGTTGGTCCACTGGAAGCAAACTTGCGGCCTTAACCATCGTAATTGGCTGCCTGCTTGTCCCACGCCCCACCCTACTCCCCCCACCACCTCCCCACCCTCCTTTTCCTAGTTCCCCAACTCCAAACCTGCCATCGTGGGGCTGGGAAAATTCGGCTCTATGTATGGAATCCTGATTTTTCCGAGATTCACAACAGAGCAGGCAGTGGAAATGTGGCTTTAGTTTGAATTGCAATGCAAGATAGCTAAATCTGTTATTTCTGCTGGAGAAGGAAAGGAAGCAGACCAAAGCTACGGACATAGGGTTATCACAGATACTCTATTGGAACTAGGTTTTATAAGGGATTATGAATGCTGGGAAATCCAACTTCCACAACCTTCTCATTGGCGAGCAAGAAAACCACAACACTGGAAATTATTAGCACGGTGCAAGTGGGCGATTGTACTTGCCTACCTGAGATTCCTGCCAAATATAGGAATGTTCGCACTTCTGGTTTCTTAGCCTAAGAGTTTGTGAAACTTGAAGTAGCGTATACAATTAAATCAGCACGCCTATTGATGACTGCAGTTCTCCTGGTGGCTCATTCTTCTCTCCATTATTCATCTCAGTGATTTCTCTAATTTGTTTCTCTGCTGTAAAGTCAGTGCTCACTTTTAAATTAATATTAAATAAATGGGAACTATTAAATAACACAACAGGATCTGGGTTTACCAAAATTCTAGGTCCTAGTTTGATTTTGTTTTTGGTAAAGTTGTGTCATGACCTCAATTTTTTTTGGACTGCTCATTTACAGCAAGACTCGCTAGAAGTATTTTGTTCATCCTGCTCTCACCATCCGTCTGCTAGAGGACAGGAGGTGGGTGCTCTGCTTGGCCTTGCATACGCTGCTGTGAAACCAACTAGCAACAGTTTGTAACAGCAGCTGGTGGATTTTCTTTTCTGTTTTGCCTTCCTTGTCCAGAAATGTGTCCCTTGGACATCTCACAGTGGCACAGTAGAAATAGAGAACTGTGTGAAGACCTTCATGGATACAAACCTTGCAACCCTTTTTTCCATGATGCAGTTGTGCCGCGATGCATCTGGTGAGCTTCACCTGTACCTTTTTATAAATTGAACAGTGCAGGCATCAGCAGGAACCCAATTCCAAGTCCAATTCAATTAGATTTTCAGCCAACTTTAATTTCGGAGGGCATACTTATTTAGCTCCCAGTGCCTAGTTAGCTGTTGAGCTATTAAATATAAAACTTAAATGCCATTCAAATCTCCTTTAGAATAGAGAAGGTTAAGAGGAGATTTAATAGAGGTGTTTGAAATCGTGAAGGGTTTTGAAAGTAAATTAAGCAGAAATTGTTTCAACTGGCAGGAGGGTCGGTAACCAGAGGAGAGGACATTGAGTTAAAGTAATTGGCAAAGTAACCAGAGGGGAGATGAGAAGTTTTTTTTTCTTTTAACGTCGCAAGTTGTTATGGTCTAGAATGCATTGCCTGAAAGACTGTTCGAAGCAGATTCAATAGTAGCTTTCAAAAGGGAATTGAATAAATACTTGATGGGGAAAACTTGCATTTGGCTATGAGGGAAAGAGCAGGTGAGTGGGACTAATGAGGTAGCTTTTTGAAAGAACTGACACAAGCACAATGGGCCAAATGGCGGCCTCCTGTGCTGTATGATTCTATGATTCCCAAATTTGGAATTACCAACTAATGTTAAATATGTGAACATACTTCCATTCTCAACCATTTATAGAGACCAAGCCATAACTGCAAGATGTTGTTTCTTTCAGTAGCTGTATCAAATAAAGAGCTGTACTTGTTGCCTCATTAGTGCTGCTGAGGCCTTCAGTTAACTTTCACTCAGATGCGCTGTACTAATAATGTCTATTCACAGTCCGTCACTTACAGCTGCACCATATAAGATTCCTTTTCAATATGTGCTGTCAGGTATGGCACACTTACTTGTTACCTCTTGTCCAAGACAGTCTGACTCAATTCTGTGAATCCTAAATGTAGTCTGATTTTTTTTTTTTCTCTAGGATCTCCCCACTGCCAAATAAGAATACAAGAAGAATTAAATTAACTAGGATATAGCTTAGACAGGATATTACCTCTCTTATAATCCTAACTGCTGCAATTATATAGTAGTTTGAGATTGTAAGGAAAATTCAAGTTGCAGCTGTGGTTTTGTCATCATTTAAAACCTGAAACTAGTTTGTTTTTATCTGTGTCTGGGTTTATGTACCTCCTATATTTGATTTTTTTTTAAATTGAACTATTCCAAAGTATTAAGTACATGAAAAAATCAATGATACAAAGCAGCGAGAAGCTATATTCAAACGATTTTTAAATGATTTCACTGGTAATATATTGACTTCTAACTTTTCAATCAAGCAGCAACTCATGTGGAATGTGATATTCAAAAACTTCAGTCTCATTTAAGTGCATTTCCCTTAAATGTGTTTCCATAATGTTACTGAAAAAGTGAGTATTGATTTCCTAACCTATTTCATTTGTAGCTAACAAAGGGGTTGCTTATCTCTGTACTGAGTAGTCTCAACTTGTTTAAGTGTAATAAAATTGCAAAGTGATAGCAGAATAACAGCTGTGTAGCTTACAAGGACATCCCAGCACTGGAGAAAGCTCCCTGGATAGCTTGATTAACCATTAGAAATAGAAGTGAGCTGTGGAACTCTCTACCTCTGACCAGATGCAGGTTTGAATCTCTATTCTCAGCTCCTTTGCAAGTTACCCGATCTTAACCTGCTGTGATATGTGGTGGTGTAAGATTGACAGAATGTAAGGCTGTAAACTCTTGCTTTCTCAATAGAATTTGCCATTTCTGACTTTTATTCGTTCTTCGGATGTGGGCGTCACTGGTAAGGTCAGCATTTATTGTTCATCCCTAATTGCCCTCAAGAAGGTGAAGGTGAGCCGCATTCTTGAACCGCTGCTAGGGAGGAAGTTCCAGGATTTTGACCCAGCGACAGTGATGGATCGGTGGTATAGTTCCAAGTCAGGATAGTGTGCAGCTTGGAGTGTAGCTTGCAGATGGAGTTCTTGCATGTCCCTAATTGTCCTCCAACCAGTGGAGAGTTTTCCCTCTGATTCCCATGGATTTTAGTTTTACTAGGGCTCTTTGATGTCACACTCTGTCAAATGTTGTTTCAGTGTTGAGGGCCAGCACTGTTCAGCTCTGGAATTCAGCTCTTTTGTCCATGTCTGGACTGGCTGTAATGTGTTTGCACCTATATTATCTGTAGTGTTGCTCTGTGAGTCAAAGATATGCAATTTTATAATAGGAGCTTTATATAGTTATACAGTTGATCTTCTAAGGCATTGCTTAAATGCAAAAAGAAAAGAAAAATAACATTTTTTCATCAGTGTGGGATTGTGATGAGGGTGTAGGTCTTACAAGGCAGGAACATAGCACTGTTTGGGGAGAACAAGGAGTTGAGAATTGTGGGTGTGGCATTTCTGGTTGGGCAAGATTGAGCTGTGAAGGATTTAGGTTGAGGAGTCGGGGTCAAATGGTTGGGGATGGATTTGCTTTTCAAATAATGGACCTCCCGTGGTGTTGCTTGGAGCCATTTCAAAATGCCAGAAACTGATCATTCAGGAGCACACTCATCAGTGTTGGAGCAAAATTTGAGCTTCAGACCCCTGACTCAGACAGACAGTCAGCAAATATATTAACTGGAGCTTCAGTCTGGGACATGAATTGCTGGCACTTGTATTGTCTGGGGCCAGAGGACCAAATTTATCTGGGCTAGCTCCCTCTCCAATATTGCCAGGCCACAATCTGTATTTCTTTTATATTTGTTAGGGGGATGTGGGCATCGCTGGCTGGACCAACATTTATTGCCGATTCCTAATTGCCCTTGAGAAGGTGGTAGTGAGCCGCCGCCTTGAACTGCTGCAGTCCCTGGGGCATGGGTACGCCTACAGTGCTATTAGGATGGGAGTTCCAGGATTTTAACCCAGTGACAGTGAAGGAATGGCAATATAGTTCCAAGTCAGGATGATGTGTGGTTTGGAAGGGAACTTGCAGGTGGTGTTCCCATGCATCTGCTACCCTTGTCCTTCTTGGTGGTAGAGGGTGCTAGACCTTCCTCCACAGTGCTACTAGCCCTGTTACCATCCCACCTCAGTGCACACAAACACTGGTAATGTGCGTGCACTCATTACGTGCAGAAGCTCACCCCTGCCATTTTGGATCAGGCTCCTTTACGCATCTAGGTAGTGTGTAAAAGTATTTTTAAAAAGCCTCATAAAATATTCAAGTAAGGGTACCAAACTTGTTAAGTGAAATTGGCCTGCTCCAGCACCTGACTACCATAGAATCTTTGCTGGGCAAATTTATTATATCAGTGCTATATAATGGGTTCATCCGTGACATACGGGTTAGTTAGTAATGGTTTGTCCTTTTAAGGATCCTGGTAAACATGCAGGTTTTGTAGCCTGCTTTCTGCCTTCCAAAACTAAAGTTGTTTATTCTGGTGCTGCACTTTTTTTTTTGCTTTTAAAACCATTTACTGCAATCATGGGTGCCTTTGGAGGTGGAAGATGAGCAGAGCAGCGAAGAAGAAACAAGAGCAGGAGCATGTAGGAGGAGGACAGCCGTGCACAGGAAACAGCTCCCACAACAGTGGAGCACTTTTCATAGTTTAGCTCAGGATTACAGACTGGTTTCAATCTCACTTTGAACAGATAGAACCTGTCATAGCCGCTAAGCGCATTGCACTGTTGAACTACAAGAAAGCCCCCAGTGAGTTAACATTGGTAGCGCTTCAAGCAGCCAGAAGGGCTGCACAAAGAACAGCCAGGCGCTGCGCAAATGACTATTGGCAACACCTATGCAGTCGTATTCAGCTGGCCTCTGACAACGGAAACTTCAGAGGAATGTATGATGGCATTAAGAGAGCTTTTGGGCCAACCAACAAGAAGATTGCCCCCCTCAAGTCTAAATCAGGGGACATAATCACTGACCAACGCAAGCAAATGGACCGCTGGGTGGAGCACTACCTAGAACTGTACTCCAGGGAAAATGTTGTCACGGAAACCGCCCTCAATGCAGCCCAGTCTCTGGCAGTCATGGATGAGCTGGACGAACAGCCAACAAAATCGGAACTAAGTGATGCCATTGATTTTCTAGCCAGTGGAAAAGCCCCTGGGAAGGACGGCATTACCCCTGAAATGATCAAGTGTGCCAAGCCTGCTATATTCTCAGCAGACTATGAACTGCTTTGCCTGTGCTGGGACGAGGGAGCAGTACTACAGGATGTGCGCGATACCAATATCATCACCCTCTGTAAGAACATGGGTGACTGCAACAACTACTGTGGAATCTCCCTGCTCAGCATAGTGGGGAAAGTCTTCGCTCGAGTCGCTTTAAACAGGCTCCAGAAGCTGGCTGAGCGTGTCTACCCTGAGGCACGCTATGACTTTCCACCATTGACATGCTGATCTCCCTTCGCCAGCTACAGGAGAAATGTTGCGAACAACAGATGTCGCTCTATGTTGCTTTTATTGATCTCACCAAAGCCTTTGACCTCGTCAGCTGATGTGGTCTCTTCAAACTACTAGCAAAGATCGGATGTCCACCAAAACTACTACGAATCATCACCTCATTCTATGACCATATCAAAGGCGCAATTCAGCATAGCGGTGCCTTATCAGACCCCTTTCCTATCCTGAGTGGCATGAAACAGGGCTGAGTTTTCGCACCCACACTGTTTGGGATCATCTTTCTGCTGCTCTCGCATGCGTTCAAGTCTTCAGAAGAAGGAATTTTCCTCCACACAAGATCAGATGGCAGGTTGTTCAACCTTGCCTGTCTAAGAGCGAAGACCAACGTACGGAAAGTCCTCATCAGAGAACTCCTCTTTGCTGACGATGCTGCTTTAACATCCCACACTGAAGAGTGTTGGCAGAGACTCATCGACAGGATTGCGGCTGCCTGCAACGAATTTGGCCTAACCATCAGCCTCAAGAAAACAAACATCATGGGATATGATTTCAGAAATGCTCCATCCATCAATATCAGCGACCACGCTCTGGAAGTGGTTCAAGAGTTCATCTACCTAGGCTCAACTATCACCTGTAACCTGTCTCTCGATGCAGAAATCAACAAGCGCCTGGGAAAGGCGTCCGCTGCTATGTCCAGACTGGCCAAGAGGGTGTGGGAAAATGGCACACTGACACAGAACACAAATGTCCGGGTGTATCAAGCCTGTGTCCTCAGTACCTTGCTCTACGGCAGCGAGGCCTGGGCAACGTATGCCAGCCAAGAGCGACGTCTCAATTCATTCCATCTTCGCTGCCTCCGGAAAATCCTTGGCATCAGGCGGCAGGACCATATCTCCAACACAGAAATCCTCGAGGCGGTCAACATCCCCAGCATATACACCCTACTGAGCCAGCGGCGCTTGAGATGGCTTGGCCATGTGAGCCGCATGGAAGATGGTCGGATCCCCAAGAACTCATTGTACAGTGAGCTCGTCACTGGTATCAGACCCACCGGCCGTCCATGTCTCCGCTTTAAAGACGTCTGCAAATGCGACATGAAGTCCTGTGACATTGACTACAAGTCGTGGAAGTCAGTTGCAAGTGATCACCAGAGCTGGCGGACAGCCATAAAGGCGGGGCTAAAGTGTGGTGAGTCGAAGAGACTTAGCAGTTGGCAGGAAAAAAGACAGAAGTGCAAGGGGAGAACCAACTGTGTAACAGCCCCGACACCCAATATTATCTGTAGCACCTGCGGAAGAGTCTGTCACTCTAGAATTGGCCTTTATAGCCACTCCAGGCGCTGCTTCACAAACCACTGACCACCTCCAGGCGCTTACCCATTGTCTTTCGAGACAAGGAGGCCAAAGAAGAGAAGACAACTCCCAGTGCTAGTGAGCAAAGGAATAGGAGGATTGATCAGTTGAACACGTGGCTGGAGAATTTGTGTAAGAGGGAGGGCATCAGATTTCTGAGGCATTGGGACTAGTTCTGGGGCAGGTGGGACCTGTACAAAATGGACAGGTTACACCCTAACAGGACCAGGACTAATATTCTTGCAGGAAGATTTGCTAGTAGTGTTGGGGAGGGTTTAAACTAGCTTGTCAGGGGGATGGAAACCTGAGGGGTAGCTCAAATCAGAAGGAAGTAAAGCTGGTAACAAGAAGTAGAAAAGTAGCAAGTGACATTAGAAGGCAGGCGAAACAAAGACGAACATCAACTAGGCTTAGAATGCTGAATAATGTCCAAGACAAAGTTAAGGGCACTCTACCTGAATGCACGCAGCATTCGCAACAAAGTAGATGATTTAAAGACACAAATAGAGGTAAATGGGTAAGATCTAATTACCATTATGGAAACATGGCTACAGGGTGATCAAGACTGGGAACTGATTATTCAAGGATATTCGACATTTAGGAAAGACAGGCAAAAAGGCAAAGGAGATGGTGTCCAGATAATAAGGGACGGGATCAGTACATTAGTAAGGGAGGATCTCAAATCAGAAGAACAAAACGCGGAACCTGTTTGGGTGGAGCTAATAAACAGCAAGGAGCAGCAAACATTGGTAGGAGTTGTTTGTAGGCCATCAAACAGTAGTGGTAGTGTGGGCATGGTATTAATCAGGAGCTTAGAGAAACACATAGCATTGGTAATACATAATCATGGATGTCTTCAATCTGCACAAAGACTGGGTACACCAAATGAGCACTAATGTTGTGGAGGAAGAGTTTCTGGAATGTGTTAGGAATGGTTTTCTAGAGCAGTATGTTGAGGAACCGACTAGAGTCATAGAGTCATCGAGAGATACAGCACCGAAACAGGCCCTTCGGCCCACCGAGTCCGCGCCGACCATCAACCACCCATTTATACTAATCCTACATTAATCCCATTTTTCCTCCTCACATCCCCACCTTCCCTCAATTCTCCAATCACCTACCTACACTAGGGGCAATTTTTTACAATGGACAATTTACCTATCAACTCGCAAGTCTTTTGGCATGTGGGAGGAAACCGGAGTACCCAGAGGAAACCCACGCAGTCACAGGGAGAACTTGCAAACTCCGCACAGGCAGTACCCAGAACCGAACCCGGGTCGCTGGAGCTGTGAGGCTGCGGTGCTAACCACTGCGCCACTATGTAATGAGAAAGGGCTAATTAATAATCTTGTTGTAAAAGAGCCTTTAGGGATGGGTGACCATAATATGATAGAACTTTACATTATGTTTGAAAGTGAGGTAGTTTAATCTGAAGCCAGGGTGTTAAATTTGAACAAAGGAGATTATGAAGGTATGAGGAGCAAATTGGCTGAGGTGGATTGGGAAAAGACATGAAAAGGTATGACAGTACATAGACAATGGATAGTATTTAAAGAATTAATGCAATATTTTTAGCAACTATACATTCCTTCAAGGTTAAAAAAAAATCCAAAAAGAAAAGGCAGTCAGCCATGGCTAACCAAGGAAGTTAAGAATTGTATAAGTTTGAAAAGAAAAGGCCTATAAAGTTGCCAAAAATAGTAGTAAACCTGAGGATTGGGAGGATTTTAGAATGCAGCAAAGGAGGACCAAGAAACTGATAAAGGGAGAATAGAATATGAATGTAAAGTAGCAAAAAACGTAACAGACTGTAAAAGCTTCTACAGGTACGTAAAAAAGAAACATTTGGCTAAGACAAATGTGGGTCCATTACAGGCAGAATCAGGAGAATTTATAATGGGGAATAGAGAAATGGCAGAGAAGCTAAATGATTACTTTGTGTGTGTCTGTCTTCACTGAGGCAGATGCAAGAAACCTGCCAGAATTAGAGATCAAAGGGACTAGGGAGAATGAAGAATTGAAGGAAATTAGTATTAGTCAGAAGGTTGTATTGGAGAAATTAATGGAGCTGAAGGTTGATAAGTCCACAGGACCTGATATTCTACATCCCAGAATGTTGAAAGAGGTAGCTATGGAGATAGTGGATGCATTGGTGATCTTCCAAAATTCTATAGATTCTGGAATGGTTCCTGCAGATTGGAAGGTTGGAAATGTCATCCCACTATTTAAGAAGGGAGGGAGAGAGACAACAAGAAACTACAGACCTGTTAGCCTTACATCAGTAGTAGGGAAAATGCTAGAATCTATTCTAAAGGATGTGATAAATGGACACTTGGATAATAATCTGGGCATAATCAACATGGATTTATGAATGGAAAATCATGTTTGACGAACCTGTTGGATTTTTTGAGGATTTTGTTAACACAATTGATAAAGGGGAGTTGGTGGATATTCAGAAGGCTTTTGATAAAGTCCCCCACAACAGGTTGCTTAGAAAGATTGAAGCACATGGGATAGGAGGTAAAAATACTGGCATGGATTAAGGATTGGTTAGCATGCAGAAAGCAGAGAGGAATAATCAGGTCATTCTTGCTGTGACTAGTGGGGTACCACAAGGATTAGTACTTGGGCCTAGCTGTTCACAATACATATCAATGATTTGGATGTAATATAATATTTCCAAATTCGCGGATGACACAAAACTAGGTGGGAATATGTGTTGGCGTAGATGCAAAGCAGCTTCAAGGGAATTTGGACAGACTTAGTGGGCAAGAATGTGGCAGATTGAATATAATTTGGAAAAATGTGAGGTTATCCACTTTGGTAGGAGGAATAGTTGCGCAGACTATTTCTTAAATGGTAAGAGATTCGAAAGTGTAGATGTACAAAGGGACCTGGGTGTCCTCATCAAGAAGTCACTGAAAGCTAACATGCAGGTGCAGCAAGCAATTAGGAAGGCTAATGGTATGTTGACCTTAATTGCAAGAGGATTTGAGTGCAGTAGTAGCAAAGTCTTGCTTCAATTGTATAGAACCTTGGTTAGTTCGCATATGGAGTACCTTAGGAAGGATATTATTGCCATAGCAGGAGTGCAACGAAGGTTCACCAGCCATGTTTCTAGGATGACAGGACCGTCTATGAAGAGAGATTGGGGAAACTGGGCAAGTATTCTCTAGAGTTTCGAAGAATGAGAGGTGATCTCATTGAAACCTACAAAATACTGAAAGGGATAGACAGGGCAGATGCAGCTAAGATGTGTCCCCCAGTTGCGGAGTCGAGAACCAGAATAAGGGAGAAGCCACTTAGGACACAGATGATGAGAAATTTCTTTACCCAGAGGGTTGTGAATCTTTGGAATTCTCTACCCCAGAGGGCTGTGGAAGCTCAGTCATTGAGTATATTTGAAGCAGAGATTGACCGATTTCTAAATACCAGTGACATAAAGGGATATGGGGATAGTGTGGAGGAAAAGGCATTGAAGTGGATGATCAGCCATGATCGTTTTAAATGATGGAGCAGGCTCGATGGGCTGAATGGCCTACTCCTGTTCCTTTGTGCATAACTTCATTGAGGAGCAGTTGAAAAGCCTTCGATTCACCAAGGAAGTTGTCACTGAGGTATGCCACCTACAGCCATGACTTTGGCCTTAAATCAAGGCATGGACTACACTGCCTATGGCTGTCCAGATCACTAGGACCCTTAACTTTTATACCAGGCTGCAGCATGTTTCATCAGCGACATGCCCCAGTTTTCCATTCACTGCTCTGTCCGAGATCACCAAAGCTCTCTATGCCAGGAGGAACATCTACATTTGTTGACATAATGTTGGAGTAAATGAGGAGGGAGAGGAATTTCTGAAATGTGTTCAGGAGAACTTATTGACCAGTATGTTCTCAGTCTAGCTAGGAACGATGACATTGCCAGATCAGATGCTGAGGAAAGAGATGGACCAAGTGTCTGTGGGGGAACATTGGGTAAGAGTGATTATCAAATCATACGGTTTAGATTAGTAATGGAGACGAGCAAGGAACAATCTAAAGTAGAACTTCGAAACTGGAAGAAGGTTAACTTCAGTGGGATGAGAGAGGATCTAGCCAGGGTAAAATGGAACCTAAGGCTGACTGGAAAAACTGTAACGGAACAATGGGTGATCTTTAAGGAGGAGATGTTTCAGGTACAGGCTAGGTACATTCCAGCAAGGACAAAAGATAAATGAACCAAAGCCAGGGCTCCTTGGATGATGGAGGTAGAGAATATGATCAAACAGAAAAAGGTGCATGATACATGTCAGGTGAATTCTTCGTGCGAGAACTATACCAAACTGTAATGGAACAATGGGTGATCTTTATGGGGGAGATGTTTCAGCTACAGGCTCGGTATATTATCTCCAAATTTGCAGATGAGACAAAACTGGGTGGGCGGGTGAGTTGTGAAGAGGATGCAGAGAGGCTTCAGGGTGATTTGGACAAATTGAGTGAGTGGGCAAATGCATGGCAGATGCAGTATAATGTGGAAAAATGTGAGGTTATCCACTTTGGTAGCAAAAACAGGAAGGCAGATTATTATCTGGCTATAAACTGAGAGAGGGGAATATGCAACGAGACCTGGGTGTTTTCGTGTAGTCACTGAAGGTAAACATGCAGGTGCAACAGGTAGGAAAATAGGCAGATGGTATGTTGGCCTTCCTAGCGAGAGGATTTGAGTACAGGAGCAGGGAATGTCTTGCTGCAATTATGCAGGGCCTTGGTGAGGCCACACCTGGAATATTGTGTGCAGTTTTGGTCTCCTTATCTGAGGAAGGATGTTCTTGCTATAGAGGGAGTGCAACGAAGGTTTATCAGACTGATTCCTGGGATGGCAGGACTGACGTATGAGGAGAGATTGAGTCGGTTAGGATTATATTTGCTGGAGTTCAAAAGAGTGAGGGGGGTTCTCATAGAAACCTATAAAATTCTAACAGGACTTGACAGGGTAGATGCAGGAAGGATGTTCCCGATTGGTGGGGGAGTCCAGAACCAGGGGTCATCGTCTAAGGATACGGGGTAAACCTTTCAGGACTGAGATGAGTAGAAATTTCTTCAACCAGAGAGTGGTGAGCCTGTGGAATTCACTACCACAGAAAGCAGTTGAGGCCAAAACATTGTATGTTTTCAAGAAGGAGTTAGATATAGCTCTTGGGGTGAAAGGGATCAAAGGATAAGGAGGGAAAGCGGGAACAGGTTACTGAGTTGAATGATCAGCCATGATCATAATGAATGGCGGAGCAGGCTCAAATGCCTACTCCTGCTTCTATTTTCTATGTTTCTATTCCAACAAGAGCGAAAGGTAAGGGACCCAAAGCCAGGGCTCCTTAGATGACAAGGAAGATGGACAATATGATGAAACAAAAAAGGTGTATGTGCATGGCGAATTCTTCAAACAAGAACCAGGCCAAATACAGAAAGTTGAGAGGGAAAGTGAAGAGAAAAATGAGACTGGCAAAGAGAGAATATGAGAATAGAATGGCAGTTCATATAAAAGGGAACCCAAAAACCTTCTACCGGCATGTAAATAGTAAGCAGATAGCAGGAGGCGGGTGGGACAAAGGGTGATATATGTTTAGAGTTGCAGGGTAAGGCTAGAATACTTGAGTATTTTGTATTGGTGTATGCTAAAGAAGAGGATGCTGACAAAATATCGTTAGAAGTGGAGATGTATTGGAAAGGCTGGCTATGCTTAGAGTGGATGTCACCTGGTCCGAATGACTTGCATCCCAGGTTGCTGGAGGAAGTAGAAGTGAAGATAGCTGAAGGGCTTGCCATAACCTTCCCATCTTTCCCAGATGTGGGGAGGTGCTAGAAGATTGGAGAATGAAAATGTGATGCCCTTATTCAAGAAAGGCTGTAAAGGACATTCCTCGTAACTACAGGCCACTTAGTTTAACACCTGTGCTGGTGAATGTTTCAGAAAAAATAATCAATGAAAAATTAAACCAGCACTTGGAGAGGTTTGAGTTAATTAAGGAGAGCCAGCACACATTTGTAAAATGCAAATTGTGTTTGACAAATCTAATTGAATTTTTAAATTAAATAACAGACGGTTGATGAAGGGGAAGCAATGGATGTTGTCTGTATGGATGTTAAGACAGCCTTTGACCAAGTACCACATAAAAGGCTGGTTAACAAAATTGAGACCCATGGAATAGGAAGGCCAATGTCAGCTTGGATTAAAAAAGTAATTGGCTTAAGGACTGAAAACAGTGAGTCATGGTAAATGGTTGTTTCTCAGACTGGAGTATGGTAGACAGTGGTGTTCCCCATTGGTCAGTGCCAGGGCTGCTGCTTTTTTGATGTATATAAATGCCTTGGATAGTGGAATACAGAATAAAATTTCAAAATTTGCTTATGATCCCAAATTTGAAGGTGTGGCAAGATGAGGATGATACCAGACTACAACAGATCATAGATAAACTAGCAGAATGGAATTTAATATAGAGGAGTGTTAGGTGATGCATTTTGGCAGAATGGATAGGGATATAGAGTCATACAGCACAGACACAGGCCCATCGTGTCTGTGCTGACCATCAAGCACCTAACTATTGTAATCCCATTTTCCAGCACTTGGCCCGTAGCCTTGCATGCTATGGCGTTTCAAGTGCTCATCTAAATACTTAGTATATAGGATATAGACTTAATAGCGCAGTTCTAAAGTATGTTCATGGACGGAGGGACTTGGTGCTTGTGGATAGATCTTTGAAGGTGCCAGGACATGTTTAGAGTGTAATTAGCAAGCTTCATAAATAAAGGTATTGAGTACAAAAGTAGGGAAGTCATGCTGAACCCATATAAAGTTCTGGTTAGGCCATAACTATAATATTGCATCCAGTCTGGTCACCACACTTTAGGAAAGATGTGAGGGTCTTTGAGAGGGTTGCGGAGGTGATTTACCGGAATGGTTCCAGGGATGAGGGAGTTTAGCTACAATGTTAGGTTGAAGAAGCTGGGGATGTTCTCCTTGGAACAAAGGAGAATGAGGGGAGATTTGATAGAGGTGTGTAAGATTATGACCGGTTCAGTTAAGGTAGATCAGGAAAAGCTATTCCATTAGCTGGTAGTACAAGAACACAGATTTATGGTTCTGGGAAAGAGATGCAGGTGGGGATGTGAGGAAGACCTTTTTATGTAGTGAGTGGTAATGACCTGGAACTCTCTGCTTTGGGCAGTGGAAGAGGAGGTGATAAATTATTTCAACGGGTAATTGGATGTGTACTTGGAAATAAACTTGTAGGGCTATGGCGGTAAAGCAGGGCAAAGGGTCTGACTGGACTGCTCTAGTGAACTGGCTTGGACTGGATGGGCTGAATGGCCTCCTATTGCCATCATGACTCTCTGATTCTATGGCAATGGATGGAGTGCATCTGGAGAAGAGAGCCTTTGCCTGCATTGCAAGGTTCCCACAGGGTCCAAGGTTCTGTAACTTGTACTAACAATGCCTTGCCATTGCCATCTTTCTGAATAGGAAGTGGTCCAGTTTTTTTTTTTATTCATTCACGGGATGTGGGCATCGCTGGCCAGGCCAGCATTTATTGCCCATCCCTAATTGCCCTTGAGAAGGTGGTGGTACACTGCCTTCTTGAACCGCTGCAGTCCATGTGGGGTAGGTACACCCACAGTACTGTTAGGAAGGGAGTTCCAGGATTTTGACCCAGCGACAGTGAAGGAAGGGTGATATAGTTCCAAGTCAGGATGATGTGTGACTTGGAGGGGAACTTGCAGGTGGTGGTGTTCCCATGTATTTGCTGCCCTTGTCCTTCTAGCTGGTGGAGGTCGCGGGTTTGGAAGGTGCTGTCTAAGGAGCTTGGTGCGTTGCTGCAGTGCATCTTGTAGATGGTACACACTGCTGTCACTGTGCGTCGGTGGTGGAGGGAGTGAATGTTTGTAGATGGGGTGCCAATCAAGCAGGCTGCTTTGTCTTGGATGGTGTCGAGCTTCTTGAGTGTTGTTGGAGCTGCACCCATCCAGGCAAGTGGAGAGTATTCCATCACACTCCTGACTTGTGCCTTGTAGATGGTGGACAGGCTTTGGAGAGTCAGGAAGTGAGTTACTCGCCGCTGGATTCCTAGTCTCTGACCTGCTCTTGTAGCCACGGTATTTCTATGGCTACTCCAGTTCAGTTTCTGGTCAATGTTAACCACTAGGATGTTGATAGTGGGGGATTCAGCGATGGTAATGCCATTGAATGTCAAGGGGAGATGGTTAGATTCTCTCTTGTTGGAGATGGTCCTTCAACATCCAGCTTGTTTGCTCTTTCAAACCATTCCACATGAAAACCTGTGCCCGGTTTCTTTGTAGCAGCCATGATTCATTCATTCTGTGCCATCCTTGTTCCCACCAGTCTGTCATTCACACGATGACTCCTGAAAGACAATGACTATCCCTGTCAAGCATGGCTCATGAGTCCTGTAATGAACCCAGGCACAGCTGCAAAACTAGCCTACCAAGAGATTCATGCCATCACCAATAATATGATTAAATTGATTGTTGATGTGCTCAAGCAATGCTGCCATTGCCTGGATCATTTGGGAGAAGTTCTGCACTTCAGTCCTGAGTGTGTATCCACACTTATGGTCGTGTGCTGCATAGCGTTGCTGTAATGGAGGACTAACCCTTACCAGAAGTGCAGCAGCAGGAGAAGCGTTGATCATCCGAGCCCCTGGCTGAAAGAGCTCTGAGCAACTCATCCAAGTGCTCTCCACATGAACCATTCCTCTCCTCCCCAATACACAACAGTCCTGCAGTCCTGATCACCAACACCCATACTACCACCATCCAATTGCCTTTCTTTCCTCCAGCCGAAATGGGCTTTTCCTCACTTCAATACAAATATTAACACAACACCAAATCCAGAACAAAAAGTAAGTTAATTCAATAACTCAATCCCAACTCAAGGGGAGGCGGTGGCGTGTTGTCACGGGACGAGTAACCCAGAAACTCGGGGTATTGCTCTGGGGACATGAGTTTGAATCCCACCACAGCAGAAGATGAAATTTGAATTCAATTAATAAAAATCTGGAATTAAAAGCTAGTCTAATGATGGCCGTGAAACCATTGTTGATTGTGGTAAAACCCCATCTGGTTCTCCTAATGTCCTTTTAGAGAAGGAAATCTGCTGTCCTTACCTGGTCTGGCCTACATGTGACTCCAGACCCACAGAAATGTGGTTGACTCTTACATGCCCTCTGAAATGGCCTGGCAAGCCACTCAGTTGTACCAAACCGCTACAAAGTCAATAAGGAATGAAACTGGACGGACCACACAGCATCAACCTAGGCACGGGAAGCGACAATGGCAAACCGAGCCCTGTCGACCCTGCAAAGTCCTCCTTACTAACATCTGGGGGCTTGTGTCAGAATTGGGAGAGCTGTTGCACAGACTAATCAAGCAGCAAGCTGCCTGACATAGTCATACCCAAGGAATCATGTCTCAAACATTATCATGCCCGGGTATATCCTGTCCAACCGGCAGGACAGACCCATCAGAGGTGGCAGCACAGTAGTATACAGTCGGGAGGGAGTTGCCTTGGGAGTCCTCAACATCGAGACTGGACCCCATGAAGTCTCATGGTAACAGGTCAAGCATGGACAAGGAAACCTCCTGTTGATTACCACCAACTGCTCTCCCTCAGCTGATGGATCATTACTCCTCCATGTTGAACAGCACTTGGAGGGAGCACAGAGGGTGGCAAGGGTGTAGAATGTACTCTGGGTGGGGGACTTCAATGTCCATTACCAAGAGTGGCTCGGTAGCACTATTACTGCCCGACCGGGCCGAATCCTAAAGGACATAGCTGCTAGACTGGGTCTGCAGCAGGTGGTGAGGGAACCAATAAGAGGGAAAACATACTTGACCTCCTCCTCATCAGTCTGCCTGTTGCAGATGCATCTGTGCATGACAGTATTGGTAGGACTGACCACCGCACAGTCCTTGTGGGGATGAAGTTCTGTCTTCACATTGAGGATACCCTCCATTGTGTTGTGTCACTACCACCATGCTAAATGGGATAGACTTTGAACAGATCTAGCAACTCAAAACTGGGCATCCATGAAGCACTGTGGGCCATCAGCAGCAGCAGAATTGTACTCAACCGCAATCTGTAACCTCATGGCCCGCCATATGCCCCACTCTACCATTACCATCAAGCCAGGAGACCAACTCTGGTTCAATGAAGAGTGCAGGAGGACATGCCAGGAGCAGCACCAGGCATAGCTCAAAATGAGGTGTCAACCTGGTGAAGCAACAGCACAGGACTATTTGCATGCCAAACTGTGTAAGCAGCATGCGATAGACAGCTAAGCAATCCCATAACCAACGGATCAGATCTAAGTTCTGCAGTCCTGCCACATCTAGTGGTGAATAGTGGTGGACAATTAAACAACTAACTGGAGGAGGTGGCTTCACAAATATCCCCATCCTCAACGATGGGGGAGCCCAGCACATCAGTGCGAAAGATAAGGCTGACGCATTTGCAACAATCTTCAGCCAGAAGTGCAGAGTGGATGATCCATCTCGACCTCCTCTTGAAATCCCCAGTATCACAGTTGTCAGACTTCAGCCAATTTGATTCACTCCACGTGATATCAAGAAATGACTGAAGGCACTGGATACTGCAAAGGCTGTGGGTCCTGACAACATTCCAGCAATAGCAGTGAAGACCTGTGCTCCAAAACTCGTCATGTCCATAGCCAAGCTGTTCCAGTACAGCTACAACACTGGTATCTACCTGGCAATGTGGAAAATTGCCCAAGTATGTCCTGTACACAAAAAGCAGGACAAATCCAACCCGGCCAGTTACCATACCATCAGTCTACTCTTGATCATCAGTAAAGTGATGGACAGGACATACCCGGGCATGGTAATGTCTGAGACGTGTTTCGTGAGTATGACTGTTAGGCTGCTGCTTGACTAGTCTGTGCGACAGCTCTCCCAATTTTGGCACAAACCCCCAGGTGTTAGTAAGGACAGTGCTTTCAATCAGCACTTGCTTAACAATAACTTGCGCAGTGACGCTCAGTTTGGGTTCCGCCAGGTTCAGAGAAGGTTTACTAGACTAATACCTGGAATGGGCGGGCTATCTTACGAGGAAAGATTGGACAGGCTAGGCTTGTATCTGCTGGAATTTAGAAGAGTAAGAGGCGACTTGATTGAAACATATAAGATCCTGAGGGGTCTTGACAGGGTGGATGTGGAAAGGATGTTTCTCCCTTGTGGGAGAATCTATAACAAGGGGTCACCCATGTAAGGCAGAGAGGTGGAGAAATTTTTTCCGAGGGTCATAAGTCATTGGAATTCTCTTCCTCAAAAGGCAGTGGAAGCAGAGTCTTTGAATATTTTTAAGGTAGAGGTAGATAGATTCTCGATAAGCAAGGGGATGAAAGGTTATCAGGGGTAGGTGGAAATGTGGAGTAATCAGTTCAGCCATGCACTTATTGAATGGCGGAGCAGGCTTGAAGGGCCGAGTGGCCTACTGCTGCTCCTAATTTGGTGTTCTTTTTTTTGCCAGGGCCACTCAGCTCCTGACCTCATTACAGCCTTGGTACAAAGGAGCTGAACTCCAGAGGTGAGATGAGAGTGACTGCCCTTGACATCAAGGCAGCATTTGACAGAGTATGGCTTCAAGGAGTCCTAGCAAAAATGGAGTCAATGGGAATCTTGGGGGAGACTCTTCACTGGTTGAAGTCATACCTAACTCAAAGGAAGATGGTTGTGGTTGTTGGAGGTCAATCATCTCAGCTCCAGGACATCACTGCAGGAGTTCCTCAGGGTAGTATCCTCGGCCCAACCATCTTCAGCTGCTTCATTAATGACCTTCCTTCAATCATGAGGTCAGAAATGGGGATGTTCGCTGATGATTGCACAATGTTCAGCACCATTCGCATCTCATCAGATACTGAAGTAGTCTGTGTAGAAATGTAGCAAGAGCTGGACAACATCCAGGCTTGGGCTGATGATTGGCAAGTAACATTTGTGCCACACAAGTGCCAGGCAATGACCATCTCCAACAAGAGAGAATCTAACCATCTCCCGTTGACATTCAATGGCATTACGATTGCTAATTCCCCCTCTATCAACATCCTGGGGGTTACCATTGACCAGAAACAACTGGAGTAGCCATATAAATACTGTGGCTACAAGAGCAGATCAGAGGCTGGGAATCCTGCGGCGAGTAACTCACTTCCTGACTCCCCAGTGCCTGTCCACCATCTGCAAGATACCCTCCACTTTCCTGGATGGGTGCAGCTCCAAGAAGCTCGACAACATCCAGGACAAAGCAGCCCGCTTGATTTGCCACCCCATCCACAAACATTCACTCCCTCCACCACTGACACACACAGTGGCAGCAGTGTGTACCTTCTGCTAGATGCACTGCAGCAACGCACCAAGGTTCCTTGGACAGCACCTTCCAAACCCGTGATCTCTACCACTTAGAAGGACAAGGGCAGCAGATGTATGAGAACACCACCACCTGCAGGTTCCCTTCCAAGCCACACACCATCCTGACTTGGAATTTGTATTACCATTCCTTGACTGTCGCTGGGTCAAAATCCTGGAACTCCATTCCTAACAGCACAGTGGGTGTCCCTACCTCACATGGACTGCAGCGGTTCAAGAAGGCAGCTCACCACCACCTTCTCAAAGGCAATTAGGGATGGGCAATGAATTCTGGCCTAGCAAGCGATGCCCACATCCCATGAACGAATTAAAAAAAAAAATAAATTCCATCTGTGCATAATATTTAACAGGAATAGTTCAGAATCATCCTGGTGCAAGCCTGTAGTGTCTGTGTTGCATGCTGCTACTCCTATGCAGTGTTTTTCCCAGTGGCTGCGACTTTGGAGTAGGAAAGCTACCCAGCTTCCATTGAGAACCCTTCAATCTGCCATGGTGTGTGGCCTTGAGCTGTGGGCTGGTTGCAGTACTGCAGCATTTTGGTGTGGCCCTTGGCAGTGTAGTCCAACTGGCTGTGTGGCAGCAGTAAGGCTCCTGGCCGAGTTGATGCTGGACGAGGAGGCACCCTGTTATCTGTCGAGGTGTGTCTCTTGCATGAAGCCAAGGCGTTCCCATCGCTCTCCATGAGAACAAGAGTGCAGGAGTGATATGATGCACTGGGAAGCCTCTGTCAGTCCTGGCCCCAGAGGCAAAATGGCAATAGTATGACCTGCCATGGAAGGTGTCAGAGCTGTCATCAGAGACTCCGTTGTGGTGGGCACCATTGTCATGTTCATGGAGTTGACCACTCGCTCCATATTGGACAGAATTTTTTCTTTGCTTTTTGTGAAGCCCTGACGCAACTTGAAGCTGGACACCTCCAATCTGCGAGCCATTACGTGTAAACATGTTGACGGCTGCCCAGTGCACCTAGCATTTCCTACCACATGATGATGTATTCCTGTCAGACTCTTTGGGAACCCCTGGGCCCTCCGTCAGCATCTGAATCATTTGCAGCAGAGCTTGTATGTGATCTTGCCCTCTGGTGAGCTGGCACTTGTAGCATCCATTGTACTCTTGCATACTTGTGGCTGGTGATTCATCACGAGAAGACCCTTCCTTTGTTAGTTGTGGCTGCCTTTAGGTAGTGTCACTGGGGCATGTTTACATGATCTCTTTCTCTCCCCGCCCCAACCCTGCCCCCTCCTAACAGGCACGTAGGCTACTCACCTAACTGATGGTAATGAGCTATCAGCACTGACTTCTTCTGGTTCCTGTGCCCATACATTGTGCAACATTCCTGATTACAGGTGCAATCAGATTTCTAGGATAGGACATCATCTGCCCTACCATGATGAGCAATGTTGCAGGAGAGCTACTTATACAACACCATCAAATGCAAGTCTAATCCAAAGGGCTAGATTTTGTGCTGGAGGTGGGGCTCCTGGCTCAGGGCCAAAAAGATGGGAGAACCCCGCCTCTGTGTTTTCTCCGACCCCCCCCACACCCCCCCACCCAACCAGATCAATTTTAGTTTTAGGAGGTGGGATCCCTGTCCCCTTAAAGTCTTTAAAAGGATGGGGATCCCACCTCCAAGAGCTGCCGGCCAATCAGAGGGCCTGCAGCTTGACAGTATTGGTAGCGTCACTGGGAATGGTGACCACTGCTTGTACTATTGAGGCCTCGGACCCAGACCCCACCGTGGAACCCCCGGACAAGAGGTAGATAAGGTGGGGTCACTAGGGCCAGTCCAGAAGACCCGGGCGTGTGGGGTGCCGGGGGAGGGGTGGTGGTCTTGCAGTCCAGCAGGACGGGGGTGCCGGGGGGTGAATTGGTTCCCGGTTGGGGTCCTCCGTAGGCCACAAATTGTCCATGGAGGAGGGGCTTCCCCCCCACCCCAAGGCGTTCTCCCATGCGGTGGAGCACCCTGTCGCCTGTAAGATCCCAGCAGCTGTGGGAAAAGGCCCCTAATTGGCCATTAATAGACCACTTAAGGGCATTAATTGGCCTTTGGATGGGAAGGCTGTCGTCTGTCTATCCCGCCCCGGGAAGATCGCTGGGCGATAGGCCCCCCGCCCCACTACACATCGTCATACTCTGCCTCCCACCTCCGATCCTGCCTCGCCAGTGGTGGGTGGCGTAAAATCCTGTCCGAAATTTATAATAACTGGATATTGCAGTATACAGCCACATTGGGCTATATTTTCTGTTCAGTGTGTACTGCTGTGTTCCTATTGTGTGCAACCCTCATTCTTGTATGCAATATATTTTTCAGTGAACCATCTTCTTGTCTGTTTTATATTAGAATTAGAATTAGAATATTACAGCGCAGTACAGGCCCTTCGGCCCTCGATGTTGCGCCGATCATCTGACCTACACTATTCCATTTACATCCATATGTCTATCCAATGACCACTTAAATGCCCTTAAAGTTGGCGAGTCTACTACTGTTGCAGGCAGGGCGTTCCACGCCCCTACTACTCTCTGCGTAAAGAAACTACCTCTGACATCTGTCCTATATCTTTCACCCCTCAACTTAAAGCTATGTCCCCTCGTGTTTGCCATCCTCATCCGAGGAAAAAGACTCTCACTATCCACCCTATCTAACCCTCTGATTATCTTGTATGTCTCTATTAAGTCACCTTTCCTCCTCCTTCTCTCTAACGAAAACAACCCCAAGTCCCTCAGCCTTTCCTCGTAAGACCTTCCTTCCATACCAGGCAACATCCTAGTAAATCTCCTCTGCACCCTTTCCAAAGCTTCGACATCCTTCCTATAATGCGGTGACCAGAACTGCACGCAATACTCCAGGTGCGGCCTCACCAGAGTTTTGTACAGCTGCATCATGACCTCGTGGCTCCGAAACTCGATCCCCCTACTAATAAAGGCTAACACACCATATGCCTTCTTAACAGCCCTATTAACCTGGGTAGCAACTTTCAGGGATTTATGTACCTGGATACCAAGATCTCTCTGCTCATCTACACTACCAAGAATCTTCCCATTAGCCCAGTACTCTGCATTGCTGTTACTCCTTCCAAAGTGAATCACCTCACACTTCTCCGCATTAAACTCCATTTGCCATCTCTCAGCCCAGCTCTGCAGCCTATCTATGTCCCTCTGTACCCTACAACACCCTTCGACACTATCCACAACTCCACCGACCTTCGTGTCATCCGCAAATTTACTAACCCACCCTTCTACACCCTCATCCAGGTCGTTTATAAAAATGACAAGCAGCAGTGGCCCCAAAACAGAACCTTGTGGTACACCACTAGTAACTAAACTCCAGGATGAACATTTGCCATCAACCACCACCCTCTGTCTTCTTTCAGCTAGCCAATTTCTGATCCAAAGCTCTAAATCACCTTCAACCCCATACTTCCGTATTTTCTGCAATAGCCTACCGTGGGGAACCTTATCAAACGCCTTACTGAAATCCATATACACCACATCCACGGCTTTACCCTCATCCACCTGTTTGGTCACCTTCTCGAAAAACTCAATAAGGTTTGTGAGGCACGACCTACCTTTCACAAAACCGTGCTGACTATCGCAAATGAACTTATTCTTTTCAAGATGATTATAAATCCTGTCTCTTATAACCTTTTCCAACATTTTACCCACAACCGAAGTAAGGCTCACAGGTCTATAATTACCAGGGCTGTCTCTACTCCCCTTCTTGAACAAGGGGACAACATTTGCTATCCTCCAGTCCTCCGGCACTACTCCTGTCGACAATGACGACTTAAAGATCAACAACAACGGCTCTGCAATCTCCTCCCTGGCTTCCCAGAGAATCCTAGGATAAATCCCATCTGGCCCAGGGGACTTATCTATTTTCACTCTTTCCAAAATTGCTAACACCTCCTCCTTGTGAATCTCAATCCCATCTAGCCTAGTAGGCTGTATCTCAGTAATCTCCTCGGCAACATTTTCTTTTTCTACTGTAAATACTGACGAAAAATATTCATTTAACGCTTCCCCTATCTCCTCTGATTCCGCACACAACTTCCCACTACTATCCTTGATTGGCCCTGTTCTAACTCTTATCATTCGTTTATTCCTGATATACCTATAGAAAGCCTTAGGGTTTTCTTTGATCCTATCCGCCAATGACTTCTCGTGTCCTCTCCTTGCTCTTCTTAGCCCTCCCTTTAGATCCTTCCTGGCTAGCTTGTAACTCTCAAGCGCCCTAACTGAGCCTTCACGTCTCATCCTGACATAAGCCGCCCTCTTCCTCTTGACAAGCGCTTCAACTTCTTGAGTAAACCACGGCTCCCTCGCTCGACAACTTCCTCCCTGCCTGACAGGTACATACTTATCAAGGACACGCATTAGCTGCTCCTTGAATAATCTTGGTATAGATAGCTGTAAGTTGTGTAGTCAGATACGTTTTGCAGGTTGTGAAATATTTCACAGTATGTGATTTGTCTTCACTGGTAAAAGTACTTCATGGGTCTGAATGTAATTCCATTGTTTTCTTTGAAATAGCTATTTTATTCATATTCAAAAATGTATTTATAGCTTAAAAGATTTTGTTCTGTGCAAGTCAAACATGGCTCATAGGTAGACTTCAGCATCTACAGCTATTGAAATTCTGACTCCATCTGCTCCAGATTTCTTTCATTAACGCTCCTGCTGTCCCACAAAAAAGGCCTTTTGTTGCTCTTTAGTTTTATCATTGCTGCTGTGGGATTCGTTGAAAGCCTCGACTGAACTATAAACTTATCAGGTTTCCTCCTGCCAAGGTTCAACAGCTCACATTGGCATGTTACATCTTGCAGACCAGGGTGACAAACTCAACTATCTTGTTCGCACTTGATCGCAACTTGGACCAAGTAATGTTGACTTTTTTGAAATACTGATTTGAAAATCTTTTTTTTTTAAAGTGCTAATGCTGAAAACTAAATACTTGAGAAAAACATATTTTAAAAAAAACCCATCAGGAATTGGCACAGCTGAAAACTTGTATCCTGATATGTCTGAAACAAAGTTTAATCTGAGGTGGGTGAAACGGTGAGGCCCAACACAAAGGAAAGTTTATTTCAAATTTATTTTGTTGAATGTGGAGCTGGGAATACCTCTCCTGACACCATATATAAAGGATGCCTCTACCTCTGACCCACTGTCCAGTTTCTGTCCCCACCCCACCCCCGCAAGCACCCGGTCCCCTCCGCCTCCTGTCTGCCGGCCCCTGGATTCGCTTACCTGAGATCCTCTTCGGTTTGCTCTTCAGTGCTGGCTACCATGCCACCTTGGCTCCACTATAGTGAGGCTTGAGGCCCAATATTGAAGATGCCTCAGGTCTCACGATTCAGCCACAGTGAATGAACCTGTGCCACCAGCATGTATCTGAATTTCTACTTCAATCTCACTCTCACTCTTTCTTTGATTTTGGCCACCTCAAAAATATCCATGGAAACTAAAAATCATGAGCGTTAATAATTATAAAGTGATTGATGGATGTGCTAAGGGAAAAATACTAAGAAAAATTCCCGATAGCAGTTGGAGGGATCTAATTACTTTGTTCAGCATTGCATAGAAAAAATGAAAGTTTAAAACTGGATATGTCTTTTGAGGATTGAGTTGCATTGAAATATCATGAAGGAATCAGGAAATGGTGCACGTGTTAACCTAATTCTTTATATCAATTTGGACTAATTCCAAATGCAGTCAAAAAGGCTCAGGAATTTATAACACATGTCGAGGTCGGTAAAACATGTGCTCTAAAGCAACTCGAACATTACATGCCAACCTAGAAACCAGCAGTAGCTAGCCAATTCCTTCAAAAATGCTGAGAACTTAAGAGTGGCCCTGGTGTGAGGACAAATAATTACATTGGCTTTTTAGTTTAAACTGGCGGTAGACATAATATCCCTACATTCGTATAGGAGAGGGGTAAAAAAAACCTTACTTGAAAGCCTGATAGGAAAGAAAAAGTCTTGAAAACACAACATTTGTGCATTTCTAGGGGGTCCAGAGTATGCTGACTTGGAAAAGTCTGAATTTTTCTGTTAATCTATTTTGCTTCACTTTAACACTTTTTTTTTTAATGCAGCGATACAGCACTGAAACAGGCCCTTTGGCCCACGGAGTCTGTGCCGACCAAGAACCACCCATTTATACTAACCCTACAGTAATCCTATATTCCCTTTAACCTACCTACACTAGGGGCAATTTACAATGGCCAATTTACCTATCACCTGCAAGTCTTTGGCGGTGGGAGGAAACTGGAGCACCCGGCGAAAACCCACGCGGTCACAGGGAGAACTTGCAAACTCCGCACAGTCAGTACCCAGAATCGAACCCGGGTCCCTGGAGCTGTAAGGCTGCAGTGCTAAACACTGCGCCACTGTGCCGCCCACTGCACTTTACATGAAACAGTTGATAGAATTTTAGTCAAAGTGACATCTGAACAAACTAACCAGACTATCATTTCCACCAAATTTCTGTCAAAAGTTACTGTCCGACACATCCAATCACCTTGCTTCACATAAGAATTCCACCTCCTTTAGATCCTGTTCACTGAGAAGCATTCTCTTTCCTCCAATTACCAGTCCTTTTACAGAAGAAACTCTGCTTCCCCAGCCTCCCCACTTCTGACTGGTACAGTTCCCTTTCCTGCCTAACCCCCCCACCCCCCCCCCCCCCCACCCCCAAAAGTCTCCTCAGCAGTTCAGAATGGTGCTGCTCTTGCCCCTGCAGTGTAGTTCAAGCTGGCGCTGCTCTTCCACTTCCTTGAATCTGCCACTCTCTTCATTACCATTCTTTACAACACCACTACAATCTTCTATTCCTTTCCTTCCTTGCATTTATTACCATCCATTTTTCTCCTACCTTCATATGCTCCCCATCCAACACTGCTCTTACCCAAGTCCAGCTGCTCTTTGAAGTTGTTCCAGCCACTACATACTGTAGTTGGGAATTTTCTGCGACTCTGATCACTTCAAATAGCAGCACTTTTATATGAGTGATGCTGAGAGCAGAACAGCACAAACTCTGCTGTATTTTGTCAGAAACGTTGACATATGGCGCTGGGTCCCCAAAAAAGAAAACTCCTGGCACAAGATGATGAGTTGGCAAGATGTTCCTGGCATAATTGTGCTATAAGTACAATTCTGGAAGACACAATTTGGAAGAACTGAATGAGGTAGAGGAGCTGGCATGAGAGGACTTCAGAAATATTTAAATGAAGACTTTTAGGTCCATCTCAGAAGGCATTGACCACAAAGTTAGCCTTGCCCGTAAAAACTCTGTGCACCACTGTTTGAGACCTACTTAGTAGGCTCTCGAAGCTAGTTTGTCATATTTGTTTGCATTTCAAAATTGGATTTGCTTTTGCAATTAGTATTTAAAAAGTTGTGCATTTATCTGTGTGCTTGTGCAAAGGAGAGTCCAGTTATCTTGGAACATCAGGGAATTGCTGAAAACTGAACTGCTCTATAAGTCCTTCTATGCATGTGCTCCAAAAATACTTGCCCTTATTTGCTGCACCTCACATAGCAAGCCTTCAGAGCACTTTGCCAAAAATGGATGTGTTGCTTACATTGCTGCTTCCACTCATTGTTGATCAGATGTGGGATGGGAAATGTTTCCCCTTTAAGGGTGAGCAAACTCTTTTTAAATCCTGTTGGCATAGCTAGCTTTTGCTTCTGTCAGCCAGCATGCAAGCTTGATATCTCCATACAAATGAAGGGTTGGGCCTTATCTCTCAGAATTCAGTGGGATTTGCTACCATACTGCAGGCATGGATGTGGCTGCAGCATTGTAAAACCGTGACTTAAGTGTCGACAGGATATCTGGAACAGGTGGGATGTACTTTATTAGTGGGCAGTAGGTGAAGCTCCGAACATGAGAAATGGGAAAATGCTCAAGTATGCTAAGAGATGCTGTCAGTTGTCCCAAAGGCACAGAGGCCATCACAGGGAAGTTAGCATGGTTTTAGAAACCATAAGTCATGCCTCAAGAATGTTTTGAAGTTCTTTGAGGGGGTAACCAGGTTTCTTGAGGGGGGCTGTGCAGGGGACATACTTTCATTGGGATGCCAGAAGGTGTTTTACAAAGTCCCACATGTGAAATATTGGAATAATAGCTTATCAGTTAGCTGGACAGTCAACTCCTTTCAATTTTGAGTGTTTTTTTTAAAAAACACATTCGAATTATCCAAGAACTCAAATTAAGTTTAAGTTGAATGGCACAAGAGATTTATTTCAAGGAAGAAAATCAAATTAACAGATTACCCAAATGATGTGACTTTGAATTTAGAGGGATAGACTGTGTTGAAAATCAATTCTGCAGCTCAAAGTAGAAAGTAAATGGAACATACAGTAATCAGTATTTATGAATGTCTGTTGTGAGAACTCATTATTTACCAGTCGTGCAAAAATATGACCTGTGTGTGGGGTCAGCAAATTATTCAGGTTGCTGGTGACCCAGGCTGCACAGGAGTTTAGAGCAGAGCTTCTGAACCAGGGACCCGCAAAAAATTTCAAGGTCTGCTAGTGACTTGCTGTTTCCATCTCACAAACAATGCTGATCCCCAAATATTACAGTATGCAGGGTACAGAGTTTCACCTAGCCGCAAGTCACCGATCAACAGTATCACTTTAGTCTCTGGACCCACACAGGATGCGGGAACTGGAAACTGCTGTTTGGCCGGCCTGAGAGCCTAAGGGTCGTGGGTCCAGCACCTTTTTGTCAAAAAGACCACTCTGAGCAGACATGTTCCACTTGGCTTGTTAGTAATGGACACGAGGAGAAACAGGAGTTGGTACAGCTGTCAACACCATCGATCTCAGTTCAAGTGGCTGTCTACCCACCTCATTCTCCCCCCTCCCCCCGCCCCCCCTTACTGTGACAGTCCACAAACTTAAGCAGAACCATGCCAGGATGAACATTGAGTATGCCATGTGTGCATGCTTGTTGAATATACCTGACAGAACTATTGCTTAGCAGCAGCAGCAAGTTTCACGTTAAGTAAAACAAAATTAATCAATGTATGTTCAATTGTAAAACTGTTATTTATACTGTAAAAATACTTGTATTACAGTTGTCCATAGAATTTTCACAACATGGGAAAGGGGGCCTCAGAAGCAAAATGGTTGAACACGCCTAGTTTATAGGATCGAGATAATACTTGAGAGGAACTGTGCAAATTAAACAGATTAGTTAGGGAATCCCAGTTAGCGTTTAATATGGAAGAACGTATGGCAATAATTTACAAGAACCATGAAGCGTTCCTATAATAGATGGGCTTCTTTTGATGAAGGAAGAAAATAAATAAGATTTATGACTTTATTGACTATTACGTGATGGTATAGAATCTGGAGAGAAATGTCACAATTTCCCCTTGAAAAATATTCAACAGAGCATGTCCAGATAAACTATTGGCTGGAATTTAATGCACCCCACCCCTCCGAGTGCAGGCTAGGAGGTGGGGTTGCCTTCAAATCGTGAGGTGGGGGGGAGGGGGCGGTGCTACCGTGCCCATCGCCTACCTGCCCTTCTATTTTGGCAGGGGCAGGGGACGTGGCAAGCAGCTCGCCTGCCTCTGGCTAATTGAGACCCTTAAGTGGCCAATTAATTGCCAGCAGTAGGAGGGCACTTCAACACCTGAGCAGGCCACCTAGTAATATCTGGCATCCTCCTTGTGGGCTTGGGGCGGGTGGGGGGCCTCCTGATCTGGCACCCTGTGGCCCACAGGCCCCCCCTCCCCCAGCAGCAGGGGCTGCCCCCACTAAAACTACCCCCTCCCCCACTCTACTCTCTGAAACACCCCCTGCAACTCTCCGAGGCCGAGCCGATTGCTCCCGGCGAGGCCTGCCCCCACTTACCTCTTTGAATGTCGATGCCCATCATTCCTCTTCTTGCTGGGTGCAGTCCCAGCAGTGGTCACCATTCCCAGTGGCACTGCTGAGACCGAGGAGCTGCCAGCCCTCTGATTGGCTGGCAGCTCTTGGAGGTCTCGATCAAGGCCAATTAAGAGCCTGGGCCATGCAAAATAACAGTGGCTTCCAGAAGTAAAAAAGAAAGTGCTAGAAATACTCAGCAGGTCAGGCAGCATCTGTGGAGAGAGAACCGGTGATAACTTTTCAAGACTGTGACCTTTTATCAGAACTGGCAAAGGTTAGAAAAGAATTAGGTTTTAAGCAAGTGAAGGTGGGGGGAGTTGGTGGGGAAGAGAACAAAAGGGAAGGTGTGTGATAGGGCAGAGGGCAGGAGAGATTAAATAACAAAGCTGTCCTGGGACAAAGGCAAAGAGCGTGTTAATGCTTGTGGTGAAAGACAAAGCATTAGTCCTGAGAGCGTGTTAATGGCAGAATAATGAGCAGCTCTGTCCACATGAAAAAACAGGCACATGGTTAAAAAATAAAATCATGAAGAAAAATATAAATAAGTGAACTCAATGTTCAGTCTGCAAGTCCGTAGAGAGCCTAATCGAATGATCAGGTGCTGCTCCGCGAGCTTGCGTTGATGTTCACTGGAACACTGCAGCAGGCCAAGGATAAAAATGTGAGCATGAGAGGGGGTGGGGTTGAAATGGCAAGCAACTGGAAGCACGGAATCCTGCTTTTGGACTGAGCCGGAGGTGTTCCGCAAAGTGGTCACTCAATCTGCATATGGTCTCCCCAATGTAGAGGCAACCGCATTGTGAACAGCGAATATAGTATACTAACTTGAAGTAAGTGCAAGTAAATCGCTGCTTCACCTGGAAGGAGTGTTTGGGGCTTTGGATGGTGAGGAGGAACAGGTAAAAGGGCAGGTATTACACCTCTTGCGATTGCATGGGAAGGTGCCATGGGAAGGGGATGCGGTGTTGGGGTGATGGAGGAGTGGACTAGGGTGTCACGGTCAGAACAGTCTCTTCGGAATGTTGAGAGGAGGGAAGATGTGTTTGGTGACATCACGCTGGAGGTGGCAGAAATGGTGGAAGATGATCCTTTGGATGTGGAGGCTGGTGGGGTGGAAAGTGAGGACAAGGGAAACCCTGTCGCAGTTCTGGGAGGGAGGGGAACGGGCGAGGGCAGAAGTGCGGGAAATAAGTCGTATACGGTTTAGGGCCCTGTCGACCACAGTGGGGGGGAATCCTCGGTTGAGGAAAAAGGAAGACATATCAGAAGTGCTGTTGTGGAAGGTTGCATCATCAGAACAGATACATTGGAAATGAAGAAATTGGAAGAATGGGATGGAGTCCTTGCAGTAGGCAGGGTGTGAAGAAGTGTAGTCAAGGTAGCTGTGGGAGTCGTTAGGCTTATAATGAATATTAGTAGACAGCCTATGACAGAGAAGTCAGGGAAGGGAAGTGTCGGAGTTAGACCATGTAAAGGTGAGAAGGGTGGAAATTAGAAGCAAAGGCTTCCATGCCTGCTGGAGATGGGTTCGCCCCTGACTTTTCAGCCAGTGGGCAGGGCCACAACCTCAATGTTCAATTCCAGCCCTGTCTTCCTGGTGCATTTACTTGTTTTCAACTTATCGACTGTGACATGTATATAAATTTTATCATAGTAATAAAGCCACTTCACTGACAACCTTGTAAAGCTTATTGAATCTGTGTATTTAAAAAAAATCTTGCATCTACATGTACTTCCTGTCTACAAAACTCTATTCCTGTTGTCACCTTTCTCACACAAGGCAACATTTTTCTTTTATAAGTGTGTGTGTCATAATGGAAATAGCATGTGTAAGTTCATCAACCTGTAATTTCACAATCTGACCACTGGCTGGCTTTGTATCATCCTTTCTCCACGACTCACTCAACTTGCTTTCTGAAAATATTTCAACTATCATTTATTTCAGTAACTTTCTAATGTCCAACCTAAGGCATGAAATAAAATTAAACAGATTTTAAAAATCAAATGATTCGATTTAATGTATTGCATTATCTTTTGTGTCCTTTAATGCCTTCACTAATGTATGTATTTGAAGGCCCCAGGCTATCCCAAATGTCTGGACTTATTTTGTCCAGAGCAATTACTCAGATGTTAAACACCGCACATGTAAGGTGTATATGATTAGCAGGATGTGTCGATGCCATTCACTGAATTGTACTGATGGAATATTTCCTTTGGCATCTAACATTTCTTTCTCATTTTTCTAAATTAATTGAACTAAACAAATTTCAATAGCCTTAATCAGGTAATGAGTTTTTTAAAAAATTGGATATGTGTGTGGTTGAGGGAGATTGAGGTATATCAATTACACTGCTGCAGCTTTCTAAACTTCAGTAAGCATATTGAGTTGAAAATGAACAAGTGTCTTTTCCTCATTTCTGAAAAAAAGAACCAGTTATAATTACAAGTCAACAAGAAGCTTCTCATTCTAACATCTGGTGTTTTATTGAAGGATAGAAAACAGTTTGGGAAGATTTATACAAATTCTAAAATAAAATTCAGAATTATTAAAATCTGTGAAAAAGTTGGCTTCCTTGGACCCTATGATTGCCACGTACGCTGTCTCTTCATTGCTCACATCTGTTAGATGAATTATTTATAACTTTTTAAATAATTTGCACTTCTACTCTTGAAAAATATAAAATTACCTAATTTTGAAGTATTAAACAAGAAATGTATAAAGAAAGAACTTGATTAGCTTGTGTGTACTTTAAATTCAATCATTTGGATGTTTACGTAGTATGCTTATTAATAGACCTCTTTCCGTTTAGGAACGGCTGCGGTGGCAGTTGCAGGTCTGTTGGCAGCTCTGCGTATCACTAAGAACAAATTGTCAGATCACACGTTCCTGTTTCAAGGTGCTGGAGAGGTAAGTCTGCAGGTGGCATTCGGTAGCTAGTAACTTTAATTAATTAACGTCTCACATTTTATTTGGTGTTTCATTATTCATGTTGATGATCTTTTAAAAGGTGAAGTTGGCACAAGCATGATGGGCCAAATGACTCTTATCAAAGGCAGAGCTGCAATTTGTATTTTCCCGGGTTACTCCCTTAAGCAGTCATTGTGCTTGCATGTCCCAATATCTACTCCTACAATAACATGCCCTCGGGCTGTTACAGTAGTACCCCTTTGTAACCTGTGCCTTTCTGCCCTCAATAGATGGGCTGAAAATACTTAAGTGACAACGTGAGATACTAATCATTTAAGCTGTTTTATTTTACAGACCGCAAGTGAATGTACACGTTAACCGTTGTAATCTAATCTCTAATATTATGAGTCTTGGCAGCACCCTTGCCTCTGAGTAATTGTGTGTTAGCTCAAGCCTTGTTGCAGAGACTTGAATACATAACTTGGGCATACTGCACATCAGTGTAATGTTGGAATGCTGCACTATTGGAGATGTCTTTTTTGGATAGATGTTAAACTGAGACCCTGGCCTGAATTTTACACCTCCCCCATCTGGAGTGGACTGTGAGGCTGGCCATTCCTGTTGCCTACCTGCCACCACTGTGTTTTACCAGCAGCGGGGGAGGTAACAAATGGCCCATCCACCCCAGGCCCTTAAGTGGCACTATTTAGAGAAGAGCAGGGGAGTTCTCCCAGTGTCTTTGCCACTATTTGCTCCTCAACCAGCATCACTAAAAGACAGATCTTCTGGTCATTTATCTCATTGCAGTTTGTGGGATGTTGGTGCGTTCAAATTAGTTGCCACGTTTCCCTACATTACAACACTGATTACTTCTTTGGCCTCCTTGTCTCAAGAGACAATGGGTAAGCACCTAGAGGTGGTCAGTGGTTTGTCGAGCAGTGCCTGGAGTGGCTATAAAGGCCAATTCTAGAGTGACAGATTCTTCCACTGGTGCTGCAGATAAAATTGGTTGTCGAGGCTGTTACGCAGTTGGCTCTCCCCTTGCATTTCTGTCTTTTTTCCTGCCAACTGTTAAGTCTCTTCGACTCGCCACTCTTTAGCCCCACCTTTATGGCTGTCTGCCAGCTCTGGTAATCACTGGCAACTGACTCCCACGACTTGTGATCAATATCACAGGACTTCATGTCGCGTTTGTGGACGTTTTGAAAGCGGAGACAAGGACGGCCGGTGGGTCTGATGCCAGTGACTAGCTCGCTGTACAGTGCATCCTTGGGGATCCTGCCATCTTCCAGGCGGCTCACATGGCCAAGCCATCTCAAGCGCTGCTGGCTCAGTAGGGTGTATATGCTGGGGATGTTGGCCATCTCGAGGACTTCTGCGTTGGAGTTACAGTCCTGCCACCAGATGCCAAGGCTTCTCCAGAGGCAGCGAAGATGGAACAAGTTGAAACGTCGCTCTTGGCTGACATACGTTGTCCAGGCTGCACTGCTGTAGAGCAAGGTACTGAGGACACAGACTTGAAACATTTGGACTTTTGTGTTCCGTGTCAGTGTGCCATTTTCCCACACTCTCTTCGCCAGTCTGGACATAGCAGTGGACGCCTTTCCCATGCGCTTGCTGATTTCTGCATCAAGAGACAGGTTACTGGTGATAGTTGAGCCGAGGTAGGTGAACTCTTGAACCACTTCCAGAGCGTGGTCGCCGATATTGATGGATGGAGCATTTCTGACATCCTGTCCCATGATGTTCGTTTTCTTGAGGCTGATGGTTAGGCCAAATTCGTTGCAGGCAGCCGCAATCCTGTCGATGAGTCTCTGCAGACACTCTTCAGTGTGGGATGTTAATGCAGCATCGTCAGCAAAGAGGCGTTCCCTGATGAGGACTTTCTGTACTTTGGTCTTCGCTCTAAGACGGGCAAGGTTGAACACCCTGCCATCTGATCTTGTGTGGAGGAAAATTCCTTCTTCTGAAGACTTGAACGCATGTGAGTGTAGGTGCGAGAACACAGCCCTGTTTCACACCACTCAGGATAGGAAAGGGGTTTGATGAGGCACAGCTATGCTGAATTTGTGCCTTTCATATTGTCATGGAATGAGGTGATGATACTTAGTAGCTTTGGTGGACATCTGATCTCTGCTAGTAGTCTGAAGAGACCACGTCTGCTGACGAGGTCAAAGGCTTTTGTGAGATCTATCAAAGCAACGTAGAGGGGCATCTGTTGTTCACGGCATTTCTCCTGTAGCTGGTGAAGGGAGAACAGCATGTCCATGGTGGATCTCTCTGTTCGAAAGCTGCACTGTGCCTCTCGGTAGACACGCTCAGCCAGCTTCTGGAGTCTGTTTAAAATAATTCGATGAAGACTACAGTTCAAGAGTACTGACTGTCTGTCAAGTGCTATGGTATATCCTGAGGTTGTGAATGGCATGATGCAAATACAAGTTCTTTATTTACCTTAACTAACTTCACACCTCATGACCAAAGAAAATAGTCACAATATGCTATACCATCTCTAATGGTAGGCTCTCAAGTTAGATGCCTGGTCCTGATTGACTTGGAGCTTTAGATGACCAAGGGAGGAATTTTATGGAGCTTGCAGGAGTGGCTTTCATGGCGAGCAGGGTGACTTAATTAGGCGGGAGGCGATATTTTGATTTCCTGACGACTGGACATGCACTTGAAGTGCTATAGCCAGCAAGGCTACGAACCAGGTGCTGGAAAGTGGGATTAGATTGGGCAGCTAGTTTTTTCGGCCAGCACGGACACGACGGGCTGAATGGCCTCTTTCTGTGCTGTAATTTTTCTATGGTTCAGTTTTATAAATTTAAGCCAGTGGCGTGTTCGCGGTACATCGGACCTCATAGCGTCATATGGTGGGTTCAAGCTTTGCATGCTGTCAGGCTCACAAGAAGTGCAGTGATGAAAATACAGAACCCAAACTGAAGAGTTATAACAATTGATGGGCCCATAGGGTGGGCTGAGTACTGTCAATGTTGGGGTCCTGTGGGGCCAACCCAGGTGCTGGCTGGTGGAGGTGCGGTGGTGGGGAGTTTGATTGGGGGAGGGGGGTGCAGGTACAGAGTCATGGTCGAGTATTCGATGGAATTATAGGGAAGAGCATGGGATTGGGTGACTACATTAAGGTGGCGAACGGGAGGATCTAGGGTTAGAGTGGGTATATCGATGGTGATAAGTGGAGGCACGGGGGGGAGAGATGGAATGTAAACATTAGTAATGTTGCGGTCCAGGGTAATCGGGGGGCGGAGGGGAGGGAGGTGTACAAGGGTCACAGGGAAGGTTCGAAGTAATGTTGAGTGGGTCAAGGATGATGGGGACAGGCTGGAAGGTGGCAGGAGGAGTGTGGAAGGTGAAGGAACTTGCCTCGAATCGGATGTGCATTTTTTGAAATGAGATGATAAATCACGAGAGCGTGCCAGGATTGTAGATTGAAGTGGGGGGAGGCTAGAGTTGGATGGATGGAGTTGTCAATGTGCACAATGGGAGGCCCTCACAACCTATTTGTTCATGAGTCAATGGTTCAGCATCATGGGTAGACAAGGGTTAAGTTTTTAATGCTTATCTCATTCAACCAGTTTTGCAATCAAATTTGCAATGACATGGATCTCATACACCCAATATTCTTGCTAGCTCAGGAACAAGAGCAGAGGATGTGATAGAGGAATGCTTTTGCTGCTTAGTGGCTGATGCCACAATGACATCAGGCAGCACAAGAGGAGGAGGCTGCTCAGAATGATGTCATCTAGGGAAAGCATTGTAGAAGATGTGCACTGCTGCATCGGCGCATCCTCAGGACAAGGACAAATTGCCTGCAGATGTCAGAGGCAGTGCCAGAGACGTATGAGGACGTCGCGTGAAATGGTAACTGAAATTTGTGGGATCATTCAGGAAGACCGACAGCCACGTGGTTTTGCTAGTTGCCCTCGAGGTGACTGTGGCACTTAAATATTTTTGCAAGTGGTACTTTCCAGGGCCCAACAGGTGACATGTGGCATCTCTCAGGCTGCCACTCGGAGGTGCATAAAAGAAAAGACCAGTGCCCTATTCTGTCATGCTAATGATTTCATCTATTTCCCAGTAGACGAGGGCCGCCGGGCAGCAAGGCTTTCGGTGCCATTGCTTGTTTCCCTAGATTGCAAGGGGTGTTTGACTGCACTCGTGTGACCATAAGAGCTCCCTGGGATCAGCCAGCTGCATTTGTAAATTGCAAAGGCTTTCGTTCTTTGAACGTTCAACTGGTTTGTGACCACAGACGAAAAGCCATGCAGCTCTGTGCTCGTTTCCCACGGAGCTGTCACGACTCATACATTTTGCAAAACTCACAACTAACAACATTTTTCAAGCACCAGTCCAAGTTGATGTCTAGATCCTGGGTGACGAGGGTTACCCACTTTGGACATGGTTGATGACAGCAGTGAGGCATCCTCAAAGCATTGCTGAAGAGTGATGCAATGCAGCTCACGCCTGCACTAGAGCCATCATCGAACACATCATTGGCTTGCTAAATTGCACTTTCACTGCCTTGACCGGTCAGGAGGGGCTCTGCAGTATGCAGCACAGAGTGTCTCACGCATAGTCGTATGCTGCTGTGCACTACGCAACCTGGGAATGATACACAGACATATTTTGCAGGAGAAGGGGTAATGGGAGGATCACCACTCCTCAGAGGAGGGTGATTTGGATCATTCTGAGGAGGAGCCCCTTAATGTGAATGAGCCTTAATTGGATGCCAGAGCTGTTGAGAGAGGTGCACAGAAAATCAGGAACAACGTGATTTTTGACGTTTTAGCCAAGAGCGAGGCACCAACATGATTACAGCTCCAACACGAGGACTACATTGCCTCCTGGGATGTTGACCTACCAGTCAGCTTATCCATTACTCCAGTCTAAAAGCTGATGTCCTCTGTCATCTATAATTGCACGTGGAGTGGAGCTTTGCTGAATATATTGCCTGTTTAATACTGAATCTGAAAACCCTGTGGCAAACTTGAACATATGTCTACCATGCAGCCATGAGCACTCAATCAGAACCAGCGACACCATAATATCACTGAGTGCACCTGCACCTTTCAACATCTCCAAGTTGTGACTGAACCCCGACAAACTCCTTTGCAAGGCATAGAAGAGAGGGCCTGCTGAGTCTACATGTGAAGGCATATCACAATGACTGACTATTACAAAACTGCAAACTACTAGTAGCAGTCAGTGAAGACTAAAGGCTCGAACCTCAAAGTGAAAACGAGCGTGCCAACCATGAGGCGTGCCATTACATTTTGCTTCTTTACTTGGCAAGTTTCAATGAATGGTGATAATGTACCAAATCATAAATCAAGTAAATGTATTGGTAAATATTTATATGTCCACCGTGTGACATTCATGTTTATAATTCTTTAGTTTTTCTCTTTTGGCCACTACGTCTCGGTGCTACTGAAATGGAAGCAGACTGCTCATTGTGCTGCCCTGTTGCCCTGGATGACCATGGCAGGTGTCTTCTGGAGGTATGGAGCTTTGAGGGCTCTGTCCTGCTGGGGGTCTCCAGCACTGGTGCTTGAGCATCCCCCATGGGCTTACCTGCTGGAGGTAAGGGGGGGGGGTCAATGTTGGGGGGCGGTGGAGGGGGAAGATGATACATGGCTTACCCTGGGGGTGCCCTGAGAGGAAGGCCCTGGGCCAGCTGGCACGTGCTCCTTCTCCATCTGGGTGCACAGTGGCACCTGCTTACCTCCCTGAGAGGAAAGGGCACCCAGGGGGAGATCCAGGTTAGCCACTGCCGCATAGAGCCCATGACTAAAGCGATGGAATGAAGGTCAGGGCACATATGGGTCAGGCGCTCAACCTGGCTGTCCATGGCCACCCTCTTCAAGGAGGAAGCCATACGCTCACAGACCTGAGACATGGCAAGCATCATGGCTTGCATGGACTCCTCTATTGCACTCTCAAAGCCACACATGACCTCTGGCATCTCTGACATATTTTCTCCATGAGATCATTGCATTTCCAGCAGGCGGCTTGTGGCCTCAAACAGAGGATCATCATCAGTGGTGCTGAGCAGGAGCCTGGTCCCCAGCAGACCTCTGAATGTCGGGACACGACTGAAAAATGCTCACTCAGCTGCTGGGACATGACTGTCGTGCCCACCAGATTGTGACCCTGATTCTACGCGCAAACTCCCACCCCCCCTGTGGGCCGTGTGGATGTAATTGCATTGGTGGAAGTTACAGAAGAGGCAGATAATGATGCACCCTCTGCGGTATTGGCTTCATCTGCCCCAGAGTTGGAGACAAAGTTTTGTTGGCGTCGCTTTGTGTGAGTGCAGGCACCTGCAGTGGAGAACAAACAGAAGCACATTAAGCATCATCACATGTTCTCACTATACTGTGTGCTGATAAGCCATCAACAGTAAGGTTGACTCTTCATTCTTACGCCTTGACGATCCTGCCTTGCCGTCCGCAGTAGCTCTTAGTCTCTCCTTTCTGGCAATCTGCACCGCCGCCTCCTCTGCTGGAGTCAGGAGTCTGAGGTCTGGTACACCACCCCCTGTCTTGAGTCACTCGTGTTCATTGTGGGACTGCTTGTCCTGCATGAGAAAGTGATGAGTTAACAACATATCAAATGACGCCTAACACCCCTTGTCTACATGTACTGGCATCACTCATTCTGGCCTTTCAGTCACACGCTGCATCCAAGCGCTATCAGATGCCTGACTTGCACATTCTCTATACACAACTTGCTATGTGGCATCAAGGCTGATCATGCATTCAAATGCGTGGCATGGCTGCCCACTGACGGACATAACATTTTACAGAGCCCACGCGATAACATTTGTAAAGCTTTGGGCGCATCACTTACTGTTGCCAATTTGAGCAGGTCATTAACGTGTTTCTGACACTGCATCCCTGTTACCCCAAAGTTTAAGGCCTCCTCCGCCACCTCCGTCCAGGCCACCATGGTCAGGCGGGAGGGTCTTTTGAGGCCGATTTCAGGGAAGAGGACTGCCCCGCTTTTCCCTGACGGCCTGGAGGAGCACCTGCAGGGAGGCATCACTGAACCATGAGGCTGGTCTCTGCCTGATTACTGACATTCTGGTGGTGGTGGAGAGATGACAAATAAATAAAAGGGAGGTGGTGATGGTGTGGGAGAGATTGAAAAACAGGTGAGGGTGGGTAAGAAACTAGTGATTGAAGGGAAAGAACATAGAAATCTCTGTCTCGACAAAATTGGCCAAGCTGGTGATCCTCCATGATTGAAATGCAGATTTATAGCCGTGCCGTTAATGGTGCTTTGCAGAATGACGGTGGATTCTACAAATGAAAAACCTTCCCCGCCACATGATTGCACGTGACTCTTGCTCCCGCTGCCACAACTTAAATTCTAAATTATAATCTCGTGGAAATTGGTGAAAGGTGCAGGAGTGGAAGTGCAACCAACTTCCAATTTCATCGTCTGAAACTCAGTGATTCGCATAAAATACTGCCCCAAATTTTCCCTTGCCAGATTGGGCATTCCCAGATTTAGCTGGCTGACTTTACATGTCTTTCCTCTCTCCGGCCTCTCAGAATATGGAAAAGTGATGACTCCAAGTACTTTCCTGACCAGGAATTGGCCAGCATGGCTGTCATCCAAACTAAATATCCCCTTGCCCGAGTATATTTTCAACATATACTGAATGCTGGTCTTAAAATGAGAACAATCATCCCCACTGTTTTGGGGATGTTTATTAGGCCACTTGTGATGAAACAAACGTGCAAACCCTTTCAATGCTTGGCTCATTAACAACTCAATCCTCCCTGTGTTCCCACTCACTGTCTTGGTGGCTCCCATCTGTGCATTGCAAATCCCCCAAATGCAGCACATTAAATTTCTCATTTTCAAATCCTTCCTGTGGAAAAAAGATCAAAAATCTCTGCACACAATGGTTACATTCTGTGCTGTAAAGCTCCGATTCTGTAATTGTCAGAAATGTCTTCTATTTTAGCAGAATTCATGTTCCAGAAGGTATTTCATAGCAACCCTGTAAATACAATGCCCTGTATTGAAGGTGAGATTACAGTTTTATAATAGTTATAATTTCTTTTTCTCCTGTTTCTATGGACTCTTTTCTGCAATGTACTATCTATGATAGAAGGCTCTCTGATAGCCTTCAAAGAAACATTGAAACCAGACACCTAGAAGCTGCACAAATAAGACTGGAATGACACTTCTGTGATTTCCCTAATTCCCTGTGTGCCTGGCTTCTGTTTGCTGCTGCTTACTGAATATGTAGTTGATCTACTTTATTAAAAAAAAACTCAAAACAGATGATTTGTACAATATGCTTGATTATATAAACTTAGTTTTCAAAAGCATTGTAAAATTTTCTGTTTGGTAAAGCTTTTAATATCTACCACAACTTGTTGTCCCTTCATTGCCTTCCCGACATAGCCAATTTGCCTAAAAGAGCACTTTATTTTAACCTTTTGTCGAATGTTTAAAATTGAAATTTTCACACATTTAGAGTGGAATGCCAAGATTGTAAAGTCAACAGCTTCAAAGTAAAGTCCCTTTAAGATCATCCACAGAATAGAAATGTGCTGCTGACAGGCACCTGTGACCTTCATAAACACCTGTGATATATTGATCTTAAAGGAGGCACCCAAGTATGAGCACAACTGATCAAAATCCATTGACTATTGGCTCATTTCATATAAAATGTAAATATTCATCTCCAATTTCAAATCTGTTGATGTACAAGAATATTATTAACATGTATATCACAAAGTAGTAGGCCATCAAAATGGAAAAAAAAAATTGTATTCACATAAAAATGGACCCCAGGGTAATAGTTACAGTTGGACTAAAATAATAGTTACAATGATGATTCACTGTGGATCTCCAGTGTATTGTGCAGCATTATACGGTTTGCAGTTTTGTACCCATAATCGCCACATGATAAAACTCTGGTTTCAGCTATGCCACGATCTTGCATCATAAAGTAGAAGTCAGACATTTCTCCACAATGCATGAGCAAAGATCAGAGAGAGAGAAGCACCCTATGCTGTTCTTGCAATCAGCAAGCAGTGGTTATAGAATGGATTTATTTGTAGCAGTTTGCCATTCATTTTATCTGCTCAGAATGGTGTGTCTCATGGTGAGAAATGACACATTGGAAGAAGAGAAAATAATTTAAAAGCTACATATGTATGTTTGTATTGCTGTCTTGCACTTTAGTTAATGTAGGTTTCAACATTTTTAAATCTGGTGATTTTTTTTTTCTGGCTCTTAATTTAGGCTGCCATAGGGATAGCGAATCTCATTGTGATGGCAATGGAGAAGGAAGAGACACCTCGACAGCAGGCTCTTTCTAAGATCTGGATGGTTGACTCTAAAGGCCTCATTGTTCAGGTAAAAACAAAACCTTCATGCAAACATTTTGGCATAAGAGGGATAAATATATTATGTCTGGTGCTCACATGGAAACTCAGCTACAAAGACTCGTGGACTGTCTCTCCCGTGCCTGTAACTTGTTCTCCTTGACTAAGCATCAAGAAAACCATGGTCAATAGGAAAAGGTGTTGCATCTCCGCCCCTGATCACACTAAATAACACCCCAGTTGAAGTGCTTAGCAAATTCTGCTACCTTGGGTTCATGGTGACAGACAACTATCCCTTGATACAGTGCCCGATACGTGCATAGGGAAAGCAGCTACTGCCTTTGGCTGACTCATGAAACACGCATGGGATAACACCAAGCTGCCCCTTAGGGCCAAGCTGATTGTTTATAAGACCTGTGTTCTCAGCACCTTGCTGTATGGCTCTGAAACATGGGTGACTGACAGCTACCAGGAAAAGAAGCTCAATAATTTCCATCTTAGCTGTCTGCGGTGCATTATGGGTGTATCCTGGCAGGACAAAATCACAAATGCAGCAGTCCTCTCAGGCAGAGCTCCTAGGTGTGTTGGCAGAAGTCAAACAGAGGCGGATGGAAGATAGTCACGTGTCCAAGGACCTTCTGTGTGGTGAGGTAGCTGGGACCAGACAACATGTGGGGCGTGCAAAGCTGCACTTCAGGAATGCTTATAAGTGTGACATGAAGGTCCTAAATGTCGACGATTGCACCTGGGAGTCACTAGCTGGTGAAAGAGGGAAATGTTGACACATCCTGTGGACTGGTGTGCATTACTAAGATGGCCAGTTGCTACAGCAGCTTGGTAACAGGCGCCAATGTCAAAAACAACAACTCACAGCATCACTTGGCAGCTTCACGTGCAGCACTTGTGGCAGAACCTGCCTCTCAAGGATTGGCCTTCACAGCCGTCAGCAAAGGTGCATAAGAGAAGACACCCCACCTAAATGGATTGTTTGCTGTGCAGATGGAAGGATGCCAACCAGAATGCTGCTTTTATGCCCTTGTACACTAAACTAGGCATGGTCCACTGGCTTGATGTGACAAAGTGAAGGATGTGGCAGGCCTCATGGTTGCTTCGTGCTGTCCCACTTAGCACAGGCAGTATGACATGATATGTTGGAGGATGTATTCACTGTAGCTGGAGATTTTTGTCTTCAGAAGGTCTTGTGTCCATTCCTGCCCATGCTATTTTGACAGATGTATCTGTGGCAGACAGGTTGTTATTAACTAGGATATGTAAGATAGTCCCTCATGTTGGTTCCTTCACCACCTGACACAGGCTCAGTCTAGCATCTATGTCCTTCAAGACTAGGCTAGTGGTGGTACTGCTTGAAGCACCTTGGTTGACATTGAATTCCTCCTCCATGTATATTTCATGCTCTTACTTCCTTCGGAGCTTCCTCCAGGTTTTGTTTAACATGCGGGGGTGGGTGTCCTGTTGGAGTCTCCCATCAAGTAGCCAAATGGAGATTGGAAAAGAGCACAGTTGTGGATGCCGACATATAGCAGTAGAAGCCAGTTGAGACACTTTGTGTTCCAGGCACTTGACAGCCAGATTTTGCAGCCTTGTAGTCTCAGATTAATTCAAACTGACACCATTGTGATCTGTCAATGACTGTCTTCCCAGGTGTCAGGAAATTATTATAAGATGTGTCTTTGCAGTCCACCACTGCTACAATATTAGAATTGCGACTGACCGTAGAAGATTATTTTGGGAATTCCACAATCAGGCTTGCGAACGACCTGTCCAGTTTAATTGGATGTTTTTTTTATCATAGTTTTGAATCCAATTATATTATAGCTCGAGAACATTAGTCTTTGGCATCAAGTGGCACAACAGAATTCCTGTGATACATTGCAGACAGCGCAAGTGGAAATAGTTACGTTGATTGATGCATAGTGGCGCAGTGGTTAGCACCGCAGCCTCACAGCTCCAGGGACCCGGGTTCAATTCTGGGTACTGCCTGTGTGGAGTTTGCAAGTTCTCCCTGTGACCGCGTGGGCTTTCTCCGGGTGCTCCAGTTTCCTCCCACTGCCAAAGACTTGCAGGTGATAAGTAAATTGGCCATTGTAAATTGCCCCTAGTGTAGGTAGGTGGTAGGGAATATGGGATTACTGTAGGGTTAGTATAAATGGGTGGTTGTTGGTCGGCACAGACTCGGTGGGCCGAAGGGCCTGTTTCAGTGCTGTATCTCTAAATACAAATATAATATAAGCAACAGTAAAAGATCCATGATTGATCCATATAATAGGGTAATGAAGATAGCAGCTTGGTGTATAGTGACTTTTGTTGACTGACTGACCCCTTGTTGCTGACAGTCTCTGCAAAGCTAGAGCTGCCATTGAGTGACACCCTTGTTGATTTAAAGTGTTCTGTGAGAGAATTCTGTCCAAATAGCAGAATTTATCCCTGACCTTAAGTGGTGTATTATTGATCATAACCAGGAGGTTGAATGGATGACCAGGTAAGGGCTGGACCATGAATTCTGTCATTTCTATTTTGATAGGCTAAAACACTGCAGCACATGAGCAAATTAAGTAGTCAGTTAGCATCTGGATGTCCTGTGAGTTTGGATGTGTAATGAGCTATCAGTGGCAAATAGGATATTATGAATAAGGTGATCATCAACAGGAGGTTTCTTTGGACTTATTTGACCTGAAGCCATGAACCTTCATGAAATCGACGGTGAGGTCTCTCTCAACTACTCCCATTTCTCCCATCTGACTGAACTCCTCTGTGCCTCTGGTCTGTCGTACTGATGGGGCAAGAGATGCTCGATAGTAGACACTTTAAGCTATATGGATGTACCTTCTATTCCATTGTAGACAAATGTTTTTTCTGAATATAATATGTTAGTTAACTTGCATTTTATATGCTTTAATAGGAATTATTGTTCCCAATTCACTCTACTGTGTTTAACTTAATTGCACATTCTTCACAAGTTTTGCAGAGGTGCCTTGGGAACAAAGAAATGCTTCTTTGGAAGTCTGTCAAATGCTAAAACTATTGCAGTCACGCATATTAAAATGACCTTCCAGCTCTTTCCATACTGTGGTGATAATACTATCATCTGGAAAGAAACTGGAATGTTACTAAATGCGACATCCATGCACTTACAATAATAATACAAAGCTTCTAAAGGCAAATCCATAAACAAAACTAAAGGGATGTATGGAGCATCTGAAGGACAAAATAGTCACTGTGCAAAGTGGATTTAACCCCTCCGATCCATGGCAGCACAATAACCTGCTTCTAGTTGAAGATGTCACACCATATTAAAATCTTGCCTAAATGATTTGAATAGTAAGACAGATGTTAGCTTTTCCCCACCTTAGAAATGGAATACAAGTTAATGAAAATAGATCAGACTTGGAATCATAGGATTGGGAGTAGGCCATTCAGCCACTCGAGCCTGTTCTGCCTTTCAGTTAAATCATGCCTGATCTGTATTTTAACTGCATTTGTCTGGGCTCTGTAACTCTTAATACCATTGTCTAACAATCTATGAATATCAGTTGTGAAATTTTCAATGGGCCTAGCCTCAATTGATCTCTTGGCGGGGAGAGTTCCAGATTCCTGCTATATTTTGCGTGAAGAAGTGCTTTCTGACATCAGCACTGAATGGCCTGGCACTAATTTTAAGGTTATGCCCCCACCAGAGGAAATAGTTTTCCTCTGTCTATCCTAACAATCCTAAATGCCTCAATTAGATTATCCCTTAATCTTCTATACTCAAGGGAATACAGGACCTGGCTGTGCAACCTGTCCTCAGAATTTAACCCTTTAGCCCCGATATCATTCTGCTGAAGCTGTGCTGCATCCACTCCAAGGCCAAAGTATCTTCCATGAGGTTTGGCACTAAGAACTGAATATAGTACCATAAACGGGTCTAACCAGAGCTTTATATAACTGTAACATAACTTCTGCCATTGAGATAAAGGACAACATTTCATTGGTCGTCTTAATTTTTTTTTGTACTTGTTCACTAGCTTTCCCTAAATCTCTCTACTCTTCTACCATGGTTCAAATGGGATGGCCTCCAATTTCCCCACATTGAACTCCACCTGGTATATTTTTGCCCATTCAGTCTGTCAGTGTCCCTTGGCAACTTTGCTACTATTCTTTGTATTTATATAAGCAATAGAATCATACAGCACAGAAGGAAGTCATTCAGCCCATCACATCTGTGCCAGCTCTCTGAAAGAGCTACCAATTAGTTCCACTCCCCTGTTCTTTCCCCATAGCCCTGCCAATTTTTCATTTTAAGCATATATCCAAACCCTCTTGAAAGTTACTTTGAGTCAGTCATTTATGGCATAGAAGGAGGCCATTCAGCCCATCAAATTCATGCCGGCTCTCCGTGGAGCAACCCAGTCAGTCCCGCTTATCTGTTCGATCCCCGTAGCCTTGCAAGTTTATTTCCTTCAACGGCCCATCCAATTTCCTTTTGAAATTAAGAGCTCAAAAAATGGCGCGGTGGCTCATTTAAATAGCCGGCGAGGCCCGGCCCATCCGCCCGCCCCCCTGTCCCCCAAATCTTGTCGAGGGGCCAGGCTGTCCGTCCATGGCAATGGCGTCAGCTGCCTGTGTGCACTCGCTGGCATCCTTTTTAAAGTGCAGCCAGCCCTGCCCCAATTTAAATTTAAGTTCTAACCCCCAAATTTAAATAAATAAATTTCCAACACCCCTTTCCCGCCCGCAATAACAATTACACTAACTATTTGCCCTTTCGTTCCCCCCCACCACCAAAACACTTAACTTTGACATCACACCTTCAGCCCCCCCCCCCACCGCCCCCCCCCCCACCGCAAACTGCACAAGTTTTAAGGTTCAACCCTTCCCACCATCCCCTACACCTATTCCATTTGACCCTGCCCCCACACTGATAACTTACCTCCTCCCTTCTCCCCACCAATGTGGCGCCTCATTTCCCCAGACGGGGATCTGAAGGCAAGGGAGTGCCAGCCGCCGTGCTGAAGATCACGGCAGCCCTCAAGATCGCAAGTAAGTCTATTTAAATGTATTAATTTAATACATTTGAATATTTAAATTGTGGTCTTGTCGCCCAGTGTTGGGGGTGCCGCCACGGAGCCTCGCCACCGCCAGGAGGATCGGGCCGGGCCCTCTCTGTGGCGGTCCTCCTCCGGAGACATCTTCAGGAACCCCACCCCTGCCCCGCCCATGGAACCCGATGCCTGGGGGAGAATTAAATCCAGCCCCCCTTGTCTCCGCTTCCACCACCCTTGTGAACAGTGTGTTCCAGGTCATTCCCACTCACTGCGTTTAAAAAAAAAGCTCTTCCTCACATTCCCCCTGTATCTTTTGCCCAAAACCTTCAATCTGTGCCCCCAGACTTTGTACCATTTGTTAATGGAAACCGTTTTTTTCCTTGTCTAACTTATCTAAGCCTGTCATAATCTTGTATGCCTCTGTCAAATTTCCCATCAATCTCCTTTGCTCCAGGGAGAACAGCCCCAGTTTTTCCAACCTAACCTTGTAACTAAAATCTCCCATCCCTGGACCCATTCTGGTAAGTCTCCTCTGCAGCCTGTCCAGGAGCTTCACATCCGTCCTGGAATGTGGTGACCAGAACTGGACACACTACTCTAACTGGGGCCTAACCAGAGCGTTATAAAGATTCAGAAAAACGTCCTTGCTTTTGTACTCAAAGTGTTTATTTATAAAGCCCGAGATCCCATATGCTTTGCTAACCACTCTCTCCATATGTCTTGGCACCTTCAAAATACACTCCGGTCCCTCTGTTCCTGCACACTCTTTAGAACTGTGCCATTAAGTCTATATTGCCTATCCCTTCTGCCAAAATGCATCACTACACACTTGTCAATATTAAATTCCATCTGTCAACTGGTTTGCCCATTCTGCTAGCCTATCTATGTACTGTTGTAGGCAAGTATCATCCTAACTATTTGCCACTCCTCCAAGTGGTATCATTGGCAATTTTTAAAATCCTGCTCTGTATTCGAAGTTCCAAGTCATTTATGTATAGCAAAAAAAGTAGTGGTCCCAGCACTGACCCTTAAGGAACACCACTTTCTGCCACCTTCCAATCTGAAAAACAACCATTTTCTATGACTCACTGTTTTCTGTCCTTAAACCAATTTTTTGTCCAAATTGGCCCTCCTATTCCATGAGCCTCAATTTTGTCAACCAGCCTTTTATGTGGTACTTTATCAAACACTTTTTTAAAGCCCATATAGACAACATCCATTGAATTCCCATCATCAACCTTCTCTGTTACTTAATCAAAGCATTTTAACCATTTGCTCCCTCCACCACTGACACACAGTGGCAGTCGTGTGTACTATATACAAGATGCACTGCGGCAACTCACCACGCCTCCTTCGACAGCACTGTCCAAACCCGCGACATGTTCCACCTAGAAGAATAAGGACAACAGTTCCATGGGAACACCAGCACCTGCAATTTCCCCTCCAAGTCACACACCATCCTGACTTGGAACTATATTGCCGTTCCTTCACTGTTGCTGATTCAAAATCCTGGAACTCCCTCCCTAACAGCACTGTAGGTGTACTCATACCAAATAGACTGCAACGGTTCAAGAAGGCAGCTCACTCTCACTTACTCTAGGCCAATTAGGGATGGGCAACAAATGCTGGCCTTGCCAGTGATGCCCGTATCCCATAAAAGAAGTTTAAAAAAATTAAATTCGATTAGTCAAGCATGATCTTCCTTCTTCGTGGTTTTGTGAAAGGAAAATCTTGTCTAACTAATGTATTGAAGTTGTTTGAAGAAGTAATGTGCTGTGGATAAAGGGAAACCAGTGGATGTACTGTACTTAGATTTCCAGAAGGCATTTGATAAAGTTCCACATCAAAGGTTATTGCAGAAAATGAAAACTCTTGGGCCGGGATTTTACTCTTGGGGATGGGAGCCGTCCACCAACTGAAAAGTCAGTGGCGAACCCGCTTTCACCTGGCCTGGGGATCTGACCTGGATTTTGTGGGTCCCTGGCCTTTAATTGTGTCCTGAGGTGGGACTACCACCCACTTGAGGCAGGAAGTCCCGCCTAATAGAGCTGCCGGCCAGTCAGCAGGCTGGCAGCTCTCTGTCCCAGCAGCGCCACCGGGAACAGTGGCGACTGCTGGGACTGCAACCCAGCTTCGTAAGGAAGATGTCGGGAAACCCTGGAACGCAGGCAAGTTTTGTTGCCTCGCCTGGGGTGACCGGTTGGGCCCCGGCCAAGTGAGGGTGGTCGACTAGGGGGGGGGGGGGGGGGTTGTGATGTGCGTGTTGGCACTCCGTAAGGCACAGGGTGCCCAATCATGAGGGCACCTCCCAGGATGTCGGAGCCGCCTGCTTTTAACAAGCGGCTTTGGTCTGGCCTGACCGCCTGACCAGCTATGGGTAAAATCCCCGTGGTGGTGGGCAGACACGCTTAAGTGGTCGTTAAGTGCCCACTTAAGGGCCTTGATTGGCCTGGGTGGGCGGGCCATTTTTCGCCACCGCCACCCTGCGTAAAGTGGAGGTGAGTGCAGGTCGGGAAGGGCCCCCCAAGCCTTCCACTCTGTTTTCCCCTCCCCCCCACCACCTTCCTGCTCTTTGGGGTGGGGGGGGCATAAAGTTCTGACCTTGGTGTAGAGGGTAAAATATTGACATGGATAGAAGATTGGCTAGCTAACAGGAGCAGAGTAGGCACAATGGGTCATTTTCTGGTTGGCAAGATGTAACGAGTGGTGTGCCGCAGGAATCAGTGCAGGGTCCTCAATTTTTTTTTTACAATATATGTAAATGACATGTATGAAGGGACCAAAGGTCTGGTTGCTAAACTTGCTGATAACAGAAAGGTAGGTAGGAAAGTAAGTTGTGAAGAGGACATAACCTATCTAAGTCCCTTTGTAGGCTCCTTAAGTGAGTGGGCAAAGATCTGGCAAATGGATGATAATGTGAAATTGTCCATTTTGGCAGGAAGAATTAAAAAAAAACATATCATCTAAATGGTGAGAGATTGCAAAGCTCTGAGATGCAGAGGGATCTGGGTGTCCTAGTGCATGAATTGCATAAGGTTAGTATGCAGGTCCAGCAAGTAATTAAGAAAGCTAATAGAATGTTATCGTTTATTGCAAATGGGAATTGAATACAAATGCTTCAGCTATACAGGGCCTTGGTGAGACTACATCTGGAGTACTATGTACAGTATTTGTCTCATTATTTAAGGAAAGGTGTAAATGCGTTGGAAGCAGTTCAGAGAAGGTTTACTAGACTAACGCCTGGAATGGGCGGCTTGGTCGAGGAACGATTGGACAGGCTAGGCTTGTATCCACTGGAGTTTAGAAGAGTAAGAGGCGACTTGGTTGAAACATATAAGATCCTGAGGGTCTTAACAGAGTGGATGTGGAAAGGATGTTTCTCCTTGTAGGTGAATCTCGAACTAGTAGTCGCTATTTAAAATAAGGGGTCGCCCATTTAAGACGGATGAGGAGAAATTTTTTCTTTGAGGATTGTGAATCTTTGGAACAATTTTCCTCAAAAGACAGTGGAAGCAGAGTCTTTAAATATTTTTAGGGCAGAGGTAGATAGATTGTGATAAGCAAGGGGGTGAATGGTCATCAGGGATAGGCGGGAATGTGGAGTCAAGGTTACAACCAGATCATCCATGATCTTATTGAATGGTGGAACAGGCTCGAGAGGCCAAGTGGCCTACTCCTGCTCCTAATTCGTATTTTCGTATGTACAAATCTGCGCTGGCTAACCCTTAATTAATTCAAACCCCTCCATGCGCTGTTAATTTTTTTTCCCTGATCAGTTCTAAAACCCTTCGCACCAGTAATGTTAGACTAACTAGCCTGTAGTTGCTAGGACTGTCCTTATACACTTCCTTCAATAAGGGTGTCACATTTGTCAATCTCCAATCCTCTGGCACCTCCCCTATTACCGGGGAAGATTGGAAGATCATGGCAAGCTCTTTCGCTATCTCCACCCCTATTTCCTTTTCGCAACCTGGGATGCAAGCCTTCAGGACCAGGTGACTTGTCTACCGTAAGCATAGCCAGCCTTTCCAGTACCTCCTCCCTCTCATTTTTTTACCCTCTCCATTGCCTCTACTCTCTCCTCTTCTGTTAAAATTTTCTCAGATTCCTCCTCTTTAATAAATACTCATACAAAGTACTCATTAAGTATTCTAGCCTTGCCCTGTACCTCTAAGTGTACATTGCCCACTTGGTCCCCAATTGGCCCCATTTCACCTCTTACTACCCACTTACTATTTACCTGCCGGTAGAAGATTTTGGGGTTTCCTTCTACGTTGACTGCGATTCTATTCTCATATTCTCTCTTTGCCAGTTTTATTTTTCTCTTCACCTTCCTGCCCAACTTATTGTATATGGTCTGGTCCTCACTTGAAGAATTCACCTGACATGCATCATACACCCTCTTTTTTTTTGTTTTATGATAATCTCTCTCCTTCGTTATCCAAGGAGCTTCCAACACCTTGTCACGTTCACAGTGATCAGTAATGAAAAATGAAATGGAGGAACTATGAAATAAAAGTCAACTGTTGAACTGAACTACACAAAATGGACACACTTATGCCACAGACAAAATGGAGTAGTGGTCAGGTGACCCCTCCTGTTCTGTCAATAAACATGTTTGTCTCTTGAAGACAAACCCCATTATCCACATCCGAATTAACTTTGGGGCAAACTCTATTTGCATTGCACACAGAGGAACTCTTTTTGCACCTTTGCTTTTTGGAAACACTAGTAGTTTGGTTTGACAAGTGTCGCTGTAAATGTTCCCAGGTCAAAAAAAAGTACAAAGTCTTAAATAGTCAACATTTGGTTGCAGAACAGGAAATAAAACTATCTGCTGAAGATGCTGAGTGATCTGCAGAATGTGTTCTAGAAGTCTTTTGTCTGAACCTTTCTTGATAAAATGAAAAGAGACCAACGCTGAGTGATTTGAGCCAGGAAATTATATGGCTGGGTTGCACTGGTAGTAAAGAATGTTGTGCCAGATATAGGGCAACCCAGCATGTTTGCATTTGGACAATGCTACAATGATTTTGGTGTATTAAGAAGAAGGCCCATTCCTACTTAGTTAAGCATACGGTGTTTTGGATCACAAGTTGATCTCCTGACTTGATATTTAGCTGAGATACACAGAGCAACAGCCACTGCTGTCTTCATAGTTCATCCTCATGGATGGACGATCCATCTTGAGATAACTGAAAATATTTGGAGCATCCAGAGATGATCAGCTTCCATGTTTTTGCACAAGGATGGAAATCATGTCTGTGTGGATGTGAAGGTTGCTGGATGCATTTAATTCATTGTCCCTTATCTTACAATTGTCTTAAAAGATTTGAGAAGATTGAGCAACATAGTGTCCTTATGACCCTGAAAACTGGGGTCCTTGGTCATCTTGGCAATAAATAGTCAGGATTCTCACAGGAGAGATCTCTTCACAATTCGAGGCTAGAAATTGCAAACTTAAGATGGAGCCATTTACTAACCAAGTTGTGAAAAGTACTGACTATTAGATCAGGGTTTCCTGATTTTTGTAGAAGGACACCTTGATTAATTCCTGCATGAGGTCTATGATGCGGCTTGTATAACCAATTGGAAGAAGTATGTGTAATGGTTTTCTACTACCCGATAGTCCTATTTATTTATTCTGATATGCCTATTTATTCTGGAATAGGTCCACTATTTAACTGCCAGTGTTTGAAAACCTAGCACTGAACTGGTTCATGTCAGGGTTATTTCTTTCTTGACTGAGAATTTGACTCATCGGGGAATCACCAACTGGTGTCCAGTTTAATGCAAGTATTCTGGAAATTCTGATCTTTTAAGTCTTTATTGTTTTCTAGTTGTGCTCTTATTTTAATTCTTGAAGTTAATGCAGCCACTGTTTGAACCTCTGTGAGGTGAAGTTTATTGCACTGAAAACTGTGCTGTCAATATATTTGGTTTCAACTTCAGAGTTAGTGAACTGCAAGCAATTAGTTTAGGTCAGCGAGTTTGATTTGGCATTCTGACAAGACTCTCCTCCGAGTTTGAGCAACTTTTAATGTACGTCTGTTTCTCAATTTCATTTGGGTCAAGAAATTGTCCTATTTCTTCTTAAAGTTTTATCTGCTGCCACACAAGGCAGATTTAAAATGATGTTCCTGAATCTCTCTAGCCCTTCCTGTGAATGCTCACTAAGTTGTGGAAGGCCCACTAATTAATTAGGAACCTGTATTTTCTTGGCCCTGGCCCGTGTTCGAACTTGAAGAGACTTTGTTTGCAGTGGAACATCTCCCCACCCCAAGCATGGGCATCTGCTACAGAAAGGGACTGTCATGCCTTGCATTTCCTTTGCCTCAGACTAGGATCTGCTGGGTGAGTGGTACTCTGGGTTAGAGGACACGTGGCTGCTGGGGTAGTTGGAAGTGGTGGCTCCATTGGAATTTATATTCCTCCTCCTGTGGCATGGGCCCAAGGTGCACACAGGAGTATTTAAAGTGGGATACCTTTCCCAGACTACACATATTCTTGCAGGGTGAGAGGCAGTGGTCACAGCATGATCGGCCCAGGCATATTGGGGCCTATTTCCATTATGAAGATGTTTGCAGAACTCATTGTTACTTTTCTACTACAGAATACCTTTAGGCTCTTTGCAGTTACTCATTTCCTATAGCTAGGATCCGGGACAAAGATTTAGCCATCTACTCAGCTGCTTGCTGTTAAGTGGATCCTAATGTACTGTCATCTTGCAGGGAAGGTGTCCAGGGAGCAGTAATTAATTTCTATGACCACTTTCTAGCCATCTCTTTCTGAAAGCATATGAAGGGCTGTTAGCTGGAGCAGTCCTCACATATCTATATCCATTTTAGTCTAAGTTGAATTACAGTGTGCAACAAACTCTTTGGCAGTTCAGTCCTAGCTGCGTATATTACAGTTCCTAATTATGGACCTTCCTTTCCTAAATCTGTACCATTTTAGTATGTTCTTCGTGTGTGGAACATGCAAAATGAAGAAAGTTAATAATCATCATTGAATGATGTGCATCCTCCACATACCACAATCCCATTCATCAGGTCTTATAGGGATTTTGTTTTTGGAGAGTTGGCATTAATTCAAAATAAACTGCTGCAAGTTCTGGGTCTTAAAGATTCAGAAGTCGGAGACCACAAATGGCATCACCATTGCAACATTGTTGACGGTAATTTTGTATAGATTCAGTATGTAGTTTCTCCAGAAACTATGAAACAAGGCTTCACGCCAATGATTTGTGCATGATGCATATTTTGAAGAATAAGGAAGTCTGACAAGGTAGGTTTTTTTTAATGTTGATAAATTTCTAAGTACAAATTACACCTTTAAGTGTTTTAATCATCAGGCATTTCTGACATTCTTCTGTTGGAGCTTTGGAATTTCTCTGGGCTGCTGGAGTAGAAATTGCTTTAAATGGCGCAGGAAAAATAAAGTAATTTCTTTTCTTGGGGCAACCACTTAATGTATTTTCCTTCGTGTTTTTATATAGATATTTATTTATCTTATTTCTTGCAGCTCCTGCTTATCCTCCTTTCTAGTGTTACGACCAGGTGAGAAAGAGGTCTAGGTTTCACTTCAGCCTTCACCTGGTCTTACCATAACAGGGTTTTAACCTTTTAAACACACCGTGTTTTAGCTCCCCCTTGGTGAATCCTTGTTCACTACTTTCCAATTATAAGGCAAAGAAACCAGCTCACATGCACACAGGTTTTCTTAAGTTTAAAGAAGAAAGATTGAAATTTATTGAAACTTAAACTCTACACTACGGATACACGACATGCCTAGGCTAGCATGTATACGCGATACACGCATGCAAATAGAGACAGAAAAGAGCAGAAGAAATAAAGTGGAAAACGTTTGAGGCAATATCTAAAGAGTTTTTGTTACAGGTCTTCAAGCTCACTGTAGAGTCCTTGTTTGTAGGTGGATCTTGCTTTTCATTGGGGCCCAGTATTCTTCTTAAACCTTGTTCACTGTCGGAGACTTTTCTCTCTTGGAGTTCATGTGTCTTCAGTCGGTTTTTGGAGTTTCGTGAGAAAGAGATGGGAACAGACAGACAGGCAGGCAGGAGAGGAGGTCTGCTTCAGTCCAGGAGCCTTCTGTCTGCCATTTCAAACACGCTCTACAATTTAAAACTCCCCAAGTTGGCCAGCAGGGTCGTCACGTGACCGACTGGTGTAACCACTTCTGGCTTTGCGGATTAAATTGGAGCTGGAAATAGCTCCTTTGTCTATACATACTGTCAATTAATATGCAAAAATGTCTTTGCAGCCAGGGGCCTGGCAACCCCTTGTGACAGGCCTCTTCTTCCCAACAACAATTTGAAATTTAATGTCCCTGTGGCAAAATTAATGTGCCTCATTCTTGGCAGGTGGGGGACTCCATGACACTAGATTCGTGCTTTGTTTCATTCTATCCATGGCCTCTAAAATGTACTGATGACATTGTGCAAGTAAGCAAATAACACCCAAGCTTTTGAATCAGGGTCATAAGTACGAACCTTTTAACAGAGGACTTGTGTTTATATAGCACCTATCACAACCTCAGGATGTAACAAAGTGCTTTACACCCAATAGATTTTGAAATGTAATCATTGTTGTAACTCAGCAGCCAATTGGTGCACAGCAAGGTCCCACAGACAGTAATGTGATAAAAAAAACAGATAATCTGTTTTAGCTGATGTGTAAATATGGGCCAGGATACCAATTTAACATTGACACAGTTTAAAACAACTGCCAAGGAATTTCTTACTGAAACATGAATCAATTGGAAAAGGTGTTGGGAAGTGCCCAGGGTGCCATGCTGGAATAGTGCCTAGGGAATACTGGTATTGCATTTTACAAGTCAAAATGTGGGAGTCATTATGCACATGCACATATTTAAAATGCCCCACTTGTAAAACATGGTTCTCATAGTTTTTCAACTTGTTTTTTATATTTACGGCATCGTGCTAGGCCCCCACCTGCCAAGAATGAGGAACATTAATTTTGTCATGATCATTGATTTTAAACTGTTACGGGAGTGAAGAAAGGACTTGTTAAACAGATCAGCTGTGGCTGGAAAAGACATCTGCCTATTAATGGACAGTGTTTGGAAGGACAAAGCAGCCATTCCCTGACATTCAACCAACAATGGACTTTTGATCACCAGACATTGAAGATGGGGGAGCTCACATTCCAGGTTGACTACTAAGATGGCCGAATGCACAAATGGACAGGGTCAAACCAGCTAGTCACATGACTAACCTGCTGGGCAACCTGAGTTTTTTGAATTTGTACAAACCGTTTTGGAAAAAAAAGGACGCTTCTGGACTGAAGATCACTCCTGGCTGGCTTGCCACGGTCTCTCCTGTCTGCCTGCTCCCATCTCTTTCTCACAAGCCTCTGAATCCACTGAAGACACATGAAACCCTCGAGAGAAAAGTTTTCTACAGCGAACGGGGTTTAAGAGGAATACTGGGCCCCAACAAAAAGCAAGATCTGCCTACAATCAAGGACTCGACAGTGAGCTCGAAGAACCGTAACACAAAAAACCACCTTAGATATTGTCTCAAACTTTTCCACTTTATTTCTTCTGTTTTCTTTGTCTCTATTTGCATGTGTTTGGGGCGCGTCATGTATCCGTAGGCATTAACCGAATTAGAGTTTACGTTTATGTTTAATAAATTTCAATTTTTCTTTAAACCGAAGAAAGTCTGTTTTTGTGCTGGTTTCTTTGCCTTATAATTGGAAAGTGGTGAACAAGGATTCACCAAGGGGGAGCTAAAAACACCGGTGTGTTTAAAATTAAACCCTGTTATGATAAGACCAGGTGAAGGCTGAGAGGGACCCCTAGACACCTTTCTCACCTGGTCTAACAATGGTCTAATTCCTTTTTCTCTCCCCAGTATTCACTTTTTCATTACTGTGTTTTGACACGGTAGGATAAAACAAAAGCAGTGCATTGAGTAGCATAAAATGGTAAAGTTCATCTATTCACCATGTTGGAATCAAATTTAACAACAGGCTGCACTCTGCATGCAATTCTGCTGCACAGTGTGCATTAAATAACTATTGTAGTCTACTGCTGATGACACAAATTTGGTCCATTCAAATTTGTTTGAACTAAAACTGACTTTGAATTATTAGCAGTAGATTGTATAGTGCAAGGGCTACACAACTGTCCTTTTTTTTTAATCCAACCTCCACAGCCAGGAGTTGTAAGCTATATAAAAATTGAGAAAATTGGCATCTCTCAACTGCAGAACTTGGATAAATCTGAGTTTGGAATTATTCCCTGGCTTTAACCCAGTTTCATCCATGAAATAACATGGTGGAGAAAGAGTAAACAAATTTCTGCCCATCAGTTACTTTTTCTTCAGTATATCCTTAAAATGACCAGAAATAAATGCAGAAAATACTGGTAACACTCAGCCCATCTGGCAGCATCTATGGTGAGAGAAACAGTTGACAATTCAGGTCAGTGACCTTTTATGAGGTTGTTGACCTGAAATGTTAACTCTGTTTCTCTCTTCGCAGATGTTGCCTGACCTGCTGAGTGTATCCAGTATTTTCTGTTTTTATTTCAGATTTCCAGCATCTGCATCTTTTTTTTCTAATGACCAGCCTATTTTTTTTTCCTCAGCATTTCTTTTGGTCTTAAACCCCATCCAAGTACATACAGGAGATCATTTTGTAAACTATTACACTTAACACATTATTCTCCAAGATTCCACTTCCCAGATCACCAACTTTTAGGCCTCTTACAAACCATGGCACTTGCAATATTGGATTGCTAATATTCCTCATCTGGTTCCACTGGTGGCTCATTGAGAAATGCATAAAACAAACAGCTTTGTTTTTTATATTCGTTCATGGGATGTGAACATTGCTCACTAGGCTAAAGGCCTGCTACCCGACACGAACCCGATGACGTGTCGGGTTTGGGTCAGGTCGGGTTGCATTTCTGGGTCCGGCATTCGGGCTCGGGTCGGGCCGGGTCGGACACACTGTCACAGGTAAGTGGCTCCACTGTTAATATAATTTTTGGACCAGAAAGGTGGTTTTGTTACTTATTCTAAGCTAGTGCAGATCAGCAACAGTGAAAAACGGAAGATAAGTTAACCGATGGTCAGGCGTGGGGAAAAAATGGAAGGACTCGGGCAGGATGTGGTTCTATCGGGCTCGGGTCGGGTTTTTTTTTTGCAGACCCAAGCAGGCCTTTAGACTAGGCCAGCATTTATTTCCCATCCCTAATTTCCCTTGAGAAGATGGTGGTGAGCTGCCTTCTTGAACTGCTGCGGTCCATGAGGGGTAGGTACATCCACAGTGCTGTTAGGAAGGGAGTTCTAGGATTTTGACCCAGCGACAGTGAACGAATGGTGATATACTTCCAAGTCAGGATGGTGTGTGGCTGGCAGGGGAACATGCAGGTGGTGGTGTTCCCATGTATCTGCTGCCCTTGTCCTAGGTGGAAGAGGTCGCGGGTTTGGAAAGTGTTATCTAAGGAGCCTCGGTGCATTGCTGCAGTGTATCTTGTAGATAGTACACACTGCTGCCACTGTGCGTCGGTGGTGGAGGGAATGAATGTTTGTAGATGGGGTGCCAGTCAAGCAGGCTACTTTGTCCTGGATAGTGTCGAACATCTTGAATGTTGTTGGAGCTGCACCCATCCTGGCAAGCGGAGAGTTTTCCATCACACTGCTGACTTGTGCCTTGTAGATGGTGGACATGCTTTAGAGAGTCAGGAGGTGAGTTACTCACCACAGGATTCCTAGCCTCTGGCCTGCTCTTGTAGCCATGGTAGTTATATGGCTACTGCAGTTCAGTTTCTGGTCAGTGGTAATCCCCAGGATGTTGATGCTGGAGGATTCAGCGATGGTAATGCCGTTGAATGTCAAGGGGAGATGGTTAGATTCTCTCTTGTTGGAGATGGTCATTGCCTGGCACTTGTGTGGCGCAAATGTTACTTGCCACTTATCAGCCCAAGCCTGGATATTGTCCAGGTCTTGCTGCATTTCTACACAGAATGCTTCAGTATCTGAGGAGAAGCGAATGGTGCTGAACATTGTGAAATCATCACCGTACATCCGAACATCTCCATTTCTGACGTTATGATTGACGGAAGGTCATTGGTGAAGCAGCTGAAGATGGGTGGGCCTAGGACACTACCCTGAGGAACTGCTGATCCACCTAGATCACACATTAGTTCTATCCCTGGTCTGTGTAGTGTCAACCAATATCAGTTGGGGTAGTTCTGATGATATGGCACTTGACTATGGTGTCTCTTGGTAGGGAGAAGCGAAACAACCATCAGTCCTACTGCTGATCATTGTCTAATGAGCCCTGCTGGAAGGTGAGCTGCTCTGGATATTAGGTTCCCCTCCCCCTCCATAAACAAATGATCTGTCAACACTCACCACTTAGGCTCTCGCCTGAAGATGTAGGTTTAAGTTCAGGTACCAGTGGTTACACCCGAGTTGCTGCCTAATGGAGAGGGAGAACGATGCAAACAATTTAGGTTCTTTGAAGAATGCTGCCAGAATTCATTCTGTAACGTTCAGCATTTCTGAATGCAAGCCACCTGAGGGACGACATCAGTCCACACAATGTTATGTGATTGGTTGAAATATCATCAAAATGCCCTAATATTCAGAATTATTCATAACACTATTAGTACACTACTATTTTGAAGTCCAAGTTTAAAATGCCAAAAGGCAAGGGAATATACAATGGATGGTAGGACCCTAGGAAGTACAGAGGGTCAGAGGGACCTTGGTGTACTTCTCCATAGATCACTGAAGGCAGCAGCACAGGTATTTAAGGTGGTTAGGAAGGCATACGGCATACTTGCCTTTATTATCCGAGGCATAGAATATAAGAGCAGGGAGGTTATGATGGAGCTGTATAAAACGCTAGTTAGGCCACAGCTGGAGTACTGTGTACAGTTCTGGATGCCACACTATAGGATGGATGTGATTGCACTGGAGAGGGTGCAGAGGAGACTCACCGGATGTTGCCTGGGCTGGAGCATTTCAGCTATGAAGAGAGACTGAAAAGGCTAGAGAGTTGTTTTCCTTGGAATAGAGAAGACTGAGAGGAGATATGATTGAGTTTTATACAAAATTATGAGCGGCATTGATAGGCTAGTTAGGAAGAAACTTTTTCCCTTAGCAGAGGGGTCAATAACCAGGGGGCATAGATTTAAGGTAAGGTTTTCTTTGTTTCATCTACAAGGCACGTGTTATCAAAACTTGAGATGTTCTGTGTGAAGTCGCACCTGGTCTAAATTTAACATTCTCACATGAAAAATGGAGTTCTCTTTTGTAAAGTGTTACCTAAAGATTCCTTACAACTGAAGACTTTTTGCATTATTTCAAATGATAAGAGATTTTAAGTATTTTCTGGGAAATGCTGCCACCTGCTGGCTAATGAGAAAGCCAGAGTGATTTCTAAATTCCTTAAGTGTTGCTCACAGTGAAGGCTGGTTCTCCATCTGAGTGTATTTCAGTAACTTGAAGACATTATTTTTATGGATTTTAATGAATGGACTATCATCGGCTGCACACCTTCAATTTCCCAAGACTTATTCTTTGTTGGGAATGCTGGCTCACACAATCAGCCCTTTAAAGACTCTTGACATGAAAGTCAGGAGTGTAGTAAACAATGAAGATAGTAACAAATTTTAGGAGGACATAGACTGGTGAAATGGGCAGACATATGGCAGATGAACTTACATGCAGAGAAGTGTGAAATGATACATTTTGGTAGGAAGAATGAGGAGAGGCGATATCAGGATTGTCCCACGGGCTAGGATCCGGCCCGCCAAAGGTTTCCATCAGGCTCGCGGATATAAACTGTACCCGGGCCGTTCCTCATCCTTGCCAGGGGCCCGTGACAGGAGATAAGAAATTTCCCATTGCCTTCTCCTTGCAGACTGAAAAAGATCGCGTTGTCAGTTTCACAGCTAGCAAGTGCAGACATCAGGAACAGCGGTTTCCCAACTTGAGACAGATTCAGGGTTTTCTGGCCGGCTTTTTAAAATAAAAGTTGGAACGTGCTAGAAAACTCCAAATCTGTCTGAAGTTGGGAAACTGCTGTTCTCTTTGTCAGCAGCTGTCAGCTGTGAAACTGACTTTTTAAAAAAAAAACTGACCAGTCATCTGAGCGTTCCCGCTCTCTGCAACTGTCAGAAAGAGAGGAGACAGACAGGCAAAGAGGGAATGACATGGAGGGGGTACACTGAGGCGGGGGACATAGGGAGAGAGGGGCAAAAACAGTGAGAGAAAGAGAGGGAGAGAGTGATCAAGACTTCTCCTGATAGATGGACTTCTATCCGGAATACTCCACATTGCTACAAGTGTTCGGGCAGAGGTTGACTACTTGTGCAAGCAAAAAAATGTCAGGTATCTCACTAAATCAGTGTCCAACATAGTGACGAGAAAGTAAGTCAATAAGTTAGTCTTCTCATTTAAAGCTTCTTCACAAAAATGTGCATTTGTTGTTTTTTGATTAATCGTAAGATATATTTTTAATGCCATTATCTTTCCGAAATTGTCTCACCAGCCCCCTATGTAAGACAAAAATTATAATGTTGCCCAAGACACAAAAAGGTTGTGCAACCCTGGGCTACATGAGCTAAGGCTGTGTTTGTTGACAACACAACCACTAGATGGTGCACTACTCACACATGCGCAAATGCAATATCATTGACTGAAATGACTGTCAGCAACATCTCAGGCAGCTGCCTCTAATAAAGATGGTGCTGCTCAACCTTAAACAAACAGCGAATACACTCTGCATTGGCAAGCAAAGCTGGCTGAAAAAACATAAACCCCCCCCAACCACTCGCTGCTTCAATTGCTGCTTCTCCCTCCTGCCCAACTGCTTGCCGTTTCAATCTCCGCTCACCACCACCACCACCCCCCCCCCCCCCACCCCCCACCCCAGCCCCGGTCGCTCACAGCACAGTGACATCAACATGGGCATGCATGAGTTGATCCTGGCAAATTTGCAGACATGCTCAGATGATGGAGGATGTTGGAGCATTGGCAAGAGACACACTGATGAACTAACTGGTACTAAAGGGTATGTATACGTATTTGTTTGAAGGTGGCAGGGCAAGATGCAAAGGCATGAAAGAAAGCAGATGGGATTCTTGACTTTATAGTAGAAAAGCAAGGAAATTGGCCTAAATTCTGGCAACTTTTGATTTTAATCGCTTAACCAATGCAGCCTTCAGCTGCCAGGACCCTTAACTCTGGAATTCCTGTCTTAAACCTCTCTGCCTCTCTACCTCACTTTCCTCCATAAGATTCTCCTTAAAACCTCGCCGATCAAGCTTTTATCACCTGTCCTAATATCTCGTTATGTGGTTCAGTGTCAAATTTTGTTTTATATGCTTCTTGGGATGCTTTACCTTGTTAAAGTTGCTATATAAAAGCAAGTTGTAAACGTTTATAAAACTGGTTCAGCTTCAACTGAGGTACTGTGTCCAATTCTGGGTATCATACCTTTGGAATTATATCAAGGCCTTAGAGAGGGTGCAGAAGAGATTTACTAGATTCTACAAGGGATAAGGAAAAATGCTTTTATGTGGAGGGACTGGAGAAGCTGGGGTTGCTCTCCATAGAGGAGAGAAAGTTGAGGGGAAATTGTATAGAAATGTTAAAAATCATGAAGGGTTTTGATGGACTTGATAAGGGAAAAATGTTTCCAGTAGCACAAGGATAAGTAACCAGACTTAAGGGATTGGCAAAAGGACCAGACCAGACATGAGGGGGAAAAAAATTAGACAGTGAGTTATGGTCTGGAATGCAATGCCTGAAGGGGTGGTGGAAACAGATTCAATAGTAACTTTCAAAATGAGAATTTGATAAATACTTCAAGGGAGAACATCTACAGGGCTATGGGATCGAGCAGGGGAGTGGGACTAATTGAATAGTTCTACCAAATAGCTGGCACAGACACAATGGACTTAATGACATCTTTGCTGTCTTTGATTCTGTAGAAGTTGCCTTTAAATGCACCAACACATTTTCTCAAAAACAGTAGAGGTACAATACAAGTTAATATGAAGTGTACAAAGCAGCTATTAATCAGAGTTTGGTGCTCCCTTTTCTCCTTTTTAATTATTGAAAGTTCTCGAACAGCTGATTACAGATTTTAAGAAAATCTTCTAGGTGTAATTTGAATAGCGATCCATATGATGGTTAATCAAAATGAAAATTAAGGGGTAATTTTAACCTGACCTGCCTGTCAGAAAGCTGACGTGTCCGATCGGCCGCTCGTTCTCAATGTGGCCTGCTTTTATTTCCCATTGAAGGAAAGTAAAACTGGGCGGCCAAACAGATTGCATTAGTTTCCCTCTGTGCGTGTAGATTAAAATTACATAACAATATTATGAGAGCCGTCCAAAGCAGAATTTCCTTTTGAAAAGAGGTATAAAGTATTGTGATTATCTTTTTCCTGCTGGTTTTGAGCTCTGATGTCAAGCTTGTGCACCATATAAACAGGAATAGATTTGGTGTCAACAGCTACTGGTTGATTGTGTGTGGTTAAGCTTAGGCCATATCTTCACTGTTTGTTTGTCCACCTGTATTGATCAGCCCTATCTAATCTATTTGATTTGTTAAGATAGATTTAGTTTAACACAGAACTTTCAGCAATTCATTCATTTGAGGTTTAAAACTAGATTTTTGTATGAATTATGTCCAATTTCAGGGTGCTATTTGGATGGGTGGAAGTACCCACACATTTTGCACAATATATTTTCTGGTTGTTGGGATTAACAGCGTACTCTGACTGCTTCAAAAGGCTGATGTACAATTTAAATGCTCAATTGGTGCAGTGTCCACCTTCCACAACATTTCTTGTTTTTCTGGATTGTAGGCCGTTAGCAGTAAATTATACTCGGTCGAACTGGATGTTGAATGTTGTTGGGTGGCAGTAAGTATACTGGAGATCTTAAACAGTCACAGTAATATGCAAAGGAGTGCAGGGAGGATATTTCAGCCATTAATTAATGAGCTTCCTTTACTTTATTTTCCTGTTGGCACTTATAAATTTGTTTTTTGCCTCCTCACCATTCCTGACAACATAGGGAAATTCCCATTGGGAAATCCAATCTGTTCTGTTTGCAAAAGATTGCCAGGCTTTATGAAAGATGGTCTGTGCCCATCTATTAGTATCTGCACACTCATTTAGTGGCAGACTTCACCTTGTCAACTGTGAGCTGGTTGAGGTTCCTCTTCCAAGAGGAAGTTGAGACAACAGGTCCAATGGCATCACTAAGATAATTGAATACTTGACTAACCATAACGATTTGGAAGCACCTAAAATTACACATTATCAAACTTGCAGAAACAGGGCATGCTGCAGTGAATGGGAACTACCATGATGCTGCCTGCTATTTCTTCAGGGGTTGGCACATCTACTTGAGTAATAAGCAAAGGCGTTAAGAGAGTGAGTTACCATTTAATATGGTAGACTTGATTATGAGCGCATGAATGGTATGGTGATACATCTATAGACACCATAATATTTCACAAAGCATTTAAAAATGAGAAAGAAAGGCTTTAAGTGGTTTTATCAATAACACTTGGCATGTTTATATTTTTTGTGTTTTTAAGGGACGTGACAACCTGTCTGATCAGAAATTGCAGTTTGCTCACCCACATCCAGAGCTGAGGAACCTGGATGATGCAGTTCGGGCTCTCAAACCTACTGCAATTATAGGTATGTTGCATTTTCTTACTTTCTGTGCTAATTCCTACACTCTGTCTCCTCATTACTGAAATCGTTTAACCACTATCTTAAATTTACCTCTTAGAATGTACTAAAAGAAATCAGATTCTTTAAACCCATTTCTTTTTGTTTGGCACTGAGTCAACTAACTAGTGGAAGATTTTTCGCTCCAACTGTTGCCTTTACTCATATCCTTCTACCTGTGTCAGTGTAGCAAGAGGTGTCATTCTAGTTGGTATGGAAGGTTTTGTGCTTCATTCTTCCTCTTCCAGCCTAAATTGGCTCATATTGGACTGCTACATAACTACCTTTAAAGGTATTGATTATTGACCAAAGAAAATTAAATCAACTGCAGGACTACAGTCCAACACTGTGTCAAATGCAATCTTTCAGCGACAGCAAAGGCCAAGGCAGATATGAAGCTTCATTACTAACATTACTTTTTTAAAGTATATTTGCAAATATACAGTGAATGCTACTGTAAATTTAAATATTGATTAATTATTTGATTTTGAACTGTCAGTGGTAGTGTATATCAATGCTGAAGTTGTCTTTTGGTAGTGTATGTGCATAAAGTTTCCATTGAGCAGCAGGCTGGTTCGAACTCTCGGTGATGTTCTGGAGTCACCTCTGGGATTTCTTTATAGTTGTGATTCTAACTTCTTTGTTCACAGTAGTGGTTATTACCCTGCGGCTAGCAACCCAACAGTTGAGACTTTGAATTCAGCCATGGCAAGTCGTGAAACTGAAGTTAAGCAATCTGATAATTTATAGGCTGCCACTAGATAATTATAGAATTATAGAATGGTTGCAGTACAGGAAGAGGCTGTTCGGCCTGTTGTGTCTCCTCTGCATGAGCAACTCACCGAGTCTCACTCCCCTGCCTTTTTCCCTGTCGCCCTGCAAATTTTGTCTCTTCAGATAATTTTGAAGACCTCAAGTGAATCTGCCTCCATCACACTCTCAGGCAGTGCATTCCAGATACTAACCGCTTGCTGTGGAAAAAATCTTTTCCTCATGTCACTGTTGCTGCTTTTGTTGCACCTTAAATTGGTGCCTGCTAGCTCTGGATCCTTTTGGCCAATGGGAACAGTTTCTCCCTAACTATTCTGTCCAGAACCTTAATGATTTTGAACACCTCTATCAAATTTTCTCAATCGCTTCTCCAAGGAGAACAGCCCCAGCTTCTCCAACCTATCCACATAACTGAAGTTCCCCAACCCTGGGACCATTCTCGTGAATCTTTTCTGAACCCTCTCTAATGCCTTAACGTCCTTCCTAAAGTGCAGTGCCCAGAACTGGACACAATACGCCAGTTGAGGCTGAACCAGTATTTTATGCAAGTTTATCATACCTTCCTTGTTTTTGTGCTCTTTACCCCTATTTATATAGCACAGTATCCTGTATGCTTTATTAACCACTTTCTCAACCTGCCCTGCAACCTTCAATGAGTTGTGCACATATACACCCAGGTCCCTCTGTTCCTGCACCCCTTTTAGAATTGTACCCTTTATTTCCTCGTTCTTCCTACCAAAATGAATCCCTTCACATTTTTCTGCATTAAATTTCATCTGCTACTTGTCCGCCCATTCCACCAGCCTGCCTGTGTCCTCGTTGAAGTTTATCGCTATCCTCCTTGCAGTTCACAATAATTCCAAGTTTTGTGTTATCTGCAAATGTTGAAATTGTGCCCTGTGCACCCAAGTCTAGGTCATAATATATATCAAGAAAAGCAGGGGTCCCAACACTAACCCCTGAGAAGCCCCACTATATACCATCCTCCAGTCCAAAAAACAGCCACTCACAGCTACTCTGTTTCCTATCACTCAGCCAATTTCATATCCATGCAGCTACTGTCCCTTGTTTTCCATGGGCTCCAACTTTGCTGACAAGCCTGTTAAGTGGCACTTTATCAGATGCCTTTTGGAAGTTCATGTGCTCAACATCAACTCTATATCCCTCATCAAACCTCTCTTTTTACCTTATCAAAAAACTCAATGTTCGTTAAACACTATTTGCACTTCACACATCTATGCTGGCTTTGCTTGATTGATCCGGATTTGTCCAAGTGACTATTAATTTTGTCCCAAATTATTTTTCCTAAAAGCTTTTCCACCATCTGATGTTAAACTAAAATAAAAGCAAAATACTTCAGATGGTGGAAATCTGAAATAAAAACAAGAAATGCTGGAAATATTCAGCAGGTTTGGCAGCATCTGTGGAGAGAGAAGCGGAGTTAACATTTCAGGGCAGTGACCTTTCATCAGAACTGAGGTTAAACTGACTGGCCTGTAGTTGCTGGGCTTATCCTTCCACTCTTTTTTTTGAACAAGGGTGAAACATTTGCAATTCTCCAGTCCTCTGGCCCCACCCCTGTATCTAAGGAAGATTAGAAGATTATAGCCAGTGCCTCTGCAAGTCCCACTCTTACTTTCCTCAGTATCCTTGGATACATCTCATCTGGTTCTGGTGATCTACCAACTTTAAGTACAGCCAGCCTATCTAATACTTCCTCTCTATCAATTTTTAGCCCATCCAGTGTCTCAAGTACCTCCTCTTTCACTTTGACTTGGGCAGCATCCCCTTCCTTGGTACTCATTTAGTACCTCAGTCATGCCCTCTAGCTCCATGTGTAAATCCCCTTTTAGGTCCCCAATTGGCCCTACTCCTACTTTTACCACTCTTTTACTATTTCTGTGCCGATAAAAGACTCCTTTTTTATGTTAGCCTCAAGTCTCTTCTCCTACTCTCTCTCTTTGTTTCTCTTATTTGTTTTTGCATTTCCCCTCTGAGCCTTCTATATTCAGTCTGGTTCTCAGTTGTATTATCCATCTGACATGTCATATGCAACCTTTTTCTGCTTCATATTACTCTCTCTTTGGTTATCTAGGGAGCTCTGAATCTGTTTTCCCTACCTTTTCCCCTTATGGGAATGTACCTTGACTGTGTACTTGAGCTATCTCCTCTTTAAAAGCAGCCCATTGTTCAATTACAGTTTTGCCTTCTAATCTTTGCTTGCAATTTACTTGGACCAGATCTGTGTTCTCTCAGTTGAAGTTGGCCCTCCCCCAATTAATTATCATTAGTCTGGATTACTCGTTGTCCTTTTCCATAGTTAATTTAAACCTTATGATGCTATGATCACTGTCCCCTAAATATTCCCTGACTGACATTTGACCCACCTTATTCTCCAGAACCAGATCTAGCAATGCCTCCTTCCTTGTTGGACTGGAAATATACCGCTGTAGAAAATTCTACTGAACGCACTCTAGGACCTCTTACCCCTCTCTGCCTTTTACACTATTACTATCCAAGTCTACGTTAGAATAATTGAAGTGCCCCGTTGTAACTACTCCAGAATTCTTGTACCTCTCTGTCATTTCCTTGCAGATTTGTTCCTTTATAACCTTCCCACTAGTTGGTGGCCTATAGAATACCCCCAGCAATGTAATGGTACTTCTATAGTTTCTTAACTCTAACCATTGACCACTCCAGGGCATCCTCTCTCTTCAGCCTATAATGTTCTCCTTAATGAAAACTGATACCCCTCCTCCTTTCTGTCCTTCCCTATCTTTCTTGAACGGCACCTTCTTTCCAGGAGTATTTCGTATCCAGTCCTGCCCTTCCTTTAAGCCAGGTCTCTCATCACCACGACAACATATTACCACGTGGCTATCTGCGCCTGTGGCTCACCACCCTTATTTACCACACTGAGCATATTCATATGCATGCACAGGAAACCTAATTTAGACCATATTACATTCCCTGTTATACTGACCGCACCTAAGACCTTAGTATTTCCTATTCTAATGCTATCTGTCTCTCCCAATGTTCTGTGCACCTTGGTTTTCTTCTCTAAATTTGCCTCCTGGTTCCCACACCCCAGTCACAATACTTTAAACCCCCTCCAATAACACTAGCAAATCGCCCCGCAAAGTCATTGCTCTTGGCTCTGTTCAGGTGCAACGCATCTGGCCTGTACAGGTCCCATCTCCGCCAGAACTGATCCCAATGTCCCAGGAATCTGAAGCCCTCCCTCCTGCACCATCTGTCCAGCCACACAGTCATCTGTTCTGTTGTCCTATTTCTATACTGACATGCGCCTGGCAGTGGGAGTAATCAGGAGATTACTACCTTTTGAGATCTTTCTTCTTAATTTCTTTCCTAGCTCTCTAAACTCTGCCTGCAGAATCTCATCCCTCTTTATACCTTTGTTGGTGCCAATATGGACCGCGATTGCTGGCTGCTCACCCTCCCCCCTCAGAGTACTCTGCAGTCACTCCGTGACATCCTTGACCCTGGCACCAAGGAGGCAACATCTATCATCTTGGATTCACATCTGTGGCCACAGAAATACCTGTCTGTTTCCCCTAACTATGGAATCCCCTATCACTATTGCTTTTTCAATTTTCCTGCACCCACTACCACCCCCCTCCCCCCACCCACCCCGTAAAGCTGAACCAGCTATGGAGCCATAGTCTAGACTTTGCACACCCCAGAGGAACCATCAGTCCCTCCAATATTGAGAACGGAATACTGGTTAGTGAGTGAGATGCACTCGGGGGACTTCTGCTCTACCTGCCTGGTCCTTCTTGGCTGCCTGGAGGTCACCCATTCCCTCTCTGCCTGCATACTCATAAGCTGCAGAGTAACCACGTCTATAAACATGCTGTTCACGAAACACTCAGCCTCGTGGTGCACCGCAGTGATGCCAGTTGCTGCTCAAGCTCCGAAACCCAGAGTTTGAGCTGCTGCAGCTGACGACACTTCCTGCACATTTGGTTGTCCAGGATATGGGAAAGGTCTTGGAGTTCCCACATGGAGCAGGACGTGCACCGGTCTGAGCTGTACTGCCATGCCTCTCTTTTAGGCTATGAAATTACTACATAAATAAAAAGAGAGTCTCATCAGCTACTCACCAATCAGCTGCTTTGTCTATGCTGACGTCACTTTATTTTATAGTGCGGTTAACTAAAATGTTTTTACTTAATTCTTATCTAAAAACTTTAGATTTTAATTTGCTGAAAAGTTCAGACTTTAGTTTTACAATCCCCTATTTAATTTTTAACTTTATCCCCTAGATCTGATTGAGTAATTGACCATTGATGTTAATTATGATAAATTATAAAATGATCATAATTATAAAAGTTGCAGAAATGTTTTGATTTAAAAAAAAAACAAATAAAACCCACAGATTCACAAACATAATCTCAGGAAGGAAATCTGCCAACCCTACCCAATCTGGTATGTTTGTAACTCCAGTCCCACATTAAATGGTTTACTCTTAATGTTTTCTGAAGTTGGCTGGCAAGCTACATTTAAGTGGAAGTTAATAGGCACATAAAGGGGAAAGGAATGGAGGGATATGCTAGTAAGTTTAGATGAAGAGGGGTGGGAGGAGGCTTTTCTGGGCCATAAACACTGCTGTGAACGAGTTGGGCCAAATGACCTGTTTCTGAGCTGTAAGGTCGATGTAATACTGTTTAGTAGCACAATTACTGTTTCCCCAGCATCATGCAGACGCCAAGAACAATTTTTGTTTTAAGTTGACTAAACTGATGCATACTGTACCTTTTTCTATAGACAAGATATGGAAATCCCATATGTAACGCAACCAAAGGGCAATTTTGTTATCTAAGCCCCTTATAGCAAAGTACAGGTGTTGTTTTGAAAGTGGTAGCTGTCTTTCTGAGAATTAGCAGGTCTTCTTGATGCAATATTGATAACACAGCCACGTTAGACTCATTGCATAATTCTTGAATAGCGCCTCAAGCCACAAGATTGCCCTTCTGGTTCCGAAGTTGTATTCGGGCCCAAAGGCAGCTTGACTAATGAAAAGAATTTTCAGTTTGCTATCGCCTTGTATATGATGAACTGCCAATGCTTCTGAATAGTAAAGTCAAATAAGGGAATTAAGTAACCACTTTTCAGACATAATTATCCAACAATTCCCAATGTGCTGACTGCTCACTTAGTCTCTGACTCCAATTACTTGTTCCCCAGAAACTCAAAACAGGCAAGCAGGGGGAAGTATTCCAAGAAGTATTTGGTATGATACAAGGCCTGTGCATATCCCTAAAAGGCAAAGGATCCACATGCTGGGCGGCACAGTGGCGCAGTGGTTAGCACTGCAGCCTCACAGCTCCAGGGACCCGGGTTCGATTCTGGGTACTGCCTGTGTGGAGTTTGCAAGTTCTTCCTGTGACCACGTGGGTTTCCTCCCACAGCCAAAGACTTGCAGGTTGATAGGTTAATTGGCCATTATAAATTGTCCCTAGTATAGGTAGGTGGTAGGGGGATATAGGGAAGGTGGGGATGTGGTAGGAATATGGGATTAGTGTAGGTTTAGTATAAATGGGTGGTTGATGTTCGGCACAGATTCGGTGGGCCGAAGTGCCTGCTTCAGTGAAGTATCTCTAAATTAAATTAAATGTATAGTTAAACAACCATAGTCAACAAATGATGCATGAGACAGGGTCAAACTGAAAGAAAAGGCTTACAAGAATTGGCTTCCAGTGGACTGGTTGAGCAACAAAAAGCAACAGAGGGATATGAAAAAAGTAATGAGTTGCAAAAAGAACAATGAAAAATAACTTGGATATCAAATTTAACAAAGTTCTTATAAATATATTTGGAAAGAGAATGATGAGGGGGAATGTAGGACCATTAAAGAAGGATGCAGGTGAGACTTGTTAACCATTTTCCACAGTGGAGGAAGAGGATAAATTCTAGTCAGAAAAGAAGTACTGGTCAGAGAATCCAGCACAAGAAGGCACAATCTTATAGTTAAAGCTATGTCATTAAGAAATGATATCAAGAAGATTTTTTTCACACAGGAGGGAAGTGGAAATCTGGAACACACTGCCAAACAGTGCCAATCAGTTGAAGTTTTAAAAACTGAGATCGATATATATTTGTTCGGTAAGGGTGACCAGGGGTATGGAACAAAGGTGGATGAATGGAGTTGAAATACAGATCAGCCACTGAATGGTGGAACAGACTCAAGGGCCTGAATGACCTACTCATTACATAACCTTGGAACTCTTTACTTCCTTGTCTTTTCTCCTTGCAATCTTCATGGTCCTTAAAAAAAAAAAACAAAGCTGGCCATCTCCTAACATTGCTCTCTGACTTGACCTCCTTTCTCACACTTTTCAACCTTGATGCCCTGCACGATGGGTAATGGCCCTTCCCCTTGGTTTAAAAAAAATGCATCCATATTTTTAAAATTACAGTGTGAGCTTATCTAATTCAAAAGCAAAAAGGTGTTGGAAATCTGAAACAAAAACCGAAAATGCTGGAAATACTCAGCAGGTCAGGCAGCATCTGTGGAGAGAAAAACAGAGTTAATTTTTCAGGTCAATGACCTTTCATCAGAACGTCAACTGCCTATAATCTGAATAAGACTGTAATGTTAATTCAGAGAGTACAAATTAGAAAGTGTTACTTTAAAATATTTTTTTAAGTTGCAAAGAATACTCAACCTTGAGTGAGGGAGTCATTTGGGATGCCTTATGAAGAATTAATGCTTTCGTGTTTGGTAAATGTTTTCTTTTTGGAGAAAGAAGAAAATCCAGAAGTCCTGTGCAGTGTTTTTATCCAATTCGTACCAGTGCTGTGATATGGTATTTCAACACAATCATGTAATTTGTTTGGGCAACGTAATGCTGAAAGACTGTTTGCAACTACTATTTGTTATTGCATTTTATTGTAGTTTTAATAATGGTTTGAATAATAATGTGTTACGCATAACTAGCCTACACAGAGGTGTTGCAGCGAGCTCACTTTTAACCCAATTTCAGTACTGTATATCGTGAGGTTTACTTTTAATAATATACTCTTGCATGTCAACATTGCATTACAATTTATTGTCGAGCTCCAGAAATTTGTATTGTAACTTTTATTGATGGAAAAATATATTGAGACAAGTGAAGTCTATTTGACTGCTGCCAAGGGTTTTAAATCTGCGTAGAGGCTTCTGCCTTTTTGCCTGGTTTGAATATCATAGAGATGTAGACACTTGACTGAAACTTCAGCCCTTGTTAGCCACCCAACTTAAGTAGCTCTGGAGACGATGCATCTGCTCTACCTTGTCTTGCACTCTTTTGCGTATACTCTAGGATTGTTTGATTCTTTCAGATACCCAGACTTCTGCACCCTACAGTAGGACCAATGTGTGGAACAGTCAGCGCAAATGTAATATATTTCCTGCTTTCTGGAGAGGTGAGATGACCAGGCATCTCTTACATGGATCATTCATTTATTTTTCAGGTTTTTGGGGTTTCAAATGTGAGAAGTGGATCTGATATTGTATGTCGTTTATGGTACTGTTACGGCCAGGTGGTAAGGGGTGTGGGTGGTTTCAACTGTTCACCTCCCGACTGACCACAGCAAGTGTTTTTTTACTAGGGTTTCAACCCCTTGTGTTTTATTTGTCAAATAAACAGGCAGTGACAGGTTTTCATGTAGGTTTAAAGCAGAAGATTCACTATTTATTGAATAACATTCATTCCCGAAATGGTCGTAACCGCACCCACGAATGCAGTAACTCGTGCGCACGCACACATTCACACTAATAGATAGGTAAAGATGAAAAGGGTAGGTGGTTTGAAGTGCTTAGAGTTCACAGTAAACCTGTTGAATATTCTTGGAGGACAGTTTCTTTTTCAAAGTTGCAGACCTGGGCTGTTTGTAGATTTTTCTGATGGTTGCGATGTCGGTCTGGAAGCAGTGATCACTTTCAGCCCTCTGCTGTTTTTAAGTTGAAGGGTCGAATTCACAGCAGGGCTCTTTTTGTTTTTGCTGGATCTCGCACAGCTTTCAGCTGGACAGACTTTTGGGATCACCCCCCTCTCTCCAGAGAGCTACTTTGTAAGGTAAAATCCTCTCACGTGCTGGCTCTGTTAGGAGATGCAGGGGCCTCTTCCTGTAGTGACCAACAATGGACCAGGATGTGGCTATTTCACACCACCTTTGTTTCAGAAGAGCCAATTCAATTCAGGAATGTCTCTTCATGGGTTCAGGATGGGTGTAATTGACACCTATTAGCTTAGAGTATATCCTTTTATCCTTAACAGTTTAAATATGCAGGGCCAAGTCATCTGATCTTTGGCCAATTTGCAACACATTGTCCACTTTTTTTTTTAAAAGGAAAAGTCCGTTTTTAGAACACTTCAGTTTGGGTTCTGTATTTTCATCGCTGCCCTTCTTGTGAGCCCTGAAGTCTGCCAGAAAGTATTGGCTCTGCCCTGATCTTTATAACAATATTTTGTTCCTTATATTTTCCTTTGGAGTGTGGACAGTAATTTTAAAGGTACATGGAAACAGAATCCTGTATATTGATTTTATTTGACTGTTTCTTCCAGGTGTTTCTGCAATTAGTGGTGCATTTACGGAACAGATCATCAAAGACATGGCTAGCTTCAATCAGCACCCAATTATATTTGCTTTGAGCAATCCAACCAGCAAAGCAGAGTGCACTGCTCAGCAATGCTATCAGCTGACTCAGGTATTGCATCCAGTTGATAAAAACAATCTTACTTTCTGATGTAATTAGAGTTTCACCAGTCTAAAATTACAATGGCAATACCAATAATATCTCCAGTAAACTTGAACGTTCATGTAATTATTGTTGACCTCTGTGTGCTCATCGCTGATTTTAAAATAACATAGAATGCTACAACTAACAGGTTATCATGACTGGTTTATCATAAAAATGCAACCTTTAAGTAGCATAGCAATTCCAAGGTAGACATTTGAAATGTGATGCCTGTAAATGATTGGCACTTTGTAATTGCTTGTCATGATTTTAAATGGCCCAGGCAGATAGAATTATTTCAAAGTACTAGATTAATATATTTTGTCTGGTAATAGCTTTACTTTGCTGATTGATTTAGTGTTTAAGAGTACTGGATATCAGCACTAAATATGTTGTCTTGCAAGGAATTTCAGGACCAGCACATAAAATCCTGATTTTTTGGGGGGAAAAAGCACTGAAGCTGTTTGACATGGACATTCTCTTGTTGAGTTTTGATCCTAAAGACTAAATTGTTCCAGTTTCTGTGCAGCAAATGTGATACTATTATTTTCCTGAGAACTTTGAAAAATTCCAACACATTGATACATACTGGAGGTGGTTTTAAGTGACATGGTTAATATTTATTCAGCAGTACAAACAGTGAGTTTCGTGTTGCTACAGATAAAGGCATAAGGTGTTCAGGTTTTATTTTTACAAGAAAGCTGTTTCTAAGCAAATAAAGCCTTTGACATGCAAACTCTAGTTTTCAAACAGTGTATTTATATTCCAATACTTTCTTTTTTTGCTGATTCTTGATAGGAAAGTTTTTAACATTTCTACCACCTGTTACAGAATGTGTATTATTTTGTAACATATAAACACTATATATATTCTATTTTTCAGTGAAACATTTTCGCTGATCATACTTGAAAAGTATATTTTCTGCTGATTATGTTAGTGATGGTACAAAAATGTTAAGTATTATGAAAAAGAAATATTTAAATAGATATGGGGGAAGCAGATTAAAACTAAGTGGATAGCTCCTTAAGCATCTACGTTGCCTCTTTCTGTACTGCAAAATTCTCTGAGTCCATAGTGTATTTTAATGTCTTTGAGTTCAAAATAATCTATTTTCTACTCTGTACTAGAACATTCTTTGGGGGAGCAATTGGACTCATTTAGTATCATTTTTGGATGCTACAAGTAGAGGTCCAAAATGGTGTCTGGTGGCGTGCACGTCCTTTTGAGGCAAATAGTGCCAGATGTCATATTGGTGAGGACACCAGCCTGTGCATGGTGAAAGAATGCCAGAAATATACAGAGCAGGCAGATCATGATGTTAGTCAGTCCACAATGCTAATTTGATGCCAGTGGCGCCATTTTAGTGCTCACAACTAATGCTGTTTCTTACTCACACATAGCTGAACGTGCGTTCAGTAGAAGGAAAGATTCTCCCTTACGAGGGCTATTTAAAGGGATCATCAACTATTTTTAGGTTAGTTGCTGGTTAATTTCTTCTGGCTGTTGGTATTATTTTACATAATAAAAACGAAGTGGTGGAAATCAGGTCAGGCAGCATCTGTGGAGAGAGAAGCAGAGTTAACGTTTCAGGGCAGTAACCTTTCATCAGAACTGGCAAAAGTTAGAAAAGAGTTAGGTTTTATGCAAGTGAAGGGGTGGGGGAGGGGTGGCGGTGGTGTGGTAGAGAACAAAAGGGAAGGAGTGTGATAGGGCAGAGAGCAGAAGAGATTAAATAACAAAACTGTCCCGGGATAAAGGCAAAGACTGTTGATGCTTGTGGTGAAAGGCAAAGCGTTAGTCCAGAGAAAGTGTTAATAACGGAATAATGAGCTGCTCCATCTACATGAAAAACAGGCACATGGTTAAAAAATAAAAATATAAGAAAAGGCTTGTCATGCTTTGAATTTATTGAACTCTATGCTCAGTCCACAAGGCTGTAGAGTGCCTAATCGAAAGATCAGGTGCTGCTCCTCGAGCTTGCGTTGATGTTCACTGGAACGCTGGAGCAGGCCAAAGACACAAATGTTGACATGAGAGCAGGTAGGGGGTGGGGGCGGTGTTGAAATGGCAAGCGACCGAAAGCTCAAGGTTATGCTTTCTGACTGAGCGGAGATTTTCTGCTAAGTAGTCACCCAATCTGCATTTGGTCTCTCCAGTATAGAGGAGATCACATTGTGAGCAGTGAATACAATATTCTAAATTGAAGGAAGTACAAGTAAATCACTACATCACCTGGAAGGAGTGTTTGGGGTCTTGGATGGTGAGGAGGTAAAAGGGCAGGTATTACACCTCCTGCGATTGCATGGGAAGGTGCCGTGGGAAGGGGACAAGGTGTCGGGGTAATGGTGGAGTGGACTAGGGTGTCACGGAGGGAACAGTCCCTTCGGAATGCTGACAGGAGGGAAGATGTGTTTGGTGGTGGCAGAAATGGCGGAAGATGATCCTTTGGATGTGGAGGCTGGTGGGATGGAAAGTGAGGATAAGGGGAACCCTGTTGTGGTTCTGGGAGGGAGGGGAAGGGGTGAGGGCAGAAGTGCGGGAAATAGGTCAGATACAGTTGAGGGCCCTGTCAACTGCAGTGGGGGGGAATCCTCGGTGAGGAAAAAGGAAGACATATCAGAAGTGCTGTTGTGGAAGGTTGCATCATCAGAACAGATACATTGGAAATGAAGAAACTGGGAGAATGGGATGGAGTCCTTAGAGTAGGCAGGGTGTGAAGAAGTGTAGTCAAGGTAGCTGTGGGAGTTGGTGGGCTTATAATGAATATTAGTAGTCAGCCTATCCCCAGAGATGGAGCGACAGATAAGTCAGGGAAGGGAAGTGTTGGAGATAGACCATGTAAAGGTGACAGAAGGGTGGAAATTAGAAGCAAAGGCTTCTATGCCTCCTGGACATGGGTTTGCCCCTGACTTTTCAGCCAGTGGGCAGGGCCACCGCCTCAATGTTCAATTCCGGCCCCGTCTTCCTGGTGCATTAACTTGTTTTCAACTTATCTACTGTGACATGTATATAAATTTTAGTAATAAAGCCACTTCACTGACAACCTTGTAAAGCTTATTGAATCTCTGTATATTTAAAAATCTTGCATCAACATGTACTTCCTGTCTACAAAACTCTATTCCTGTTGTCATATTTCTCACACATGGCAACTTTTTTCCGTTATACATGTGTGTCATATTGGAAATAGCATGTATAAGTTCATCAATCTGAATTGCACAAGCTGACCACTGGCTGGGTTGTATCATCCTTTCTCCACGACTCACTCAACTTACTTTCTGATGGTGAGGAGAGAGGAGGTAAAAGGGCAGGTATTAGATGTCCTGCGATTGCATCGAGAGGTGCCGTGGGAAGGGAACGAGGTGTTGGGGCTGATGGAGGAACCAGGGTGTCGCTGAAGGAACGATCCCTTCGGAATGCTGACTGGAGAGGGGAAGGGAAGATGTGTTTGGCATCACGCTAGAGGAGGTGGAAATGGCAGACGATTTAAAAAAAAATTTTTTTTTTAACCATGTTTTTCATGCAGACAGTGCTGCTGCTTATTCCACTATTAACACTCCCTCTGCCCTATCACACGCCTTCCCTTTTGTTCTCTTCCCCACCATCCCCACACCCCCCACCCCCCCTTCACTTGCAGAAAACCTAATTCTTTTCTAACGTTTGCCAGTTCTGATGAAAGGTCACAGACCTGAAACTTCAACTCTGCTTCTCTCTCCACAGATGCTGCCTGACCTGCTGAGTATTTCAAGCACTTTGTTTTTGTTTCAGATTTCCAGCATCTGCAGTATTTTGCTTTTATTTTAGGTACTATTTTGCAAGTGTTTGGTGCTTTCTATAGTGGTTTCAAGTTGCAGAAGTTACAGGGAATGGTGTGGCAGGTGCTGAAGGACTTTTCTGCTGGCTTCAAGGCTTCTGCACAAACCAGTTTGCTACCAGACATGGGTGCACTAGTAGGCATTCTCCATGGAATAGAGCATGACTGGGAGAAAGAACAGAGCTCATGCAGAGCAAGACAAGCTGCTGGAAGAGGGAAGGGACAAGGATGAGGGGAAGGAGGACTCTCAGCAGGAGGCCATATCTGCCCAGGGTGTTTAGGGAGCAGTTGTCCGACCTGAACCTCAACAAGGAACAATGTGTGAGACGTCTCCTATTCAGTAAGAACATCCTCACTGAAATATGTAACCTGCTTTAATCTCGGAGCAGCGTGAGGGCCGTGTTGCCATTATCACCTTCACAGCCACAGGCAATGAATTTTTATGCATCTTGCTCCTTCCGGCTGGAGTTGCAGATATTTGCAACATCTTGCAGTTTTCCATCCACTGTTGTGTAAGGGAGGTCGCTGAGGCTCTCTATTCAATGAGAGCTAACTACATTTCATTCTCTCTTGCTAGAGACAGGCAAGTGGACTGAGCAAGTGGCTTCACTAGGATTGCAGGCTTCCCCATAATGAAGGGTGTCATTGACTGTATGCACATTGCTTTATGGGTATCGCAAGCCAACTGTGCCATCTAATGGAACAAAAAGGGAATTCACTCCCTCAGTGTCCAGCTGGCATGTGACCTTGGGCAGTGAATTATGCAAGGTAATGCACAGTATTTGGTAACAGTCATGATGCCTTCATTCTGCTGTGCAGCTGCATTTCAGTTACTATTTAAGGGGAAATGGTGGCATAGTGATAATGTCACTGGACTAGTAATCTAGAGGCCCAGGCTAATGCCCTTGGAATACAGGTTCAAAGCCCACCATGGCAGATGGTAGAATTTAAATTCAATTAATTAATACAAATCTGGAGTTGAAAGCTAGTCTGAGTTTCATGGCACCATTTCCATTACTCTCATTGTCATAAAATCCCATCTGGTTCACTAACGTCCTTTAGGGAAGGAAATCGGTTGTCCTTATCTGGTCTGGCCTACATGTGACTCCAGACTCTCAGCAATCTGGTTGTCATAGAGTCATAGTCAGTTAGCACAGAAACAGGCCCTTCGGCCCAACGTGTCTGTGCCGGCCATCAGGCACCTACCTATTCTAATCCCATTTTCCAGCACTTGGCCCATAGCCTTGTATGCTATGGCGTTTCAAGTGCTCATCTAAATACTTCTTAAATGTTGTGATGGTTCTTGCCTCTACCACCTCTTCAGGCAGTGCGTTCCAGATTCCAACCACCCTCTGGATGAAAACATTTTTCCTCAAATCCCCTCTAAACCTCCTGCCCCTTACCTTAAATATATGCCCCCAGTTATTGACCCCTCCGCTTAGGGAAAAAGTTTCTTCCTATCTATCCTATCAATGCCCCTCATAATTTTGTATACATCAATCAGGTCCCCCCTCAGCCTTCCCTGCTCGAAGGAAAACAACCCTAGCCTTTTCAGTCTCTCTTCATAGCTGAAATGCTCCAGCCCAGGCAATATCCTGGTGAATCTCTTCTGCACCCTCTCCAGTGCAATCACATCCTTCCTATAGTGTGGTGCCCAGAACTGTACACCGTACTCCAGCTGTGGCCTAACTAGCATTTTATACAGCTCCATCATAACCTCCCTGCTCTTATATTCTGTGCCTCGGCTAATAAAGGCAAGTATCCTATATGCCTGCCTAACCACCTTTTCTACCTGTGCTGCTGCCTTCAGTGATCTATGGATAAGTACACCAAGAACCCACTGACCCTCTGTACTTCCTAGGGTCCTACCATCCATTGTTTATTCCCTTGCTTTGTTAGTCCTCCCAAAATGCGTTACCTCACACTTCTCTGGATTAAATTCCATTTGCCACTGCTCTGCCCATCTTACCATCCCATCTATATCGCCCCGTAATCTACGTTTCTTCTCCTCCTCACTATTTACAACACCACCAATTTTCATGTCATCTGCGAACCTACTGATCATACCTCCTATATTCACGTCTAAATCATTAATGTACATTACAAACAGCAAGGGTCCCAGCACTGATCCCTGTGGCACACCACTGGTCACAGGCTTCCACTCGTAGAAACAACCCTCAACCATCACCCTCTGCTTCCTGCCACTAAGCCGATTTTGGATCCAATTTGCCAAATTGCCCTGGATCCCATGGGCTCTTACCTTCTTAACCAATCTCCTATGCGGGACCTTATCAAAAGCCTTACTGAAGTCCTTGTAGACTACATCAACTGCTTTACCTTCATCTACACATCTAGTCACCTCCTTGAAAAATTCAATCAAGTTAGTTAGATCCGATCTCCCCCTGACAAAGCCATGCTGACTATCCCTGATTAATCCCTGCCTCTCCAAGTGGAGATTAATCCTGTCCCTCAGAATTTTTTCCAATAGTTTCCCAACCACTGATGTTCGACTCAGCGGCCTGTAATTACCTGGTTTATCCTTGCTACCCTTCTTGAATAATGGTACCACATTAGCTGTCCTCCAGTCCTCTGGTACCTCTCCTGTGGTCAGAGAGGATTTGAAAATTTGTGTCAGAGCCCCTGCTATTCCTCCCTTGCCTCACATAACAGCCTGGGATACATCTTATCTGGGCCTGGGGATTTATCCACTTTTAAGCCTGCTAAAACAGCTAATACTTCCTCCCTTTCAGTGCTAATATGTTCAAGTATATCCAATGCCCCTCCCTGATCTCTTCACCTACATCGTCCTTCTCCATAGTGAACACAGATGAAAAGTAATCATTTAAAACCTCACCTATATCCTCTGGCTCCACACACATAGTGCCACTTTGCTCCCTAATCGGTCCTACTGTTCCCCTGCTTATCCTCTTGCCCGTAATATACTTTTAAAATGCCTTGGGGTTTTCCTTTATCTTGCCCGCCAGTGTTTTTTCATGTCCCCTCTTCGTTCTATATTCCTTGACATCCAGGGTTCCCTGGACTTGTTGGTCCTACCCTTCACCTTCACATGTTGGCTCTGAACTCTCAGTATTTCCTCTTTGACTCCCACTGGTCTGATGTAGACTTTCCTACAAGTAGCTGCTCCCAGTCCACTTTGGCCAGATCCTGCTTTATCATATTGAAATCGGCCTTCCCCCAATTCAGTACCTTTATTTCCAGTCCGTCTTTGTCCTTTTCCATAAGTACCTTAAATCTTAGAGTTATGGTCACTATCCCCGCAATGCTGTCACACTGACACTTCTGCCACTTGTCCAGCTTCATTCCCTAGGATTAGGTCCAGTACTGCCCCTTCTCTTCAAGACTTTTTACTTACTGGCTCAAAAAGCTCTCCTGTATGCATTTTAAGAATTCTGCCCCCTTTAAGCCTTTTGCACTAAGACTCTCCCAGTTGATATTGGGGAAGTTGAAATCCTCTACTATTAATACCCTATTATTTTTACACCTCTCTGAGATTTGCCTACATATCTGCTCCTCTATCTCTCCCTGACTGTTTGGAGGCCTGTCGTACACTCCCAGCTAAGTGATTGCCCCCTTTTTGTTTTTAAGTTCTACCCATATGGCCTCATTTGAAGTTGACTCAACTGCCCTCTGAAATGGCCTAGCAAGCCACTCGGATGTCAAGAGTAATTAGGGCTCAGCAGCAAATACTAGCCTTGCCAGTGACATCCACATTCCATGAACGAATTTAAAAAAGTGACAAACCAAAGGATGTCCACTGGGAAACAAAGACTATCCATTGAAACCATGGCTGATGGCTCTGATGCACAACACTCACGTGTGTGCGCAGAAAGCATAAAATAAAAACGATGCTGCCACTCAAGCTGTGATAGAAGAGATCATTGTTGTGCTGAGGCAATGACTCTGCTGCCTGGGTTCCATCAGACCCACTTGGCTCCAGAATCCATTTCAGCCTTGGTCCAATCATGGACAAAAGAGCTTAATTCCAGAGGTGAAGTGTGAGTGACTGCCTTTGACAACAAGGTAGCAGTTGACTGAATGTAGCATCAAGGAGCCCTAGAAAAATTGAAGTCAATGGGAATCGGAAAGCTCTCCACTGGTTGGAATCATACTTAGCACAAAGGAAGATGGTTGTGGTTGTTGGAGGCCAATCATTTCAGCCCCAGAACATTGTAGCAGCTCTTCGTCAGGGTAGTGTCCTCGGCCCAACCATCTTCAGCTGCTTCATCAATCACCTTCCCTCCATTGTTAGGCCAAATATGGGTATGTTTGTAATGATTGCACAGTGTTCAGTATCATTCACGACTCCTCAGATACATGCAGCAAGACCTGGACTGCATTAACCAGAAACTGAACTGGACCAGCCATTTAAACACTGTGGCTATAAGAGCAGGTCAGAGGCTGGGAATTCTGCAGCGAGTAACCCACCTCCTGACTCCCCAAAGGCACAATTCAGGAGCATAATGGAATACTCTTCACTTGACTTTGAGTGCAGCTCCAACAACACTCAGGAAGCTCGACACCATCCAGGACAAAGCAGCCCGCTTGATCGGCACCTCATCCACAACCATAAATATTCACTCCCTCCACCACTGTCGCACAGTGGTAGCAGTGTGTACCATCTACAAGATGCACTGCAGCAACTTGCCAAGCCTCCTTCAACAGTAAATTCCAAACCCATGATCTCTACCATCTAGAAGGACAAGGGCTGCAGTCCCATGAGAACACCACCATCTGCAAGTTCCCCTCCAAGCCAAACATCATCCTGATTTGGACCAATCTCACCGTTCCTTTGCTGTTGCTAGGTCAGAAACCTGGAACTCCCTCCGTAACAGCACTGTTGATCTACCTACACCACATGGACTTCAGCAGTTCAAGAAAGCAGCCCAACACCACCTTCTCGAAGGCAATTAGGGATGGGCAGAAACACTAGCTTTGCCAACGACATTCACATCCCATGAAATAAAAAAAGAAAGAGGCAAACTAGACGCTCCTTTCTGCCTGGGCTGTCCGTGAAGAACTCCTCTGAGTACAGTACTAGTAACCCCACCCCCAATTTCCCAGTCACCAGCAGTCCCACACCTTCCATTCTCTCTATCGCAGCATCAGCTTGGCCACAATACTGATATAAAAGTCACCATAAAATAGACACTCGAAACAAAATTCATGAAATCATATCATATATTGCATACAAAAGTAAACTAATAACCCTTGTGCATTCCCTTAGTGCCTGTCTTCTGTGTGTCTTTGCCTGTCCTAGTGCTCCTACACAATTCCAGCCCAGTGGTTGCAGCATGGCTGGTGGAAGACTGCTGACTTTCACTGAAGATGCCCTTTTGAGGATAACCTCGAACAGCTCTGAGCCTAGAAGGCCCAATTACAGACTGAACCAGCTCTACTGGAAGCAGCAATCTGAGCTGGTTATGATCACAGGTTTGTGTGAATTGAGTTGGCCACCACTTCCACACTGGAAGGGATGGGCTCCAAGCTCTGCAGAGCCCTGTGCCAAATGGTTGTGGGACTTCTCTATGCTCCTTGACATTGAACATAGGCTTTCTAGCAGGCTTCCCAATGCACCAAGCATTTCAGTGTGCATGCCCATCAGCCTCCATCTGAGTCCTGCAGTAGAACTTGTGTGACCTTGCCCTCTGGCAAGCTGGCATGAGCACTATCCTTGCCCTCTGCCATGTCTGCAGGCCTCTCTTGCCTGGTGTCTCACCACATGCAGATCCTGTATCAATGCTATCCTCTAAGAAATGTGCAGTGTTAATATCTGAGCTGATGGCAGCGAGTGTGAAATTGAATGATGGTGTGTCTTCAACATCACTGTTTTCTTCCTGTTTCCCCCACTGCCTAGCTAGGTTAGATTTCTTGGGTATCTGAAAGGAGGAAGGCACAAGGGGTTGTGCTGAGGGGAGTGGGTGGAATTCTAGAGGTGCTTACTTACACTATCTGCAGTTTATAAATCAGAAGAGTGTGAGATGAGGGCCAAGTGGGATGTGAGGAGAATGATTAGGTATGAGTGTATAGTCACCTTCTGTGATTTCAGCCCCACTGCTGGCCACAGCCTCAGTCCTGGCTGCTCCAATGATGGCAAATACCGTCGTCTCATTTGAGGTGAGGACATGCATCTGTGTCTGTCCCCTACCAGTTACTTCCTGCTGCCCTGGTTGTGCGCCACCTCGCCCTGCAAAAGGGAGGGAAGTGCGTCAGTGGATGCTGTGCAGTCTATTTGGGTAATATGGCCATCATAGTTGAAAAGCTGCCAGTGTGTGCAAGCTGGGAGATGTGGGTGTGAGGCTTACAGCAGTACTAAGTGTGTGAGGGTGCGGTGGAATATATGAATGTTAGGTATGAGTCCTGATTTGTTAGAGATTTTGGGAGATGAGTAATGGAGATGTAGAGAATTGAGCCATCTCTGAGGCTATTAGTGCAGGTGGGGGTTTGGCATTTGAAGATGCATTCATTGACCTTGACCACTTGGGTGAGGTCATTGAACTTCTGCCACTGCATCTAGATCCTTGGGCGAGACGCCTGGTGTTGACTGTCATAGCCATTTTGTCTCACAGCCTTCTGAGCATTTGTCTGGAGGGTCTCCTGGCCCCTTGCGGATAGAGCACACTTCTCTTTCCTTCTGCCTCCTCCATCAAGGCCTCCAGTGCAGCGTCTTTGTTACTGTGCTCTCACATGCTGTTTTTCATTGTTTCCCAGGTCAGATTCACTTACTGTGCGACTGCCAGAACCTGGTTCAGCCACAGTGCACCTTCCCTTTAAGAGGTGCAGGCTAGCTTTAAGTTGTGCTGGCCACTCAGAATATTGGCCCCCTGCTGATGCACCCAGCCAATCAACACTCTGGTTACTGCTGGTTGAATGCTAAAATCATTCAAATCAGCAGGCAGCACCAAGTTGCCAAGCTGCCTCCGTTACAATGAACGGACATGGGATAATCACATTCTGCGATTGCCACGCCTGTTTTCGGGGGCTATCCAATTGTGGTTTTTTTTGAAAATCTAAAATTGAGTATAATTTCCCAGAAGCAGGAAAGATTGCATTCATTGTTGAAAATAGAATTTGTGCAGTTAAGTGCTGTCTTGAATACTCTGCAGGAAACTTTACTTGTTGAGATGCGATTAGGCTGTGTCAGCTGCCATTCCTGCTTTGCATGTTTATGTAAGGATGGGCAATAAATGCTGGCCTGGCCAGCGATGCCCACATCCCCATAAAAACAAATACAAAAAAAAGTGAAAAACTGACATTGTTGCTTTGTTCTTTCCATTTTTTTCCTAAGAAATGTTCTACCCACCTGCAAAATGGACTCTGGGAACTAGGAAGCAGAAGAAAATGATGAGTAATGGAGCTAAATTTCAAAGTATAAGTTCTCGATTATTCAAATATGCTTCTCACAACATTGGAACTTGTCCAATCGACAATTTTCCCTCCATGTAGAATTCCAAGCCTTGGCTTTACTCTTGGATCCAGCCTTATAGACGCTGTATAATTAGAGCAAGGGATCTTTGCTAATAAGCCCAGGATATTTGGATTTGCGAGTCCTAGAATAGTTAACCAAGGATTACCTCTTCATTTCAAGGTCACTGGCCTGCATTTGTTGGCAGGGGCTAATGTGTTCGATCACTTATGCTGTGCCCTCATTACCAAGAGTTTAGCATCTGTTAAAAAAAAATAAACCTCGTAATTCTAGGGGCCATCTAATGTGTACGTCCCAAGCAGAGGTTACAGGGTCTTGCTTCCATTTCCTGTTCGTTCTTTTGTACCCAAAATAGTCAGGTGACCAACAATCTATTTTGGACCTTTTTAAAAAAAAAAAATCCTGCACTTGAGCAATCTAAGTTGGTTACAGTCCTGCATGTTAAAATGTCATGGGGACAGTTTTTGGCGGTGAGATATATTTCGGGTTGCTCGAGCTAAAAGCAGGCACAGAATTGATGGACCAAAAAGTGAAATGGAACTTGTGTTTTCTATTCCTGGAGCAATGTATCCCAAGGTTCTATTTATGTTCCCTACCCCCAACATTAGAGGAAGGCATCTGCCACAATGTCCAGTTTTATCTCTGGATATTAAGACTTCAAACAGTTACCATCTATGTGGTCCCAATGTACATATATCTAAGAGGCTCAGTTAAATTTGTTCAAGCAATGATACTTTCACAGTCCTTTACTCCCGTAGGGTTGCTAACTCCAGTTGAAAGTACTCCAGATTTTATCAGATGACCTCCCACCCCCATGTTCCTGCTATTGGTCATCTGGCTCTTTCATTGTTATGGCGCATTGCCTTCCCTTGCCAACTGGAAAGCTAGCACTCTGATATACCCAATTGGATGAGTTTTGATTGTCAAACAATCTTTTTTATCCCCTATCTGATTTTCTACCCCATGATTTTCCTCCTAGGTGGTTCGCAGTGGTGCCTGGGAGATTCATTATTAACTTTTGGAGATTATAGGGCAGTCTGGGAAATTTGGCATACTCATTGTTTTATTTGATTTGAATGGAATGGAAAATTTTTATTTCCTCACTGTCCATATGGATTCTGTCTGAATGCAATCTCCCTCAAGCATCTTAATCCTTTATTAATTCTGCCATTCCAGCCTCTCTCATTTCTGTCTCTTCTGAAAATGTTATGAGCAGAAATATTAAGTTTCATAAAACCAAAAAATGCTGGAAATACTCAGCAGGTCTGGCAGCGTCTGTAGAGAGAGAAAGCGTTAATGTTTAAAATCGATTACCTTTTATCAAAAGGTCATCAACCTGAAATGTTATCGCTGTTTCTGTCTCCACAGGTGCTGTCATACCTGCTGAGTGTTTCCAGCATTTTCTGTTTTCATTTCAGATTTCCAGCATCTGCAATGTTTTGCTTTTATATTAAGTTTCGTTTCCTTTCATAAGAAATGTAAGAAATAGGGGCAGGAGTAGGCCATTCAGCCCCTTGAGCCTGCTCTGCCATTCAATAAGATATATATTCAGTGACCCAGCCTCCACTGCTCTCTGGGGAAGAGAATTCCAAAGAGTAACAACTCAGAAGAAATTCCTCCTCATCTCCATCTTCAAAGGGAGAATCCTTATTTTGAAACTGCGCCCCGGTTCTAGATTTCCCCCACTGGGTAGGGGGGGGTGGGGGGAAAGCATCCTCTCAGCATCTACCCTGTTGAGCCACCTCAAATCGTATATGTTTCAATAAGATCACCTCTCATTCTTCGAAACACCAATGCATATTAGCGCAACCTTTCCTCATCAGTCAACTGCTTCCTCCCAGGAATCAGCTAGTGAACCTTCTCTGAACTGCCTCCAATGCAAGTATATCCCGCCTTAAGTAAGGAGACCAAAACTGTACACAGTACTCTAGGTGCGGTCTCACCTATGTCCTGTACAGTTGTAGCAAGACTTCCCTACTTTAATACTCCATCCCCCTTGCAATAAAGGCCAACATTCCATTTGCCTTCCTAATTATCTGCATGCTAACCTTTTGTGATTCATGTACAAGGACACCCAGATCCCTCTGTACTACAACATTCTGTAGTCTCTCTCCATGTAACTAATCTGCTTTTCTATTCTTCCTGCCAAAGTGGCCAACCTCACATTTTCCCACATAATATTCCATCTGCCAAATTTTTGCCGACTCACTTAACCTATCTATATCTCTTTGCAGACACTTTGTGCCCTCCTCACAACTTGCTTTCTTACCTATCATTGTATCATAAGCAAATTTGGCTATGATAATGTTGGTCCCTTCATCCAAGTCATTAATATAGATTGTAAATAGTTGTTGCCCCAACACTGACTCTTATGGCACTCCACTAGTTACAACTTGCAAACCTTAAAATGACCCATTTATTTCAACACTCTGTTTCCTGTTAGTATGAATCGAGGATTGGCTAACTAATCTATTACCCCACCACCATGAGCTCTTATATTGTGTAGTAACCTTTTATGTGGCACCTTATCGAGTACCTTTTGGAAATCTAAATACACTACATCTACTGGTTCCCCTTTACCCCTTTATCCACCCTACTTGTTACATCCTCAAAGAACTCTAATAAATTTGTCAAACACAAATTCCCTTTCATAAACCCATGTTGACTCTGCCTGATTGCTTATGATTTTCTAAATGTTCTGTTACCAATTCCTTAATAATGGATTCTAGCATTTTCCCAATGACAGATGTTAGGCTAACTGGCCTACAGTTTCCTGCTTTCAGTCACCATCCCACCCCGTCCTCTCTTGAACAGAGGCATTACATTTGTGGTTTTCCAATCTGCTGGGACCTTTCCAGAATCTGGGGAATTTTGGAAGATGGCAACCAATGCATCGACTAGCCCTGCAGCCACTTCTTTTAAGACCCTAGGATGGAGGCCATCAGGTTCAGGGGACTTGTCAGCCTTTAGTCCCATTGGTTTTCCTAGTGATAGAGAATAGTGTCCAAACTTAAGCTACCCCTTCATGTTTCTAACTCAAAAATTACTTTGAATGCTTGTGCATTTATATACACATTACTCCATCCTGACTGATTTCTTGGGGGACCTGCCTCCTGTTTTTATTTGGTTCAGTTGCTTTTAAGTTTTATCTAACACTCTGATACTGAAACAAAGCATAATAGTTATGTTGCAGTAATAAACTTCACTATCTGCAGTAGGTATATTTCTGCACTATTAGCCCTTAATACAAAAATAAATATAAACGTGATTAAATATAAATTCAAACATTTTTTCACACCTTTCTTTCGGTTCCTGATATTCTCTTTCCTTTCCCATTCCCTTATTTCTGTTCATTTAACACTTTTTTTTTTTCAGATAGGGTCTATTTTGTTTAAAGAATTGCTTATGTGGTGGAGACTTCTTCCTTCAAACAAGGAAAGTCCTCACATACCAAAAGAACTTATCCAATCATGATGGAGTCTAAGTGATTTACTTCTTGTTCTAATGTCAATGGAACCACCCCCTTGTAACCCACTGCTCCCAACATAACAAAGGGACTGGCCCTGCATGATAGTTTGGTTTTTAATCTACATAATCCTAAATACAAATTCCTTAACCAGGACCCAATGCAGGTCAGCGGGCACTGGGACGATAAGGGAACAAGACTTGAGTAATTTACGCCACAGAAGGAGGCCATTCAGCCAATCAAGTCCATGCCAGCTCTCTGCAGTGCAATCCAGTCAGTTCCACTCCCTCACTTGATCCCCATAGCCCTGCAAGTTTATTTCCTTCAGGTGTCCATCCAATTTCCTTTTGAAATCATTGTCTCCGCTTCCACCCACCTCATGGGCAGTGAGTTCCAGGTGATCCCCACCCACTGCATTTAAAAAGTGCTTCTCCCTTTCCCCCTGCATCTCTTGCCCAAAACCTTCAATCTGTGTCTCATAATCCTTGTACCATCAATTAATAGGAACAGATATTCCTTGTCTAACTTATCTAAGCTTGTCATAATCTTGCACACTTTTATCCAATCTCCCTTTGCTCCAGGGAGAACCACCCCAGCTTCTCCAACCTAACCTTGTAACTAAAATCCCCCTGGAACCGTTCTGGTAAATCTCCTCTGCCTCCTCAAGGACCTTCACATCCTTCCTAAAGTGTGGTTACCAGAACTGGATGGAATCCTCTAGTTGGGGCCTAACCAGAGCTTTATAAAAGTTCAACTTTTCTGCTTTTGTACTCATTGCCTGTAATTATGAATCCCAAGATCTCATATGCTTTACTAACCACTCTCTCAATATGTCCTGCCACCTTCAAAGATTGCTGCACATGCACCCCGAAATCCCTCTGTTCCTGCACAGTCTTTAGACCTGTCCTATTAAGTCTATATTGGCTCACCCTATCCCTTCTGCCAAAAGGCATCACCTCACACTTGTCTGTACTAAATTCCATCTGTCACATGATGACCCATTCTGCTAGTCAGTCTATGTCGTGTTGCAGGTGGTTCATATTATCTTCACTGTTTGCCACACCTCCAAGTTTGGTACCATGGGAACATTTTGAAATTCTACTCTGTATTCCAAGATTCAAGTCATTCAAATATAGCAAAAAAAAAGCAGGTGAGAGTTAAGACACAGGCAGCAGAATTTTGGATGACCTCAAGTTTACAGAGAGTAGAATGTGGCATACCAGCCTCGAGTGCTTAAGGCATGAATGAGGGGTTTCAACAGCAGATGAGCTGAAATGGGGGCGAAGTCGGGCAATGCTATGGACGTGGATATAGGCGGTCTCAGTGATGGCACGAATATGAAGTTAGAAGCTCATCTTGAAGTCAAATGTGACGTCAAGGTTGCGAACAGACTGGCTTAATCTCAGACTGTTTCCAGGGAGAGGGATGTAATCGGTAGCTAGGGAATGTAGTTTGGAGCTGGGCCCAAAAACAATGGCTTCAGTCTTCATATATTTAATTGAAGGAAATCCAGTACTAAATGTCAGATAAGCAGTCTAATAGTTCATCAACCGGGAGGAGTCGAGATTACTGGTGGTGAGGTAGAGCTGAGTGTCGTCAGTATACATGTGAAAACTAACTCTGCTTTCGGATGATGTTGCCAAGAGGCAGCATGTAGATGAGAATGGGAGGGGGCCAAGGATAGATCCTTTGGGGGGCATCAGATGTAATAGTGCAGGAACAGGAAGAGAAGCCATTGCAAGTGATACTCTGGCTACAGTTAGTTAAGAATGGAACCAGTCCCACCCAGCTGGATGACAGTGGAGAGGCGTTGGAGGAGGATGGTGTGGTCAACCGTGTCAAAGGCTGCAGACAGGTCGAGAAGAACGAAGAGAGAAAGTTTAACTTTATCACAGTTACATAGGATGTCATTTGTAACAGAGTTGTTTTTGGTACTGTGGCAGGGCAAAGACCTGATCGGAGGGATTCAAACATGGAGTTCTGGGAAAGATGGGAACAGATTTGGAAGGCAAGAACATGTTGAAGGACATTGGGCAGTGAGCCACCCTTCCCAGTCATAATTATGGCAGCTCCTGATGAAGCCAAAAACCCAATAATCTGCACCCAGCTTCAGAAACAACTCTGGCAGAATGGGGTCCTTGGTAGCACAAGTTGAGGTGAATAGTTTAGATACACAAAAGGTGAAGCTAGCTAAGTACATGAGGGAGAAAAGCAACATGAAGTTAGGTGGGTGCCAGCCCGTGTAGAGCATAGACACTGGCTTAGACCTGCCTGGCCCAATGGCCTGTTTCTGTGCCTTTACTTCCATGTAATATGACCTATTGGACTGTACAGGACCAGAAAAATCAATGACCATCCATCAAACTGGTCCCACAATCCCACCCTGGAAATTCTTTCCTGTTGCCTTCCTGTATATCCAGTAATTTAAGTAAAATATAAGATTCCATAAATAGCTAAGCAAACATATAATGTTCAAATGAAAATATGGACATCATTTCCCATAATCATATGTAACAAAAAGTGCCACTGGTTCAGTAATAACGTGCTCACCTAAGAAGGTTGTAGGTGCAAGTTCCATTGCAGACTTGAGGATGTAATCTAAACTGACAGTTTAGTGCAATACTGTGCAGTATTGTATTGTTAGGAATGCTTTTTATTGGATGAAATGATAAACCAAGGGCATTAAAAATCTGATGGCATTATTTGAAGAGCAGAGAGTTCTCTTGATGCTGTGACCAATATTTCTCACTTAATCACTAACACCTACCACTAAAAATACATTTTCTGGTCATTCATTTGTTTGCTGTTAGTGGGATCTTGATGCGAGAAAATTGTCAGTGATGTTTGCCTAAGAAAACGCAGCATCAGTGGCCTTGATAATGAAGCAGGCTATGCCCACAGGCAGCTTGACCTGGGCAACATTCAGGCTTGGGCTGATGTGTGGAAAGCAACATTCGTGTCGCACAAGTGCCAAGCATTGACCATTTCCAACAAGAGTGTCTAACCATCAGCCTTTGATATTCAGTGGCATTAACATCACTGAATCCCCACCAAGATCCTGAGGGTCACTATTGGCCAGAATCTTAACTGAGCCAGCCATATAAAAACTGTGGCTACAAGAGCAGGCCAGAGGCTAGTATTCTGCAGTGAGTAACTCACCTGCTGACTCCCAAAACCTTTCCACCATCTTCAAGGTACAAGTCAGCAATGTGATGGAATATTCTGCACTTGCCTGGATAAGAGCAGCTCCAACATTCAAGAAGCTTGACGCTATCCAGGACAAAACAGCCCGCTTGATCGGCACTCTCACCACCACCAGCACACTGTTTACCCGAAATACTGCAACAACACCCCAAGGCATCTTGCTTCTTCAACAGCAACTTCCAAACCCGTGACCTCCACCACCTAGAAGGACAAGGGCAGTAGATGCATGGGAACACCACCATCTGCAAGTTCCCCTCCAAGTCACACATCATCCTGACTTGGAACTATATCCCAGTTCCTTCATTGTCAATGGGACAAAATCCTGTAACTCCCTGTTACAACCAGGTGAGAAAGGTGTCTGGGGGTCCCATTCAGTCTTCACCTGTTCTTGCTGTATCAGGGTTTTATTTTTAAACACTGTAGGTTGAGCTCCCCCTTACTGAATCCTTGTTCACTGCTTTCTACTTATAAGGCAAAGAAATGAGCCCAAACAGGCTTTCTTAGGTTTAAAGAAGAAAAGTGAAATTTATTAAAACTTAAGCTTAAACTCTAATTCGGTTAATGCTTACGGATACATGCTGCGCTCCACGCTAGCATGCATTCACGATACGCACATGCAAACAGAGACAGAAAAGAGCAGAAGATAAATAAAGTGGAGAGGTTTGAGGCAATATCTGAAGATTTTCTTGTTACTGTGCTTCGCGCTCACTGTAGAGTCCTTGTTCATGGGTGGATCTTGCTTCTTGTTGGGGCCCAGTATTATTCTTAAACCTTGTTCACTGTAGGAGACTTTGCTCTCTTGGGTTTCTTGTGTCTTCAATGGGTCTTGGAGTTCCATGAGAAAGAGATGGGAGCAGACAGAAGAGAGGTCTTCTCAGTCCAGGAGCAAGCAGCTTTCTGAGTTCAAATTCTCTGTGGCCAATGTAAAACTCTCAGTTCAAAACTCTGCAACAGCTAGTTAGTCATGTGACTAAATGGTCTGGCCACGTCTTCTGTGTATTGGGGAGCAGGGGCTGGTTCCTTTGGGCCAACACTGTCTGCCAGTATGCAAAAATGTCTTTCCGGCGAGGGGCCAAGCAATTTCCAGTGATAGGCCCTTATTTCTTCCCAGCAACAATTTAAAGTTTAATGTCCATGTGGTAAAATTAATGTGCCTCGTTCTTGGCAGATGGGGGCCTGCATGACACTCCCTCTCTAACAGCACTGTGGGAGTACCTTTGCCAGATGGATTGCAACAGTTCAACAATGTAACTAACCACCACCTTGTCAATGGTCATTAGGGAAGGGCAATAAATGTTGGCCTTGCCAGCGAGGTACAAGGGAGAAAAATAGAAGTGATGTGGCCCTTTAAAATATTAGTGAAAACATATTATTTTTCCACTTTCCTTAGCAAAACATTCTTGGGGGGCAGTGAACATAGATTGTTTATAAATTAAAAATCACATCGTTGAGCATCAAAGAACACCCAAGTAATTCTTTTCAACATCACTACAATTTGTATTTGTACAACACCTTTAAAGTAGAGCCATTATCAAAAAAAAGCGCCAGACCAATGAAGGAAATATCAGGCGGGGTGACCAAATACTTGGTAGAATAGTTTGGTTTTAGAGAAGATGATAAAAGAGGAGAGGGAGAGGCACAGGGTTTTACAGAGGGATTTCCAAGTTGTGGAACTAGGCAGTTCAAGACACAACTCCCAGTAATCGGGTGAAGGAAGTGGCATTGAGTCTTGCAGTAAAACTTTAAGATGAAACATGTTTGAACATTTGGCCTTGCATTGTTCTGTCAGGTTTTTTTCTTATCCCTTTTTTCTGGGCAAAGTTGACTGTAGTTTTGTAATTGCAACAATATAGTTACAATATAGTAAATTTATGTGAATATAAGTGGCAATTTTACGTTTCATGGATTTTTGGGAAGTTTCTAAAAATAATGACAGACGCCATGAGATCAGTCTAGCAGAATGCGATGTTTACATCTTCTGTGAATAATGGGAAACTTTGACATACTAAGGGAAAGAATTTTTAATTTAAAGTGGTGCCTTCAGAAGCTAAATAAATATTTTCTTGAAGTCTACTACCTGAAGTCAGTTATTCATATTTGTGTAAGTAGAAAACCAGTCTCACTGAAGATGCTGTGTACCAGATAGTGCTCAGCATGTATTTTTGAAAGTGCTTAGATGTTGCCAGAGCAGGTTGGTTCAGATTACGATATCCCCTGGTTATATATTGAGGATAGCAATCATAGCGAAGGGCTAGATTTGTCTGAAATAAATGCAAAATACAGTAGATGCTGGAAATCTGAAATAAAAACAAGTCTGGCAGCATCTGTGCAGAGAGAAACAGAGTCAACGTTTCAGGTCGACTATCTTTCTGATGATGGAATTTTACGCGCCTCCACACCCCCGGAAGCGTGGGGTGGGTAGGGTGGTGGTGACATAAAATTGAGTGGGAGGCGGGGGGTGCCGTTCCTGTCACCTTCCCACGCCACTGCAGTTTTACAAGTGGCGGGGGAGGTGACAAGCAGCCTGCCTGCCCCAGGCCAATAAGGCCCTTAAGTGGCCAATTAATTGCCATGTAAGGGTCTCCTCACTGTGCTGCTGGCATTTTATCAGCAGAGTTTGGGCCCTCTGCCACATGGGGAGACTGCCAGGTAAACCCTGAGCCCTGGGGTGGGGTCCTCCTGATTGGGCACCCTGTGTTCAATGGAGCACCCCCCACCACGGCACAAGCCCCCCCCCCCCCACCTCAACTCGGCTATAGCAGCACCTCTCTGACCCCCCCACCACTCTCGACCAACCTCTGCGACCACCCCCCCCGCCCCCCCTCCACCGGAGCCCAGCCGATTGTCCCCAGCGAGGACCCACACACTTACCTTACTTTGAGGGCCACCTCCATTGCTGCTCCTCTTGCAGGATGCAGTCCCAGCAGTGACCACCAGCTCTTGGAGGTGGGACTTCCTGGCTTGTAGTGGTGCCTCTGCCCAGATGTAGAATTCTGGCCCTTAACTCTGTTTCTCTCTCCACAGATGCTGCCAGACCTGGATAGATTTGTCTGATGTCATGGCAAATTTGTTTAAGCAAAGCATGATGGCTGGATTAATGATTTCAACCACTAATCCTAAATACAGGAGAGATTGCTACTTGGGTCAATAATGCTGCCAATCGTTAGTACTCGAGTCTGTCAATGGGCAAAGTGCTGTGTTTCACTGAGCCTTCATGATCCATATTAAGGAGCCTTTGTTTAACATAAGGGGCATGCTGCATGCCTTATCTGTCTCTGGCTGACTTTACAAATAAAAGGGCTGTAGGTTTGATGAAGATAGTGAAATCTTCAATGTGCTGAAAGTTTAGAAGCATATTGAATTTCTCAATTTCTGTAGACTGCATTTAGCAAAATGTCTGTGACACTTGGCTGAAATGTTGTGTAGGATTAGAAAGAATCAGGAATCTCTTTGTGGGCGATGTTGGCATTTGTCCATTTGCCATGTCACAATGTTGAAATCTATCCCTCTAACTGTAGACCAACAAAAATTTTGTCACAAAAGCACATTTTCTGGCTTCCTTAAGATAAAAATCTCTCGTGTTATGCAATAGAGCTGTGCACACAGCACTGAGAGAACCTGTTGAATGGAGTGGTGACAGGAATTAGGTGCTGAGGGAAAGGAGATGCAAAGTACTTCAATTTTAATAGCCACCAGGAAATAAGAAAATATAAAAATCAGAGCAATTAAAATGAAGTAAGTAGCGGATACTAACATTAAATGGATCTGAATTACACTACGTACATATCTGGTATATGTAAATAATTGAATAAATAGGAGGAATGGGGATACTAAACAAAAACCTAAGTAGACAGACTTTTAAGTTAAATGATGAGACAGCTGAGACCCATTGTTTGCCATTCCTATGCTGTGAGAACTCCAGGACTCCTCTTGTGTTCTGGGCAACCGCATGTACAGGAAGTGCCTTCAGTTGCTTGAATTCAAACTGTGTTTCTGAGATTGAGGGGTGGCTGCAATCAGGGCAGGACATACGGGAGGCTAAGAATTTCCTGGTGTGTTCAGTGCATTTCGCTTTATTTTATTTAGAGATACAGCACTGAAACAGGCCCTTTGGCCCACTGAGTCTGTGCCGACCAACAACCACCCATTTATACTAGTCCTACATTAACCCCATATTCTCTACCACATCCCCACCATTCTCCTACCACTTACCTACACTAGGGGCAATTTACAACAGCCAATTTACCTATTAACCTGCAAGTCTTTGGCTGTGGGGCGAAACCAGAGTGCCCAGCAGAAACCCAGGTGATCACTGGGAGAACTTGCAAACTCCACACAGGCAGTACCCAGAATCGAACCTGGGTCGCTGGAGCTATGAGGTTACGGTGCGCGCCACTGTGCCACCCAATGCTACGTGTGTTCTGATACAGAACCTTTAGTTTTGTCATTTTTATTATTTTTGTAACCCCTAGCCTTGTCTGCTGATTTACTCTTAGATTTGTACTCGCTGTCCCTTCCTGTCACGGTCTGCTTATCTTTTCCTATATTAATACCTTTCTCTCTTGCCTTGTCTCTACTCTTTAATTTACCACATCTTCCCAAATTCGATCCCTTGCCCCCACTATTTAGTTTAAAACCCTCTCTACTTCCCTAGTTATGCGGCTCGCTAGAACACTGGTCCCAGCACATTTCAGGTGTAGACCATCTCAACGATATAGCCCTACTTTCCCCAGCACTGGTGCCAGTGCCCCATGAACTGGAACCCACTTCTACCACACCAGTCTTTGAACCGCGCATTCATTTTTCTAATCTTTATTTATCCTACTCCAATTTGCACATGGCTCAGGTAATAATCCAGAGGTTATTTCCTTTGAGGTTCAGCTTAATTTGGTGCCTAGTTCCTCATACTGACTTTGCAGAACCTCATTCCTTGCCGTGCCTTTGTCATTGGTACCTACATGGACCATGATGACTGGATCCTCCCCCTCCCACTGTAAGTTCCTCTCCAGCCCTGAGCAGATGTCCCGAACTCTGGCACCGGGCAGGTAACACACCCTTCTGGACTCGCTCATTGCCGCAGTGAGCAGTGTCAATCCCCCTCACTATACCGTCCCCTACTACCATTACTATTCTCTTAGCTCCCCAACTTGAATGGCTTCCAGTACCATGGTGCCATGGTCAGTCTGGTCCTCCACACCACAGCCCTCACTCTTGTTATTACAAGCCACAAGAACCTTGAACTTGTTGCTCAATTGCAAGGGCTGAGATCCTCCACTCCCACCTTCTCGATCTCCTTACCTGCCTGACTCGCAGTCACCCCCTCCTGTCCCTGACCACTGACCAAAACAGGCGTGTGACTGCCTTCTGGAACAAAGTGTGCAGGTAACTTTCCCCCTCCCTGATGCATCACAGTGTCTGCAGCTGGGCCTCCAGCTCAATGACTCTGAGCTGAAGCTCCTCAAGCCGCAGACACTTACTACAGACACGGTTGCAATGGATTGCCATGGCATCCCGGAACACCCACATACTGCATGACTTATCACCTGTCCTGCCATCTGTATTGTGTTAACTAAATTTAATTTATTTTCCTTAATTTATGTTCCTCTCCTTGCCGTACTCCCTCACTTACCAAAGTTCCTCCTTCACGCTCTGTGCACTCCAGCAGCCCTCAATGCAGACCAGCAGCACCGAGTCCCCTGAATTTATCCTCTTTGAAAGCAATGTCGGCTTTGCTAGAGCTCAGAAACCAGTTTAAGCTAGCTACAGCTACCCAGAGAGCTTGAATACCCCAGTTTAAAACTGTAAGAAAGTTAACTTCCTCTCAACTTACTTTAGTTGATTGTTAATTGTAAACAAAACAACAACTAGACTTTAGATATTAACCCTTAAAGTCCTGTCACTTACCAAACTCCCTTCTTCACACCGTCTGCACTCCAGCAGCACTTCGCAATAATTTAAACATAAATATCTTGACAAAGTTGAAATTTAGTCTTAAAATGTTGAATTATCAGATAATTTGAATTAATTACTTGGTTAGCTCCAGACTGATCGATTATTCCAATGCACTCCTGACTGGACTCCCATATCCTCCCCTCTCCAGACTTGGTCATTCAAATCTCTGCTGCCCGTGTCCTAAGTTGCACTAAGTCTCATTCACCCACCTCCACTGTGCTTGCTGATTTACATTGGCTCCTGGTCAATCACTGTCATGATTTTAAAATTCTTCTTCTTTTCAAATTGCTCCAAGGCCATGTCCTCCCTATCTCTGTAAACTTCAGCTCTGCAAGCCTCCTAGATTCCTGTGCTCTGCCAATTCTAGTATCTTGAACACTCCCAATCTTGATCGATCCAACATTGGCGGCCGTGCCTTCAACTGCCTCGGCCCTAATCTCTGGAATTCCCTTCCTTTATCTCTCCACCTCTCTTTCTCCCTTTCCTCCTTTTAAGATGCTCCTTAAAACCTACCTGACATTTTTTGTCATCTGCCCTAATATCATCTTATGTGGCTCGGTGTCAAATTTTGTTCCATAGCACCTTTTATTATGTTAAAGGCATTATATAAATGCAAGTTGGAATTGAGAGATTGCAAAATATGAAACCAATTATGCTGACACTTTCTGTAAAGGAGCGATAAATGGAAATTGTAGCTGTCAGTACAACATTTTCTCCAACTATATTCCTTTAAAAAGAGTGAGGGAAAAAGCAAGCAAAAACCCAGCTGCACTCAATCAAATTGGGTCATAAAACATTTTTTAAAAATTGTTTTTCTAGCCATAACTTAAGACTTTCATAAAGATTTTTATGATGTCTGCCAAAGGAGAAAACGCATATTTTCAATTTGTGTCCAACTCTTTCAAGCAGTCTTGGTCGGAAAGGGTGTATAACTGCAACTAATTTATCAAACTGATCATCATTTTCCCCAGAGTAAAGGCTAAATCTTTGGATTACACAGTTCTCAGTCCTGCAAAAAAGTGAATCCAGTCAGCGGCTTCTGCATAGGAGGGGACTCTCATTTTGTTACATCGCACATCATTTCAGAAAGCCATTTCTTTGGAGATGTCAGAGTAGATTTTCATCTTCACCATTTGAACAATAACCTGGCAGAGTGAAGTGGATCACCTGCCAATTGTAAAAGCTCCCTGATTTTCATTCCATTGTAATGAGTGAAATGAAACTCAGGTGGTTTCTACAATGGGCAAGTGAACTGCTGCACTAGCCTGGTAGGAAAGTACGTAGAGCTGCAATTAATTTATCAAACTGTTGGCAGTTTTCTCCAGATGGTGAAAATCTCCCCATTGTGTAATAGATGTCATAATAACTTGCTATTGATGAGCGTGCATCAGTCATGCAAACAGCAAAAAATATAAGTTGCAAAAGAATTCAGTGCAGTGTAGTACGGAAAACCAGGTTCATCTCCAAGATTTGACTTGCCAATCATAATCATGGTCATAAACTAGAGTGGAAATTTGGCATCAAAACCTTCGTTTAATTTTTCTGCACAGGAGATTCAGCTTTGGTGTTCAAAGAGATGGCCCTTAAACCCTCATAAGGACCATACAAAGTTGATTGACACATTAGATGCCAATGCTTTATGCATTCTTTCAACCTTTCTTGAATGAAATAGTGATACGCATCAGATAAGAAATGCAGGAACGCCATCAGAACTTTGATCCAGGAGTTTATATCCTGAATTTGTAAATCCCTGCATAGTGCATGATGCCTATTCATATTAAGATGTTGCACTGAATCAAATCTACCATCAACATGTTCAGTTAATGGGTTTGTGCATAGCTAGCGATGAGAATCAAAACGGTTTGCTGAAGACGGGAAAAAAACAATTCAGTTTGTGTCACAAATATTTGAGAAAGACATTGAGCGATTGACTGAAATCAGAATCTTACCCCTCAATATATTCAATCCACTACACAAATAGTAATGTTTCAGGAAACAAAAATGTTGCTTTTTAACATCATCTTTATATGAATGTCTCTAAAATGCTGCTTCAGAAGGGAAATGAGCTTTTCATAACTTGCCATTGGTGAGTATGCATCAGTGCTGATCTTCCTTTCTTGGTGCCACTGTCTTCAGCTCTCGATCGTCCTGTCAGGGCTCTTGATTGTGAGATGGGCACATGCCTGAAGCACTTTTAATTCCACTCTTGGGCATAGGAAAATAGCCTAGAGGAAGCCCTGACTCTGCCTCGGTCTTTAAGACCTTCCGTCTTAAAGGACTTGCCCACAAGTGGAAACTGCTGATCTGTGTCTACTCTTATAAAGATGCTTCTATATAGTTTTTTTCTAATTGGATTCATTGCGAGGCTAAAGATTTCATAAATTATGGACTTTGCTTTGTTGTTGACAGTTCACTGAAAGGACTGAGATGTTGTTTGAAAACAGCCTTTGCTTGGAATCATGTGCTTTGGGCTCAGTAAACAACAGAAACCTTGGTGACCTGGGCAAGATGTTTATAAAGAAGCCACATGTTGAGCTTTATGGAGGTCATGAGGTTGACTCTGTTTTGGGTTTGAATATTGTTTTCAAGTCAGTTGGGATGTGAACTGTTTTCAAGACAGTTGGAGACCAACGTGCCAAGGAAATAACACCCTGCTCACCATTTCTCTACCTCTTTGAAGAAACCCTGCAAAAATTCAGTGTGGGAGAGCTAAAATCCCTGGTGCTGCATCTCCTGAGAAGCTGGAAAAAGCTTCCAGATTAATTCCCAACGCCACCTGAAAAGAACTGCTTTTGAAAAGATCCCAGTGACTCATCCCCGTATAACCAGACGCCAGACTAAAAGGGACAATGACTTCCTTCCATATCTCCTCTTTGTTCAAGAATTTGCAAGTATTTGGCTAAAATATTTTTTCTTATTTTATAACCAACCTCTGCAGAAAGAATTTCTGTATTTTTTTTGTGTGTGTGGGGAATTTAAAAAGGGAACTTTCATATTTCAATCTGTGTGCTTGCTTCGTTACTGGATAAGTTTGATACACTGATAATTTTGTTGTTTATTAAAGAAACCTGGTTGGTGTATTTTATTCTGGGATAAAGAATAGAGCATTTGATTGACTGAATCAGTAACTGGGTAAACATTTTTTAAATACATGTGACCTGCGGAGCAGTGGGACTAGAAAAGACAGTGCGCTCCTCCCACCTCAGTTGTAACACTACCCTATCATAATTATAAAGATCTCCATTAGGTAACCCCTCAGCTTTCCCTTTTTCTTGAAGGCCCAGCCTGTTCAGTCTGACCTGATGGATGGTGAAAGGCAAACTAAATGGGCCTTGCTCTTTTTTTCATCTAGCAATTCCAATGTTTGCCTATCACCATCCACCAGGTAAGATGTCATCCCCTGTGAATGTTCTTGCTGCTATGACACAGCAGGGATGGCAACAACACCCCAAGTAATAGTTTTGATACTACTGCAGTTTGCCTTGCAGGGTGCTGTTAAGAGAGCGGCACTAAGGTACCAAATTGTCTGCCTGCCTCTCATACGTTTTTTTAGTTCGGCTTCCATATGGTCAAACAGCACTGGCACCTGAATTGGGCAGGGGCTACTTATAGATGCAAATTGGAGTCCTACTCCAGTTGTTCTATTTCTTCTTTGATTACTTCCCATTCTTCCATTTTGCCAGGCAGTGGGCAGCCTTAATTGCCTTAAAGGAACCATTGGAGGCTGCCACAGGAACATTTTGGGACTTGCTGTGGGATTGGGACTCCAAAAATATTGCTGCTGCATGAGCCCATAGTAATTTTATGGAACTACTTCATCCAGTGGTCCCTTTAAGAACTGATGGTTAGGCTCTCCACCAGCTAGTACAAATGGACATTTCACACCATCAGTCAGGGCAGATGAAGCCCCTCTGATCACCAGTCTCAATCGTCCACAGATCTGGAAGGGACACAGGAACTAGCTGCTCTCTCCTCTCAGCCTGCTTTCAGTGCTAATGCCAGGTGTTGTGTAGGAAGCAATGTTTGCCATTGGCACTGGGTGAGGTGATGAAAGGAAAGTAGGGTGACCAGTCGGCCGTGTTAGCAGCCAGACTTTGGAAGGAATAAATGACAATAGAGAAAAGGAAAACGGATGGTAATAAAGGGGAAGAGAAAGGGGAGCGAATATGGGAGTGTTACTTTGGAGGAAATCATGACGCACTTTCCACATGAAGGGTAGTGGAGATCAGGAAGTCTCTCCCTAAAAGACTGTGAATGCTGGGTTTAATTAAAACTTTAAAGAATGAGATTGATAGATTTTTGTTATGTAATGGTATCAAAGGCAGGTACATGAAGCTGATGAACAACCATAATCTTATTGAATGGCGGAACAGGCTTGAAGGGATGAATATGTTACTCTTGTTCCTATATGAAGAGGGAGAAAATGGGACTGGGAATTGGGAGGCAGAGACACAGAAGAAGGAGGCCAGCTTAACTGGGTTGGAGGGGGAGGAAGTGTTTGATTTAATAGGTGACATGAGCGTGAGTCTGAATTGGGAGGGTTGGACGAGAAGGAATTTTCCTTGTCATTTGGCTGTGGAGGGAGTAAAGTGTATTTGAGCTGAAAAGCTGATGTTGAAGGTGGAACAATTGCAGTCAAGGTAACGTTTGATTGATCTGTTTGATCTGGTAAAAGCCCAGATAACACTTTATATATTTTTTTTTTAAAAAAAGGAAAAACAATTTTCAATTAGCAGATTCTTAAAGTGCCTAAAATGAACCGGAATGCTTAATGTTTCATGTAAAATGCCAACATTTTCTGTGGGAGCATGTCCCCAGACCCCTTTAGAAATGCATCAGAAATTTTGTGCTTCGACATTACATTTCCCCTTTCAAGTTTTTTCCTCCAGTACAAATGAAATAATGTTGCATATTCCACAATTTAACTTAAAAAGTTTGTGTATAAGTACACGTTTACACATGTCAGGGCTAATCTGGAGTAGCCAGATTTTTGATGGCTGCATCTTTCTTTTTTAACCTATTGGTCAACTTCTGCTTGATTGCTGGTTTGACATATATGCTACAGCATTAAGCTGTCACAGGAAGGAGTATCATTTTAAAGACCTTGCAGGACTATGAATAAAACAACACTTAAGTTCATCTGTAAAAGAGAAAGCAATGTTTGTATCTTACAAAAATTTATTAAGCTGAATATTCCGTTGCTTATTTTAAGTGACAGATATTTGCTGTTATGGTAGATTTTCTTTTAAAGTTTGGCTGAAATCTGTTTTGCAATTTTCTACATTAGAGCAGCAGAAACAATGTTTTATATCAGAGCAAAAAAGATTTCCTCATGGTAAAAGGAGTCACCTGAACTTACAGAACATATGATTCTGAAAGTTAGTGGAAAAAGTTGGCTTGAGTATTCAGTAGGGAAATGCTATTTATACTTGTGATAATTGCTTTAACATGAATGAATGAAGGAAAATATATCTAATAATGCCTGAAATTAAATCACAGATACAATTTAGTTAAAATGGGACTTCTGGGCACCTCTGTACCTGGCTACAAGTACCATTTTCAATTGATCAAGCATAAAAGCTGGTTGATGCCCTTCATGACTAGCATGGGATGCTCTGGAACTTTTTATTCTGCTAGAGTGTAACTTTTCTGAACTTTGTGTTTGAATTAGAAGCTCCCCATTAGATTTACTTCTAATGCTGTGAGGGTCTGAATGTGTCTGTGAGAAGCTGAATAGTGGGCTCCTTGCAATAGCTGTTGCAGAGTTTGAGAGTTCACACAGGGATTGGAATGTTTATGGTTTTAGCAGACTGAATTGCAAGCAATCACTGACACATATCTGGACATCTCCTGTCTCAGCATTAATTTCCATGACAACAGTCTTTAAAGACTACTGTACTGAAATTTAAGGCTGGTGGAAAGAGTGAAAAGTCCCAGTTCTGTCAGCAAGTTGGCATCGAACTCAAGTTATGCTGTAATCTACCCCATTTATTCATTGAATTCTGTCAGGGAGGTAATGGTTGGAATTTTCTGTTCCCTCACCACCCTGCCCCACCCCTCCTCCACAAGTGCATCTAGTGGGCATCTCTGGTAAAGTTCTGGGGTAACTGGGAATTGCGCAGTCTATAAACCTCAGTGGACTTCATGCCAGGGAGGTGTTGAGCCACCCGAACCTTCACCAGCGAAAAGTAATTGGTCCCTCTGTGATTAATTATCTTCCCCAAGATATCAACTTATTCCATTGGAAGCAGATGTTGAGAAAAGGAAAATGTTCTTTGGGACCTCCTTGAAGCTTCTTTCTGCTATGGGAACTACATGACACCTCTCTGACATTCCAGCTGGGATATCAGAGACACTGCTCCAGCACCCCAGCCATGCAGTTGACTCCATGCTGGGATTTGGGATAGGGTTGCTGGCTTGGGACTACAGTGGCTGCGAAAACCCACATTTATGTGAACGCTCAAATTTTGGGGACTAGATGTCTGAAAGAGTTAGTCCGACAATTACTCACATGCATCTTGTTTCTCAGCTCTGAGGTTTCTTTGTTTAATAATGTGAAATGTGATCCTACCTCAGGCGTTTAATTTCTAAACTATTTTTTTCTTTCCATTTTTTCTGTTGCAGGGCCAAGCTATATTTGCAAGTGGAAGTCCATTTGACCCAGTTACAATGGAAGATGGACGTGTGCTGTATCCTGGCCAGGGTAACAATGCTTATGTTTTCCCAGGAGTTGCACTTGGGGTCATAGCCTGTGGTGTGAGACACATCCACGAAGAAATTTTTCTTATTGCAGCGGAGGTAATGTGTGTGTTCATTACTCTGATTTCCCATGTTCTGGCTGTTTATAGAACTTGACTCAGTGCTGTGGAGATGCCAAAATAATTAATGACAAAAGGTGATTGGTTTGTTGCATGTACACACTATCCCCAATACAGCATGTTTGCACTTTATTCCATTATTGTGGAACACTTTTTTTAATGAACTGCATTCCTTAATTTCAATAAGTCTAATATTGTAATTGTACCTGCTTTCCCATGTATTTTAAGTAGGTATCCTTAATTTCAAAGTGTAGCATTTCTAATTAAAATGTTTAAGGTCACATTTTGATCATGGACCAGCAGACTAGAACTATATGTTTCCAAGCCATTTGCAATCTGATTTTTTTTCGATTGCATGCCACGTGGTACAGCAACATAATTGATGGGTTCACTGCTGCATCTGGCACTCTGGCTGACCCAGAGTTTTATTCCAAATGGAATAAGGGTATGTGAGAAAATAATTTCAGCTTAAAAAGGCATGCAGCTCCTTGTACCTGCAAGATAAAGTGCGTAATGTAAGATGCCTTATTATTTCATCCTGTTTCCATATGGTATTGTATTTATTTAATACTTCATGTCTGTGGTTAAGAACAGATTGTGATACTGATGATGAGAAACACAGCAACAGTTTCACAAATATGCTTTTCTTTCTAATTTGAAATAACTTGGATGATTTCAAATAGTATTTACTCCCACCACATTTATTATCTAGTAATGAGTGAGGTATTTATCTTTTTAACTTGGTGTAATGCACTTATGAAGCCGTTACTTCATACTTTAGCACAAGTAATATTGTGTCTTTTTCAGTGCCTGTGTACAAATGGCACAGTACAGTATCTGAATTGCTTCACTTTAAAGGCAGCTTCTTCCAAAATAAACATCGAGCTAATTCTACACAAACACTACACCATGGCATGGTTCCACAGTAAATTGTTTGAAGTTTCCCCAGGCCTTTGGTGAATTGTATCATGATATTTAAGGGCCACAAGTTCAATATTTCCAAAGCTGGGGTTTGATGATAGGGTGTCAGTCTTTCCAGCCACCCAGATAACATGAGCGTTTGGGGAGCTTGGTGGGACAGACTTGATTTAACGACTCATTTTTGAGTGTTTCCTGTTTTATTTCTTCTTCGTTTATGTGCCTGTTATTAGGACTGCTTCCTTTCACACTCTCAGGCAGAGAAACTGGGGAATACAGTTAGGAAAGGAGTTGTCCAGGTTTAAATATTTTCTTACCTGAAAAGTGAGGGGGAGTAGCACTGATGGGAGGCAAAAACATGGGCTGTTTGGGAGAAAAGCATATGCTTTGGGCAGGAAGGTGAAAATGCAAAAGTCCATACATAGGGGGAAAGGCCAAAAGCAGACTAGAGCAGCCAGGAAGGGAAAATAATAGTAAATGCAGTTGTTTTATTGCTTTGAATTTTTCCAATAATTTAAATGCTATAAGTTAAGATAATGCCTCTTGTTAACAGGGGTACATATATTGAAGTCTTGCACCTGAGGGCTTCAGTCAAATCTCGTGTCTGTGCCTGGTGTGCAGAGAATAGTTGCAACTACTATATTTGTCACATGCCGTGCACTTGGAGACCGGAGTGTTGCCTACCACTACAACGGGAGATTGTATTTGAAACCAAGAACATAATTTGTGAATAAAAGTTGAAATATTAATTGATGGCATTTGTTAGTTAAGCTAAGTCATGTGAAGCTGACTTTGCGCATGCCACCTATCAGTGTTTGGTCCATATTTGTGTTCGACATGAACAAGTCTCCCCCGCACCCTCGCTTTCCCTGCCCCCACACTCCCCATCACCACTACCACAACTCCCTCCCCACACCGCCCCCTCAAAACCATTTTAGGTTTTGCTGAAGCTGTAAAAATGATTTAAATCATTCCCAGGGATTAGGAATTCCCACCCATGGGTATGCAGCCAAGTTCAATCATTTAACTATTTACAGCAATAGCAGCAACAGAACTGTACAAGTGTTATAGAGCATTTTTTTTTTAGAAAAGGGACATTTCCAAGTGAGTAAGATGTATTTTTGTTGGTATTGTTCCTGAGTGAGTTTTGCTAGAAGAAGCTGGGGCTAATGGTGGGGACGGGAATGGGTGAGAGGAAGGTTGACAAAAGTGTATTGTTATAACCAGGTGAGAAAGGGGTTTAGGGTTCCCTCTCAGCCTTCACCTGGTTTTACCATAACAGGGTTTAATTTTAAACACACCATTTTTTAGCTCCCCCTTAGTGAATCCTTGTTCACTAACTTCCAATTATAAGGCAAAGAAACTAGCCCAACAGGTTTTCTTGGGTTTAAAGAAAAAAGGTTGAATTTTATTAAAATTGAATTCTAATTTGGTTATCGCCCACACTAGCCTGCATAAGCGATACACACGTGCAGACAAAGACAGAAAAGAGCAGAAGAAATAAAGTGGAAATGTTTGAGGCAATATCTGAAGATGGTTTTGGTAACTGTTCTTCGAACTCTCTGTAAAGTCCTTGATTGTAGGTAGGTCTTGATTTTCGTTAGGGCCCAGTATTCTTCTTAAACCTTGTTCGATGTAGAAGACTTTTCTTTCTTGAAGTTCATGTGTCCTCAGTGGGTCCAGAAGCTTGTAAGAAAGAAATGGGAGCAGACAGGAGAGATCTTCTCAGTCCAGGAGCAAAACAATCTTTGAGTTCAAACTCTTTGGCAACCTGGGTTTTTACTGAATTGTACAATCAGGTTAGTCATGTGACTAGTTGGTCTGACCATGTCTGTTTGTGGATTCTCTTGTCTTAGCCAACCCTGGACTGTCTCTTGTTACTCACAATACCTGGTGCTCAAAGTCCATTTTGGATTAAATTGGAGCAGGGACTACCCCCTTTGGCCCTACAAGCACTGTCTGTTAGTATGCAAATATTGTTTCCAGCCATGGTTGAACTGTTTAACAAGTCCTTTCTTCACTCCAGTAACAGATTAAAATCAATGTTCATATGACAAAATTAATATGCCTCATTCTTGGCAGAAGGAGGGGGAGGTCTGCATAACAGTATATAAAGGAAAGGAGACTGCTAGCAGGAATGACAGGAGAATAGAGAGGGAAGAAAGAAAAGAATAGCCAGTGTAATCTGGAATTCAAAAAGGAAGGTGAGTGGCAGGATGAACGGGAGGGGATTGGGAATGTAAGCATGAACTAAGGGAGGGGGCAGGGAAAGAGAACAATGAGTGTGCCAACTTGAACTGATTAGGCCAGAGGAACAAAGGAAAGTACAGACAGGAGCTAGCACCAGTTGGGGTGGAAAGGCAGAACAGGAAAATGAAGTGCCAGCATGAACTTGGAAGTGAAACAGAGGACAGAGTGTCAGCGTGAACTGGGGAGAAGGGAAAGAGAGGTAGAGCACCAGCATGAACAGGGGTGTGGTAGGAAAGGAAAGTGCTGGAACAAGCTAAGGGTCAGTGCTGGGGCAGAAAGTGAGCATTTGTGTGCACTGGGAAGGGGAAAGAGTGTAGAGAATGCTAGTAGGAACTGCCGGGAGGTAAAGAATATGCTGGCATAAACTAGAGGCAGGGTGGAGGTTTGAGGACCACTTGCTTTAATGGAGAATGGGGTGGAGGGTGGTAGAATGTGGCTACGCTGAACTGGGTGAGGGGGTTGGTGAGGGCAAAAGACAGTTCACACTGACCTGGGTGAGATGAGCAGAGGGTATAGGTGGAAGAAGAGGGCCACACTGAACTGTGTGGGGGGCAGGGAGGGGAGGTAAGGTGGAGGGTAGAACTGGACTAAGGAGTGCAAGGTGGAATTGAGAGAAGTGGGTGAATGGGATGGAGATCTGAGAAGGTTGTGTATCTGAAATGTGAACTAGTGGTGGGGATAGAATGTTTTTTGGGGGGGTGGGAGGGTTTACTGCTGTTTATAGCTTTTAGGGAAATAATGGTTTGGTTGGTTTGTTGCAGTTTAAAATTAATGAATATGTATCATATTTTTAATGCAACAAAAAAAATCAATTTTCTGGAAAGTGTGCAGCAACAGTTGGGTTGTGGCCAGCATTTGAAAAGAGTGACCATAATTCTAAACTCTAAAATATAAAGAAAAAATAATTAATTTTCATGTGGCAGATTAATTTTCAATAACTGAGGAAATATCAAAAGCAAAATATGGCAAATGCTGGAAATAGCAACTAAAAACAGAAAATGCCAGAAATACTCAGCAGATTTGGCAGTACCTGTGGAGAGAGAAACAAAAGTTAATGTTTCTGGTCGATGACCCTTGATCAGAACCCTGGATATTTCCAGTATTTTCTGTTTTTATTGAGGAAATATCCCTCTTTTTGGATTTTAAAAGTGCATTGTCCATATTCATTGTGGGATCATACTAGACAATATACCAAATAAAATATGAAAAGTCTCTATTTTCTGGGGGAGGTGGCTATGTTTGCAGACCCTCCTTTTTTTTCAAAAAAATTGATGGGCCTTCAATATTTTCAACCTTTCAGGCACTTATTTCCTCCAATACAAGTGAAACAATGTTGGCTAAACCTGCAGCTTCAGGTACAAGCCTGCTTGTTTCAAAGTGAAAAGTTGAACTCCAAATGCACATTTTTGAGTTGTCAGATTTTTAGGGCTTTTGTTTGTTTTGCATCTCTTGAGCATTGCATGCTAGTTCTCTAAGTTGGCGTGCATGCACATAAAACTTGTTGGAGCAGTTGGATGAAGGGAATCATCCTTAAAATGATTGATATTAAGAGCTGCCAAAATACGTGATGAATTCAAGTATACATTAGCGCAACAATCATGAAACTGTGTATTTTTTTTTATTCATTCACGGGATGTGGGCGATGCTGGCCAGGCCAGCATTTATTGCCCATCCCTAATTGCCCTTGAGAAGGTGGTGGTGAGCTGCCTTCTTGAACCGCTGCAGTCCATGTGGGGTAGGTACACCCACAGTGCTGTCAGGAAGGGAGTTCCAGGATTTTGACCCAGCGACAGTGAAGGAACGGCAATATAGTTCCAAGTCAGGATGGTGTGTGACTTGGAGGGGAACTTGCAGGTGGTGGTGTTCCCATGTATTTGCTGCCCTTGTCCTTCTAGTTGGTAGAGGTCGCGGGTTTGGAAGGTGCTGTCAAAGGAGCCTTGGTGCATTGCTGCAGTGCATCTTGTAGATGGTACACACTGCTGCCACTGTGCGTCAGTGGTGGAGGGAGTGAATGTTTGTAGATGGGGTGCCAATCAAGCGGGCCGCTTTGTCCTGGATGGTGTAGAGCTTCTTGAGTGTTGTTGGAGCTGCACCCATCCAGGCAAGTGGAGAGTATTCCATCACACTCCTGACTTGTGCCTTGTAGATTGTGGACAGGCATTGGGGAGTCAGGAGGTGACTTACTCGCCTCAGGATTCCTAGCCTCTGACCTGCTCTTGTAGCCACGGTATTTATATGGCTACTCCAATTCAGTTTTCGGTCAATGGTAGCCCCTAGGATGTTGATAGTGGGGGATTCAGCAATGGCAATGCCGTTGAATGTCAAGGGGAGATGGTTAGATTCTCTTTTGTTGGAGATGGTCATTGCCCGGCACTTGTGTGGCACGAATGTTACTTGCCACTTATCAGCCCAAGCCTGGATATTGTCCAGGTCTTGCTGCATTTCTACACAGACTGCTTCAGTATCTGAGGAGTTGCGAATGGTGCTGAACATTGTGCAATCATCAGCGAACATCCCCACTTCTGACCTTCTGATTGAAGGAAGGTCATTGATGAAGCAGCTGAAGATGGTTGAATACAACCCCCAGGTGGTAAACTATGTAGCTCCGGGTCATTTGATCTGACCTCAAATTCCAGTTCTGAGCAATCCAAATTTGTCTCTGATGTGAGGTTATTTACTTTGGCGGTAAGGATAGAAAGGCAGAATATTTTTATAAGATGTGAAACTTATAAATGTTGATGTTCGGAGGGACTTGGGCGTACTCTTACAAGGAACACAGGAAGTCAGTCTGCAGGTACAGCAAGCAGTTAGGAAGCCACATACCATCTTGGCCTTCATTGCAAGAGGGTTGAAGTGTAAGAATAAAGAAGTCTTGCTACAATTGTACAGGGCTTTGGTGAGACCAAACTGTGCAATTTAGGTCTTGTCACTCTTATGCATGGAGAAATTATGAACTAAATAATGAACTTTTTTAAAAAAAACGAAAAACGGATACTTTTCTAGAAAAATGAGATGGAATAGAATCAGAGAGTTTGAGGCACAGAAAGAGGCCTCTTGGCCCATTGTGTCTGTGCTGGCCGAAAAATAATCCTCCTATTCTAATCCCACCTTCCAGCATTTGGTCCGTAGCCCTGCAGCTACAGCACTTGTGGTGCATATCCAGACTCCTTTTGAATGAGTTCAGGGTTTCTGCCTCAACTACCCTTTCAGGTAGTGAGTTCCAGACCCCCACCTCACTCTGGTTGAAAACGTTTTTCCTCATCTCCCCTCTAATTTTTCTACCAATCACTTTAAATCTATGCCCCCTAGTCACTGACCTCTCTACTAAGGTGAATAGACCCTTCACCTCCACTCTATCCAGGCCCCTCAAAGTTTTGTACATTTCAATCAGATCTCCCCTCAGCCTTCTCTGTTCTAAGGACAACAACCCCAACCGATCCAATCTTTCCTCATTGCTGCGTTTTTCCAGTCTTGGCTACATCCTGGTAAATCTCCTCTGTACCCTCTCTAGTGCAATTACATCCTTTCTGCAATGAGGTGACCAGAATTGCAAACAGTACTCAAGTTGTGACCTAACCAATGAGTTATACAGTTCCAGCATAACCTCCCTGCTTTTGTATTCTATACCTCGGCTAATAAAGGAAAGGATTCCATATGCCGCCTTAACCACCTTATCAACCTGTCCTGCTACCTTCAGGGATCTGTGGACATTCACTTCAAGGTCCCTTACTTCCTCTACACTTTTCAGCATTTTCCCATTAAACATGTATTCCTTTTGCCTTGTTTGACCTCCCCAAATGCATCATTTCACACTTCTCCAAGTTGAATTCCATTTGCCACTTTTCTGCCCATCTGACCAGACCATCAATATCTTCCTGTAGCTGTCCTCCTCGCTATCTACCACACGGCCAATCTTTGTGTCGTCTGCAAACTTCTTGATCATGCCCCCTACATTTTTGTCTGTATTGTTAATATATACCACAAAAGGCAGGGGGATCATTCACTCTCTCCACCACTGACACACAGTGGCAGTAATGTGTATCATCTACATGATGCACTACAGCAACTCACCAAGCCTCCTTCGACAGCACCTTCCAAACCCACGAGTTCTTCCACCTAGAAGGACAAGGCAGCAGATGCATGGGAACGCCACCACCTGCAAGTTCCCCTCCAAGCTGCACACCATCCTGACTTGGAAAAACATTGCAGTTCCTGAATTCTGAAACTCTCTTCCTAACAACACTATTGATGTACCTACAGCAGATGGACTGCAGCAGTTCAAGAAGGCAGCTCACCACCACCACCTCGAGGGCAATTAGGGATGGGTGACAAATGCTGGCCTTGCCATAGCAGGGCGGCGCAGTGGTTAGCACCGCAGCCTCACAGCTCCAGCGACACGGGTTCAATTCTGGGTACTGCCTGTGTGGAGTTTGCAAGTTCTCCCTGTGTCTGCGTGGGTTTCCTCCGGGTGCTCCGGTTTCCTCCCACATGCCAAAGACTTGCAGGTTGATAGGTAAATTGGCCATTATAAATTGCCCCTAGTATAGATAGGTGGTAGGGAAATATAGGGACAGGTGGGGATGTGGTAGGAATATGGAATTAGTGTAGGATTAGTATAAATGGGTGGTTGATGGTCGGCACAGACTCGGTGGGCCGAAGGGCCTGTTTCAGTGCTGTATCTCGAAATAAAAAAAAATATTGTATAGCCTGATATCTTAAGGGAACTCATCTCCTACAATATTTGTACCCTCTACCGGATAAATCATCAACACTTTTAATTTGTTTTTGATGCCGTGCTATGACTGACACTTGCCATAATAGCAACACAAGAAGCTGGACAAGACAGTGGATTTTTATGTCAGTGATATTAAAAAGTAATGAGAGTCAGATATTTAAACAGTTTCAGTACAAAGGAGGTTAGATTGTAAAAACTGCAGGTAACTTAGTGGCTTTAAACCCCTTTTGTATTATTAATTCATTCATGGATGTGGATTTCACTGGCAAGGCCAGTATTTATTGTCCATCCCCAACTGTTGAACCAAAATGTAAAAAAAAAAAGAAATGAAACTTCACTCTGAGGTGTATTTCAGCTTTAAATAAGCTTCGGGAGAACTGCTGGAAATTGTGCATTTCATATGGGCGAGCTGTCTGCTTCCCGACATGATTGGCAAGGAGCCTGTCGATCATATTGAAACAAGGGCCGGACTTTTATGCCCCCTACAGGAGCGGGCTGGAGGAGGGGGTGCTTAAAATTGAGTGAGAGGCGGGGGATGCCATTCCAGTTTCCTTCCTGCCCCCACTGCAATTTTACAAGCGTTGGGGGCGATGACAAATGGCCCACCTGCCCCAGGCCAATTAATTGCCACTTAAGGGCCTTCTCCTGCCGCCGCTGGAATATTACCAGCGATGGGCGGGTGACTCAGCTCAGAAGGCGTCCCAGTAAGATCTGGCGGCCTGATTGCGGGCTGTGGGGGGACCTTCCTGATTGGGTACCCCATACCCGACGGAGGCCCCTCCCCGTGACACAAGCCATCCCCAGTGCAGCACATCCCCTTCCTCTCTCGAGTGATTTTTCTCCTCCCTGTCCACCTCGCAAGGGCCCAGCCGGTTGTCCCCGCGAGGCCCCACACACTTGCCTTTATTTCGGGGCATTGTCCATTTGCCACCACTCCCAGTGGTGTGGCAGGGACTGAAGAGCTGCCAGCCCGCTGATTGGCCAGCAGCTCTTGGAGGGGGGACTTCCTGCATCAGAGGGCGGAAGTCGCGCCCGAGGCCAATCAAGGGCCAGGGCCACGTAAAATCATAGCCTGGCTTCCAGGCCTGGTGGAGGTGACCTCACCATCAACTTTTTTCAGCCGGTAGGCGGGGCCTCCGGCCCAACGTAAATTTCCAGCCAAGGTCTGTGTTTAAATTCACCTGAGCCTCATTCCTGTGATGTCATGGGGTTTCCTGCTCACCCTGCCTCTGCCCACCCGCCTGATTTCTGAATCCAGTTAAAATTAGTGCTCCCATCTTGGAATTACCATTTTGACAACCATTTTTTTTTTAGTCAAACCTAATTATCAAGCATTTCATGACGGTGAATGTCTCTATTTCTTTGAAGTTTCTACTGATACTACTGTGTTGGGCAATGAATTGGAGGGAGGATGATACTTACAGAAGGATTCCAGCAGACTGCTTGCTGAGTAAAAAGACTATTTAAATCAACATCACAGCAAACTGTCTATAAAGTCTGAGGAAAAACATTTTCTATGAAATACAGCAAACTGAACTCATGACTGAAACTGCAGCCTATTCTCCCAACAGAAGGGTGATTTCTCCAGCAAAAGACAGTGAATTATATAGAAAGATAATATAACTATCTTTCTATATATGTAAAAGGAAATCCCAGTCACTTCACAGCAATGTGGTCTCTCGGTGTGATTTATGGGGGAATTATCCAATCATTTCCATTTTGGTTGAGTGTAGTGGTGTCACTATATGCAGTCTATTTCTTGGGGTTGTGTTGAGAGAAAGGAAATCAATCTATCACACAATGTAACACATTGTTTTGGGTTTCTCATGAAGCAGTGTTAATTGTGGCTATGGATGAGGGAACATGTAGATTCCAGAAAAACTTTTATATTTTATATTTCTGTGGAACTATTCCAAATCTTCCTGGCCTCCCAACAATTGTCAGTCAAATCCTGAGACAATTACAGTTGCTGGTTGCACCCTGTTTTTGTGTCATTTGTTATGTTAGCCTAAACCATCTCAACTTCCCAGCTAAAGGAAGCACATTGCAGCAAAACGTAGCTTTACTCATTAACGCATGAGTAAAATGAAGAATTAGAACAAAAATTTCCAATGGAAGTCTGATTTTTTTTTTCATTCTATCCAAGCACCAATACATTCTACAATCTCCTTGCACTACTGTGCTGAATCAGCAGCAGTTTCGGATTTCTATATTTTACAAAACTCAACTCTGGAACTGGCCATGTGCAACAATCCTGTCCTTAGATAGTTATTCAAACTGTTGAGTCAATTAGTGGCATGCAGTTGTATGGATAACATATTTAATGCTGATTGTGGGAAGGTTAAGATGTACCAAATAGACTCTAGATGCTGATTTTAACCCTGTCAAGTGGAAATAGGGCAGGTGAGGGATTAAAATGGCGGTTAGGTGATGGCCTTTGCATTTCCAACACGTTTGTGCCTTCTGCCGTTTTAACACTCAGGTTTTCAGCACACTCCATGTTGCCCACTGCAGGCTGATGGGGGCCTCTAATATTAAGATACCGGGGTCTGATGACATCATTCGGGTCCTGACACAATTTTAACTGCCATTGGCAGCAGCGATGCTCTGACTGGTCTGCCAGCCGGTAGCAGTAAGTTCGTGGCCAGAATTAGGAGCCCACTTCAGGCTCCACAAGGAAGTCAGATCCTCCCCTAACTGCCGCCGCCTCCTGCTTTGACCATGATTTGCCTCAGCACCCCCACCCCTTAGACTTGTATGTGTGGACTGAATTATTTTTGCCTTGTATGGAACTTTTAGTTCTCATGAAGTTTTCAAATCGGCATTGACTACTTGCTAAGTTGCAGTTCCATAGCTACTGGTTGTCTATCAGTCTCTTACCTATTTCCTTTAGTAAACCTAGTCAATGAGCATCGGCAGACTATTCAAATGTGGGTGGCGCAAGACCTTTGTCTGAACCTGATATGTAACAACAGCTTGCATTTATATTGCGCTTTTAACTTAATAAAACATTCCAAGGCACGCACAGGTGCTTCAAGCAAAGGCTATCTAATAGCAATTGGGAGAGAAAATCCTTGTTACCTTTTATACCCTGTAACCAAAGAGCTGTTCAGGGAAATTATCGTACTCTCAACTGTTGCCTCCCCAAGATTGGCGAACTCATAATGAACCAGGGTCCTTCCAGATGTGTTTTGCACAGTAAATCACTGCCTCAATGAGTTGAGCCATCTGGAACATTCATCTGGAAATATCTGAAATAAAACTTTGAGTTTTTTTGGTGAAAGGGTGTAAACAGGCACTAAAATGTGCTAATAAGGCTTATCTGTTTGGTTTAGTATTCAATTTTGATCCTACTTGCTAATTAACATAATTTGTAATACCTGGAGGTGCTGAACAAACACCTCCCGGTTTAGCATTCGAACACTAATCAGAAATAATTTTCATGGAGCTGTATATGTGGGCTACATGCACCCAGTTCCATTAAAGGTGTGGAGGGGCCTGACTGACAGCAACGCGATGGCTCAGGGACCGATGGAGAGAGCACACAGGTTCTCAGATGCAGCACTGGAGGTCCTGTTGAAGCAGACCCAGAAGAGGAGGAATGCTTGAACATGCAGGGGCGAAGCGGTTCTCCTTGCCCTCCTGACCCCCTCTCCTGCAGCAGCTGGTGCTGCTTTGCCTGACCTCATCTCCACTAGTTCCTCCTCTAGACCATGGAAGATGCCCATGATCAAGTACTCCCTTTCTCCTGGTGACTCCTGTAAGGTGTCCTATAGTGTAGAGCAGCACAGAACTCAACTTTTTTTATGTGAAGTCCTCCGAGAACTTCTGGAATAAATGTTGACATTGCGTTTGAAGTCTTGACAAAGTGTTCCAGAAATTCTCCTGATGTGCCTCAAAATTCGTCTTCAAGTAGCAAATGAATAGTAAAAGATGATATGCCTTTTAAGTATTGCCCATTATCCTCAGCAATAACTTGTTTACTCCCAATTAGACTGGTCACTGTTCAGAAAGAGAAAATCCTATCCACCAAAAATCTTGTTAACAAGCACTGGCAGGCAATTTAAGTGGCAATCAGCACCTGAACAATTCTCCAGGCAACTATTCTGAGAACAAGCTCCAACTCCTTACCAAGGTGGTGTCTTGTGCTAAATGAGGGATAAACCAGTGCAAGACCCCATCTTGGCCACCTCGGAGGCTCTTTAGCGTATGAAGAAACGGGGGAATTTCATCCCCTTTGTTTTTTTTGCATTTTGGTAGTGCGCAATCATTTAGACTTAATTTATTTTCTAATTTGGGCTCTTTTTCCAGAACAGGGTGGGTTATGTTCAAAATTGAGCAGTTTTGATGCTGTAAATGGGGAGAAATTGGTTCTATTGTTTGGTGAGTTGCTTCTGTGAAGCACCTTGGGTAGATCTTCAGTTTTAAAGGCACTTCATAAATGCAGGTTGTTTGAAGGCATAGGCTGGAATTTTACGCCATCCCAGCGGGTTGGATGGTGGCGTGGGGGCGGCGGAAAATTGAGCGGCAGGCTCCGGGAGGCCTACCTGCCCTACTTCCACCTCCGGACAAGTTTATGGCGGGGGGTGGGAAATGGCCCACCCTTCCGAGGCCAATCAAGGCCCTTAAGTGGTCACTTAACAGCCATTTAAGGGCCCTCGCCCGCCTCCACAGGTATTTTACCCATGGCAAGCGAGTGTGCTGGGCACGTGAAAGGCCGCCCAGCAATAGCTGCCGGCCTTTCAGCGCCCCAGTGGGGGGGGGCGCATGGCAGTCGGGCACAGGGTGCCCAATTGAGGGCCCCCTCCCAACCCACCCCCGCTTCCCAACCCACCCCCGGGACCCAAGACACCCCACTTCCCCCAAACGACTACTCCAGCCTCACCAGGGAAGGATCGATCCCACTAGTGAGGCATGCCCCTACTTACCTTCCCTCCTCAATCCATGGTGTTGGCTGGGCTGCAGTCCCAGCAGTGGCCACCGCTCCCAGTGGCGCTGCTGAGACTAAGAGCTGCCAACCCGCTGATTGGCCAGCAGCTCACTGAGGCGGGACCTCCTCCCTCAAGTGGGTGGAAGTCCCGCCTTGGGACAATTGAAGCTTGGGGATCCGTAAAATACGGAACGGATCCCCGGGCTAGGTGGAAGCGGGTTCACCACCGACTTTCACGTTGGAGTCCGGCTCCCTTCCATCCACTGTAAAATCCCGGCCATAGGTTTCACATTATTGCTCAAGAATGGAGGAAGAAGTTAGGTGTTTATGCAAAGAGCTGTTAGAAAATGGAGTGCTGGAAGCATGATCCGTAACAGCTTTTCAGAGGAAAGTAGCTAAATATTAAGAAAAAAACATTGTGCAAGGACAGTGGAATGGGACTAAATAGATAACTCTTTTAGAGAGCTGGTGGAGACCAGATGTGCTGTAGTATTCAATGATTCCAACTCCTGTAGCACAAAAATCAAGTTTAAAAACCATCATTTTTAGGCTTGAAACATTTAAAAAGCCAGAATTCACCAGCAAACTCAGGATGTCACAATTAAATCTGGACAATTGAGAGGTAAGTTAATGGCTGCTAGTATCATGAGGTCAGCTTCATCAGTTCCATTGTGAGCAACATTGAATGATCTGAAATAAAAATAGTGTAAGGTAAACACGCAACAGGCTCATCAATATTGAAAGGAGAAAGGTTGGTTAAAGTTTTGGATGTAGCTTTTGATCGGAACTGGCTAAGCTGTTGATCCGTACTTAATTCTCAGATGCTGATCATTTCTGTGTACATTTTCTATTTTCATTTCACCAGTAAAATGTAACTAATGTGGATTTATTAAATCTTTTTGAATTTCCAGAAATTTGTAATTTGTTCTCATGATGGACCAGCAGGTTAGCCAGTGATTTTCTAGATGTTGGATGTTTTTACTCCTGGGATCGGCCAGTATAACTTGATCTGCCTCTGACTCTAAATGGTCCAAGTTTCAAATCAGTATTGCTGTGACCTTCTGGCTCTGACATTTTGGGTTGGGGTGGGGGTCTACTTGTCTGCCTCTGAATTCCAGCCAGAGACTGGCAGGACTGCCAGGAAAATGGCTGAAAATAGCTAGCTGCCCTCCTTCCTGGGCGCTCTAGCCAGGGCTATTGTCGACGATGGTAGGACCCCTAGTAAAATAGGGTGTTGAGTAGATATATGTATTTTCATTGCTTTATATATACTACCACCACCTGCAAGTTCCCGTCCAAGTCCGTCACCATCCTGACTTGGAAATATATCACACTCCCTTCATGGTCATTGGGTCAAAACCCTGGAACTCCCTCCCTAACAGCACTGTGGGTTTACCTGCACCAAATGGACTGCAGTGGCTCAAGAAGGTGGCTCACCACCACCTTCTCCAGGGCAATTGGGGTTAGCAACAAATGCTGACCATGCCAGTGATGCTCATATCCCATGAATGAATTTTTTTTTTTAAATGAGTATTGCGTTTCACAATCTATTAGTGTAATTTGTTTTTTCTCTTAAAGTTTCGACCATCGCATAATTTGAATTGAGACTTTAAGCGGAGTGGACAATATATTGTACCACCTAAATAAGTGCTGTAGTGTCTGAATCACAAGGAACAAGATCATTGGAGATCACCTAGTCTTCATTACACTTTTGCACAATTTTCAGCTAAAATCACCAATTATAATTTGAACCTGACAACTTGAAGGCCTGCTAAAGCCCTTGAGGGTTTGTTATGGCTGATTGTTAGATTTCCAGTTTGGGTCCCAAGAGAACCTAAATATAGACTGACTTTGCCAGCATGGATACTTCTTTCATCATGTGTTCTTGGTGTGTAAGGATTTATGAATCTTGTTTAGTTTGGAATAACTTGATGTTGCACCAGGTTCTATATCTTGTGTTCATACTGCCAGCACTGAATACTTTGTAATCATAGCTGTCATCACGCAGGAGCTGTTAATATTATTTTACCCTCTTATTACTCTGGTTTGTATGATTTCAAATTTAATGTGACTTCTGAAAGTGTCTATTATAAAATGTTAATGCTACAGTTGCAAATATTATTGATGTAAACCGAATGTAATTTTGACTACAGGGCCAAATTCATGAATGCTGGTATGGAGCTTCATCCACTGGGAGAACATGTTGGAAACTTGTGGGTGTATTTCCCACGTTTTTCCATCCATTTAAAACGAATTAACAGAAAATCTGGGGAAGCGCACCTGCATTCCCTGTGTGCAAAGCTCGATGTTGGGAGCCGGTATTCATAAAATTGGCCTTAATATCTGAAAAATTAATGAGACTGAAAAGTTATTCCTTTATGAAGAAGTTGATCACCAGCTGGATTGGGTTGCTAGGAAGAGTGGTTCAAGCTGTGACACTGGACTCATTTCAGAAATAACTAGATGATGTAATGGGAAAATGGCTGGGTACTTATTTTGGAAGGATTAGATCAAATTGACTGAGGGCATTTTTCATTAAACCTATCCTGTGATCAGAATTCACCAGCCCACATAATAGTGGATCTGTGGAGCAGACCTTCATAAAAAGTGATTATTTTAATAAGCTCGAAGCAGAATGAAAATGATGAGACTAAGCCCCTGAAACTCCTGAGCCTTGCAAGGAAATTCTACCCTGGCACCTTTTGAAAGACCTCAGCGTAACTCACACCAGCTGAAAGCTGCCATGAGTCACGTTTAGGGCATCTGAAGGCCACCAAACTTTGCTGGACTAAGACCATCAATTTAGCATGACAACAGCTATCTTGTCTGGTCGCAGAATGGGAGCTTCAGGAGGATTGTAATTGGAATGGAAAGGAGCCACTCTACCTTCCGAGAGTGGATTGGCTGGACTGAAATGGGCGATGCTGATGTGCCCTTATAGCAATAAACAGCTTGGGATGGGATCTCTGGCCTGGAGAGGTTACATGTGAGTGTTCTGCTCTGTCACTCTGCTGCAGGCATGGAGCCCTAGAATTTTTGAGACCTGTGTTTCTTTCATATAATTGAATACTTGATGAAGTACTAGGGTTATTGAGGTATCTGTGGAATTTAACAGCTGAGGTTTTAATAGTTTCTCTTGAAAAGTTGGATAAATAATTGAACTCAATTGTCTTTGGGGTAATTTTTCTTCATCCTGGAGCTCCTTGTGGTTACTCGGCTCTGTTGTGTTATTACATCAGTGTAGTCATGGCAAAAGAAAATAAGTAATGGCATCAAGAATTTGGGATTCATGTGACAAAAGCTGGTTGGTAGTCGTGCAAGCTCATAATGAAGTTAACTTATCATTTACAGTAAAGAATTGAGGCATAAAGGTAATTTGTCTGTTTTCAATGTTGAATTCTTAACCTCCTAGATATTTATGTTGTCATCTGAGTGTTGTGTGAAAATAATACCATGTGACATGAAGGAAAAATTGGACAAGTTATTGTGTAGAAACATTGTAAATACACGAATAAAGTATGTGCTAATGACATCTTAATGCGTACTGATCAAAGCAGTTGGAATTATTTTTCTTTCCCCTTGTTTGCTCTTGTGGGAGAATCTGGAACGGGAGGTCACTGTTTAAAAATAAGCAGTCACCCATTAAGACGGGGATGGGGAGAAATTATTTCTGAAGCCCTGAGTCTTTGGAACTCTCTTCCTTAAAAGGCAATGGAAGCAGAGTCTTTGAATGTTTTTAAGGCATAAGTAGATAGATTCTTGATAAGCAAGGGGGTGAAAGGTTATTGGGGGTAGGCGGGGATGTGGAGTTGAGGTCGCACTCCGATCAGCCATGATCTTATTGAACGATGGAGCAGGCTCGCGGGGCAATGTGGCCTATTGCTACTGCTAATTCGTATGTTCCCGATCTGCCATATTTGGTTGCTTTATTGCAATTATAGTTCACTTAAATGTTGAGTGGAGAATGCAGACTCTGCAAGAATTTTTCATTTTTATACTGTGGCAACATATCACCAGATGGTCAAATTTCTTACGATTGAGCCTATTGTTGGCTCTTAAATGATTGAGTAAAAGTAATTGGTGCATAGAAATCTGATTCATTTCATTTAGAACTTATTCCATTAGCGGATGTTCAAGATGGTACCCAGTAGGGTAGGCCATCTCTATAGAGAAATGAGAGGCAATGCAGATGAAATAACAGAGACTTTTTTTAAAAACCTCTTTCCTTCAAGATTTTTCTCCTTTCCCTCCTTTGCCTATGGGGACTCATTCTAGCTTACCCCTCCACTAAGATCAATAGTCTTCTATGAACTCACCCAAGCTATCATTTTGTTGTGAGGTTAGAAATTGAGAGTTGGCAGTTTATTCTTCTGGGAATTGCAGCTGAGCCAGGCCCTTTCCTCACCCACCATTCAAACATGTGTGCTTCCAGTAGACGGATGGTAATCTGCACATGTAATGCTCCAGATGTTGCATAAATAGAATGCAGAATGAGGTACAGTGCAAACCACCTGAAGGACTAAATAATTAGCCAATTTGAGCCTCAATTAATGAGTCAAAAGAGAGTTTCATTTCATAAATGGAAAACAGTATAACTTCTCTTTTTGCAGCATTTTTAATATATTTCTCATTTAAAAAAAAATCTTGGTGACATAATAGTTTTGACCTTTTTTAAATATCCTTGTACTCTTTCATTGTGCCAAATATTGAAAAAAATATGTGGTTGGAGGTAATTAAGACTCAAAAATGTGCTTAATAGTTCTTGCCTTCACTAATCTTCCAGTGGCTGGGAGAGCTGCTAAATGGGTCAGAGGTTCCTCTACCACTTCTAGTGTAGCTGCCAATTAGTGCTTACTACTGGAGTGGGGTGCTTGGTGTCATAAAGAACCATACCGAGAAAGCTGGTGGACAGCTGTCAAAACTAGTCCGACAAATGGTTGAAGGTTAAACTGCTAAGCGTTTTGAGACCGCTTGCAAACTTGAAGGGTATTAGTTAATTGATATGAAACTGTTACACTACAAATTGACACAGACATGCAATAGTGGTTCAATTACTATTCCTGAAAAAATTAGCCATGCCAAACTTTATTAACATTATATTGAGTTTATATTGCTGATACTGGGCAGATGTTTCTCACACTGCTGTAGCAGACCTCTTGTCCAGCTTGTGGATCATGGTATATTGCCTTAGCCATTATTAAGCAAGAAGCACAGTTGATTGGTTATAAACTCACTCATGATGTTTCTGACATTTAACATTGTCCAGACGTGCCCAACTTAATATTGGTTCAGTCCAAATATGTGAAAGCGACTGCATTTATATTTCATCACAGTTGAGCCAGAGCAAAAAAGCTTAACTGTTGAGTAATGAATGTATCATTTTCCAGACTCTTGTATGTACACTAACTAAAACAGGCAGTGATGCTGATTAATGAACAGTACAGTTTGTGGTATTATGGATTCTAATATCTACAAATTACATGTAATTTTGTCTGTGTTTGGCACTCATTCATTCTTGTGGGTTTGCAAAAGCAGTACAGAAACATTCTTGTTAACGCCACTTAGGCATCAGTTGACTTTAGCCAGAGTACAGAATATTTATGAACCAGGAATGATTTTATAACGGTACTCAACTGTCCCCTTTTGTAAACAATGGGCTGGATTTTAAGGAGCCCGTGACCTTGAGATCCATGGTGGAGGGGAGCCTGAAGGTGGTTCTGGATGAGGCCAACCATGGACCTCGACGGCGGCAGGGCCCGGCCTGATCCTCCCGATGGCAGCAAGACTCCGTGGCAGCCTCCCTCCATGCCCCCTGCTCAGCAACGGGACTACAATCACCCTATTCAAATTAATAACATTCATGCATTTACATATACTTACCTGAGATCTTGAGGGCCCACATCTTCAGATTTCCATCCGGGGAAACGAGGGGGGAGGAGGAAACTTTATCAGTGCCGGGGGGTGGGGGGGGAGAAACGGGGTCAATTAGACGTCATGGGTGTAGGGGATGGTGGGAAGGGTTGTACTTTAAACTTTATGCAGTTTGGAGGGGGGGGAAGGTCAGATATTAAAGGTAAATGTTTTGGGGGGGTGGGGAGGGTAAATAGATATTGCAGCTGTTATTGGTAGGGTGGGAGAGGGACAAAAGCAATGTGTTTATTTAATTTTATTAAAAGACTTGCAGGTTGATAGGTAAATTGGCCATTATAAATTGCCCCTACTATAGGTAGGTGGTAGGGAAATATAGGGACAGGTGGGGATGTGGTAGGAATATGGAATTAGTGTAGGATTAGTATAAATGGGTGGTTGATGGTCGGCACAGACTCGGTGGGCCGAAGGGCCTGTTTCAGTGCTGTATCTCTAAACTAAACATATCTTTAAATATTGAAGCTGGTGGGACTGACTGCCCTTTAAAAATGCGCACAGGCAACTGACGTATTGCCAGGGACAGACAGCCTACCCCCTCCAAATGATTGGGGGAGGGGGTTGCAGGCTGCCCCAGGTATTTAAATGAGCCGAAGAAGGGTCACTGACCCGAAACGTTAACTCTGCTTCTCTTTCCACAGATGCTGCCAGACCTGCTGAGTGGTTCCAGAATTTCTTGTTTTTATTTGATTTCCAGCATCCGCAGTATTTTGCTTTTATTTAAATGAGCTGCCGCGCTTAAGATTGCGGCGGCTCTTTGGCGGGTTGCCATTTTTTTTTTTGCCTTGAAATCGAGCCCATTGAGTTTAATTGTCTTTTGTAAATATGAATTATGCAAATAAAAGAAAAAATGTCTTGTTTTTATTTTCACAAAGTTTATTTCTTCAGTTATGCTTTATTGAACTGCATTATACCATAGTGAGTATTACACAATTTTTATTGTTTAATTGCTTAGACCAGTCTACGGCGACCTGGCCTGACACTATACTTGCAGTCTAATTTAATTATAGTTTTTTTGAACTTATTTGCATTGGAGAAACATTAACAGAACAGCTTGAACTCAGCAATTTTATAAGAACAATGTTGCCCCAGCTGGGAGGGAAGACAGTTTAGGTTAAAGCTGCCATCAGTACTGGTCGGAGATTCAAGTATAGAGACAGCAAAAAAATTCCAGGGGGTAATTTTCACTGACACTGCCTGGACTGTAAACTAACAAATGGATTTCTGCCTATTAAAATCAATGGACAGACAATCCAGTCTGGCAGCTTATTGCCCAAGTGGTGCGTGTGAAAATTACCCCTTTCCTCCTCACCTTTTCTGTTTAGTTTGTGTCTACTTTTGCATGCACCTGTCCAGTTGAATCAAACTAAAGCAAGTGAGTAAGGGATGATGGCACTGGAGCTGACAAAGGAAATTCCTTTAAAGAAGGTGAAAAAGGAAAATGATCTGTGAGATTATAGATTTCATTCACTGAATGTTTCCAGTCAGAGTGGAGTTGCTGCAAATATGTTTAAAAGCTGAACATAGTCAGAAAGAATCTGCCTTGAGGGTCATTTGCCTATAAATGGAATGAAATTATTCTTATTTAGATCATTGGCGAGGCTATTTTTGAAATGACGTTTATAATTCTGGGCACCCTAACTCCCAACAAGATGAAGTTTGGCAAAGAGTAGCAAGGGAGATTTGAAAACTTCAAATTCTAAATTGAGAAGTTCACAGAGCTGAACTTATTTTCACTCTAGAAGAGTGAGAGGTACTTGATTCTAAGCTTTTAAATGCTCAGGTGCATGTGATATAGATGTAAGTAAGATGTTTGACTTGAGCTGTTAGAAGAAAACTAGAGGACGTGGTTTTAAAATTAATAACAATTCAGGCAATGTTAGGGCAGATGCCAAAATCGTGGGCAAAGTAGTAGGTTTTAGGAGCATCTTAAGGGAGGAAAGAGAGGTAGAGAGTCAGAGGTGTAGGGAGGGAATTCCAGAGCTTCGGGCCTAAGCAGCTAAAAGCACGGCTGCCAATGGTGGGGCAATGACATTCTGGGATCTCGTGAGCACAGATATCTTGGAGCATTCTAGGGCTGCAGGAGATTACAGAGATGGGGAGGAGGGAGGCCATGAGAGATTTGAAAACAGGTAGAGAATTTTAAGATCAAGGAATTGCTTAACCGGAAACCATCATAGGTCAGCGAGCATGAGGTGGTGGGTTAACAGGGCTTAGTGGGACTTAGGACATGAACAGCAGAGTTTTGGATGACCTCGCATTTATGGAGAGTAGAACATGGGAGGCTGGCTGGGAGTGTGTTGGAATAGTCAAGTTTGGAGGTAATTGAAGGCATTGAGGAGCCTAGAGCACGATTGTAAGTTGGAAGAAACATTTCTGGAATTAGCAGTAGATGTACAGAGTTAACTCCTTGCCAATTCTTTCACAGAAATAGATTTATACCAATCCTTCCTTCAAATGTGATTACACTTCAAAACTGCCTAATTGACTTTGAAGCATTATCATACATTTCAAGAATGTAAAAGGTTCTAGAAATGCAAGCTTGTTCTGCCTTCCTTCATTGAACTTTCCTTTGGTGTTTAAGCAGCTTAAAAACTGCTGCTTTACTGAATGCTGCAATAAGTAGAACCATAGAAAAATTACAGCACAGAAGGAGCCATTCAGCCCATTGTGTCTGCGCCGGCTGAAAAAATTAGCTGCCCAATCTAATCTCCTCTTTCAGCACCTGGTCCATAGCCTTACAGGATACAGCCCTTCAGGTGCATGTCCAGGTACCTTTTTAAATGAGTTGAGGGTTTCTGCCTCCACCACTGTTCCTGGCGGTGAATACCAGACACCCACCACCCTCTAGGTGAAGAGGTTTTCCTCATGTCTCCTCTAATCCTATTATGCGACACCTTAAATCTGAGCCACCTGGTAATTGATCTCTCTGCCTTGGAACCAGGTCATTCCTGTCTGTCTAGACCACTCATAATTTTTTTTTTAATTTGTTTGTGGGATGTGGGCGTCACTGGCTAGGCCAGCATTTATTGCCTATCCTTAATTGCCCTTGAACTGGGTGGCTTGCTAGGCCATTTCAGAGGGCAGTTAAGAGTCAACCACATTGCTGTGGGTCTGCAGTCACATGTAGGCCAGACCAGGTGAGGACGGCAGATTTCCTTCCCTAAAGGACATTAGTGAAATAGATGGGTTTTTACAACAATCGACAATGGTTTAATGGTCACCTTTTGGACTAGCTTTTAATTCCAGATTTATTAATTGAATTCAGATTTCACCATCTGCCATGGTGGGATTCAAACCCATGTGCCCAGAGCATTAGTCTGGGCTCTGAATTACTATTCTAGTGACAGTACCACTAAGCCACTGCCTCCCTTTGTGCACCTCGATTCAGTCACCCCCTCAGCCTCCTCTATTCTAAGGAAAACAACCCTAGCCGATCCAATCTTTCTTCATAGCTGCAACTTTCAAGCCCTGGCAACATTCTTGTAAACCTCCTCTGTGCTCTCTCCAGAGCAATTATGTCCTTCCTGTAATGTGGTGACCAGAACTGTACGCAGTGCTGCAGCTGTGCCCTAATCAGCGTTTTATACAGTTCCAGCATTATATCCCTACTTTTGTATTCTGTATCTCAGCCAATAAAGGAAAGCATTCCATATGCCTTCTTCACTTTATCTACTTGTCCTGCCACCTTCAGGGACCTGTGGACATGCACTCCAAGGTCTTTCACTTCTTCTACCCCTCTTAATATCCTCCCATTTATTGTGTATTCCCTTGCTTTGTTTGACCTTCCCAAATGCATTACCTCACACTTCTCTGGATTGAATTCAATTTGCCACTTTTCTGCCCACTCAACCAAACCATTGGTGGTATTCTGGAGTCTACGGCTATCCTCTTCACTATCAACTACACGGCCAATTTTTGTGTCATCAGCAAATTTCCCAATCATGCCTCTCACATTTAAGTCCAAATCATTAATATATATCACAAATAGCAAGGGACCCAGCATCGAACCCTGTGGAACGCCACTGGAAACCGCTTTCCATTCGCAAAAGCATCAGTCATATGCCTTACTGAAATCCATGTAGACAACATCCACTGCACTGCCCTCATCAATCCTCCATGTTACATCCTCAATAAACTCAATCAAGTTAATAAGACATGACCTTCCCTTAACAAATATGTGCTGACTATCCTGATTAATCTGTGCCTTTCTAAGCAGCAGTTTATTCTGTGTCTCAGAATTTATTCTAATAATTTACCCACCATCAAGGTCAGACTGACCAGCCTGTATTTATTTGACCTATCCCTTGCACCCTTTTTAAATAGTGGTATAGCGTTTGCAGACCTCCAGTCCTCTGGTACCTCTCCCTTATCCAGTGAGGATCCTCAGCACATCTGCTATTTCCTTCCATGGCTTCCTTCAGCAACCTGGGATGGAATCCATCTGGCCCTGGTGGTTCACTCCTCCTCTTTTACTGCAATGTCTGCATCATCCCTCGCCTTTGTGAACAGAGAGATAAAAAATTCATTAAGTGTTGCTTAAAATGTTGTCAGGACCAGACGTATAATTACATTTTTTTTTAAGCCATGTCAGTGTTTCTGAAATTGATTTGTGCTTCTGATGGGGTGACTTGTCTGCAAGATCTTTGTTTTCTGGTTGTTAAGCCCACAGAAGCACAAACTTAGAAAATGATCCTGTATCATTACAGAATACTTGCCTCTTTAATATATCTCAAGTTTTCTTTTAGCTAATGAGGTAAGAAGTTAGCTTTTCTTAAGAGCTAAATAATTTTAATGAACTAAAGGCATTTTTCCATAAGGTCCAAATGAACTTTCAAAGTGATTTAATGCTCTCCAGCTTAGTTTGAAACCAAGTGTAGAGCTCATTCTTGCTCTCACCCAGTTTTCTAACTTGTGGAGGGTGTTATGTGGAAAGAAGGAAGTTTGCAGTAATTTGCTGAAATAAAAAAACACAGCCCTTTTTGAGCAAACAAAAATTTGATCTTGGTTTGAAAGACTAGAAAATTTGGTATCCTTCAAATTATTCTCAATTGAAAATGTATCCATTTTATTTTCGTTGAAGGCATTTTAGAAAATCTTGAAATCGGCTAGCAAAAATGAGCTATTGGGGAGGGGGAGAAATATTAATAAATTAATAAATATCCTGATCATCCAGCAGGTTTCTAAGCACATGAGTGTCAATTTGTGTTAAATTTGGAGGATCAGTGTTCATTATGTTTAAAAGTATATACAATTTGAAACACTTCCAGTGAGAGCTGTCCTACCATTGTCTTGCACTTAGTAGCAAGATGCTAGGATTCTTCACAAAGCTGTGGCAAAGTGTCGGGTCTGAATTGCTGAATCACTGAAGTTGATTGTGCTCAACACCTGCAGAAATGCAACTCATTTTTTTGGGCAGAGTGCAGGATGGGGAGAGCTGGATTCAGTGACCATAAGTACAGTTATTGAAACTTCTGATGCACTTAAGGGTGTAACGATGACTGGGCAACCACCCTGGAGTAGTTTCTGTGTTGAATTGCACAGACTGTACAAGTTAAATTGTTGGTTATACGTCCTGTAGTATCAATTGTTTGTTACTGGGAACTGCAATTGTGTTTTTATGACGCAATTTTGATATAGGATGGGCTAGTGGTATCTTTTTTCTTGCCAGAAAAGTGGTTAGGATAGCTGCTTTAGGTAAACACTGTCCATGACTGATCATGACAATCTTTGCTAAAATGGCAAACATTGTAAACAATCTTCAGTTTTCCAGGCCTAATTTGTCAGAGTAAACACATAGACGACGTAATATTTCCCATCAGAATTGCAATGTATGACCTGCAGTTTTCCCATGCCCTCTAGTGCCAGAAAATTGTTCCAACAAACTAGTCAAATTATCAACAAATATACGCTGACAGCAATGCACGCAGTTACATTGTTTAGTTCAGATTTTATTTGATTGCTACCCAGTCGGCTTAAAATTAATTTTCAGGAGGGAGGAAGCAGTTGGCCAAAATTGAATTTTTACAGGCAATTTAATTTGGGAAGAAAACAGCCTTTTGAGTAAGAAAATTTCAAAGACTATTGTTTTCTTCATAACTGGTCAGTCATCATATAACTTCGTCATGGAGCTAAAGCTGTATTCCTGGACTCACTTTGGAGCATGCGCGATGCTGAGGAGGTCGTGGATAGCACGTTTGGTGAATTGGTCACACCGCAGATTAGGATTGCTGAGGGAGAAAGGGAATGGGTGACCAAAAGGCAGAGAAAGAGCAGGAAGGCAGTGCAGGAGTCCCCTGCGGTCATCTCCCTCCAAAACAAGTATACCGTTTTGGATACTGTTGAGGGAGATGGCTCACCAGGGGAAGGCAGCAGTAGCCAGGTTCATGGCACCGTGGCTGGCTCTGCTGTTCAGAAGGGCGGGAAAAAGAGTGGAAGGGCTATAGTCGTAGGGGATTCGATTGTAAGGGGAGTAGATAGGCGGTTCTGTGGTCGAAAACGAGACTCCCGAATGGTATGTTGCCTCCCAGGTGCACGGGTCAGGGATGTCTCAGATCGGCTGCAGAACATTCTGAAGTGGGAGGGTGAACAGCCAGTTGTCGTTGTGCACATAGGCACCAATGATATAGGTAAAAAACGGGATGAGGTCCTACAAGCAGAGTTTAGGGAGTTAGGAGCCAAGTTAAAAAGTAGGACCTCAGAGGTAGTAATCTCAGGATTGCTACCAGTGCCACGTGATAGTCAGAGTAAAAATGAAAGAATAGTCAGGATGAATGCGTGGCTTGAGAGATGGTGCAGGAAGGAGGGGTTCAGATTTTTGGGACATTGGGACCGGTTCTGGGGGAGGTGGGACTATTACAAATTGGACGGTCTACACCTGGGCCGGTCTGGAACCAATGTCCTTGGGGGTGCTTTTGCTAACGCTGTTGGGGAGGGTTTAAACTAATGTGGCCGGGGGATGGGAACCAATTGAGGAGGTCAGTTGACAGTAAGGAGGTAGTAACTAAAGCCTGTAAGGAACTAGATAATGAAGTCAGCGTGACTAAGGGGAAGAGCAGGCAGGGAGCAGATGATGAATGTAAAGGGACTGGTGGTCTGAGGTGCATTTGTTTTAATGCAAGAAGTGTAGTAGGTAAGGCAGATGAACTTAGGGCTTGGATTAGTACCTGGGAGTATGATGTTATTGCTATTACTGAGACTTGGTTGAGGGAAGGGCATGATTGGCAACTAAATATCCCAGGATATCGATGCTTCAGGCGGGATAGAGAGGGAGGTAAAAGGGGTGGAGGAGTTGCATTACTGGTCAAAGAGGATATCACAGCTGTGCTGAAGGAGGGCACTATGGAGGACTCGAGCAGTGAGGCAATATGGACAAAACTCAGAAATAGGAAGGGTGCGGTAACAATGTTGGGGCTGTACTACAGGCCTCCCAACAGCGAGCGTGAGATAGAGGTACAAATATGTAAACAGATTATGGAAAGATGTAGGAGCAACAGGGTGGTGGTGATAGGAGATTTTAATTTTCCTAACATTGACTGGGATTCACTTAGTGTTAGAGGTCTAGATGGAGCAGAATTTGTAAGGAGCATCCAGGAGGGTTTTCTAGAGCAGTATGTAAATAGTCCAACTCAGGAAGGGGCCATACTGGACCTGGTGTTGGGGAATGAGCCCGGCCAGGTGTTTGAAGTTTCAGTAGGGGACTACTTTGGGAATAGTGATCACAATTCCGTAAGCTTTAAAATACTCATGGACAAAGACGAGAGTGGTCCTAAAGGAAGAGTGCTAAATTGGGGGAAGGCCAACTATACCAAATTTCGGCAGGAGCTGGGGAATGTAGATTGGGAGCAGCTGTTTGAAGGTAAATCCACATGTGATATGTGGGAGGCTTTTAAAGAGAGGTTGATTAGCATGCAGGAGAGACATGTTCCTGTGAAAATGAGGGATAGAAATGGCAAGATTAGGGAACCATGGATGACAGGTGAAATTGTGAGACTAGCTAAGAGGAAAAAGGAAGCATACATAAGGTCTAGGCGGCTGATGAAAGACGAAGCTTTGAAAGAATATTGGGAATGTAGGACCAATCTGAAACGAGGAATTAAGAGGGCTAAAAGGGGTCATGAAATATCTTTAGCAAACAGGGTTAAGGAAAATCCCAAAGCCTTTTATTCATATATAAGGAGAAAGAGGGTAACTAGAGAAAGGATTGGCCCACTAAAGGACAAAGGAGGAATGTTATGCTTGGAGTCAGAGAAAATGGGTGAGATTCTAAACGAGTACTTTGCATCGGTATTCACAGAGGAGAGGGACATGACGGATGTTGAGGTTTGGAACAGATGTTTGATTACTCTAGGTCAAGTCGGCATAAGGAGGGAGGAAGTGTTGGGTATTCTAAAGGGCATTAAGGTGGACAAGTCCCCAGGTCCGGATGGGATCTATCCCAGGTTACTGAGGGAAGCGAGAGAGGAAATAGCTGGGGCCTTAACAGATATCTTTGCAGCATCCTTAAACACGGGTGAGGTCCCGGAGGACTGGAGAATTGCTAATGTTGTCCCCTTGTTTAAGAAGGGTAGCAGGGATGATCCAGGTAATTATAGACCGGTGAGCCTGACGTCAGTGGTAGGGAAGCTGCTGGAGAAGATACTGAGGGATAGGATCTATTCCCATTTGGAAGAAAATGGGCTTATCAGTGATGGGCAACATGGTTTTGTGCAGGGAAGGTCATGTCTTACCAACTTAATAGAATTCTTTGAGGAAGTGACAAAGTTGATTGATGAGGGAAGGGCTGTCGATGTCATATACATGGACTTCAGTAAGGCGTTTGATAAGGTTCCCCATGGTAGGCTGATGGAGAAAGTGAAGGCGCATGGGGTCCAAGGTGTACTAGCTAGATGGATAAAGAACTGGCTGGGCAACAGGAGACAGAGAGTAGCAGTAGAAGGGAGTTTCTCAAAATGGAGACGTGTGACCAGTGGTGTTCCACAGGGATCCGTGCTGGGACCACTGTTGTTTGTGATATACATTAATGATTTGGAGGAAAGTATAGGTGGACTGATTAGCAAGTTTGCAGACGACACTAAGATTGGTGGAGTAGCAGATAGTGAAGGGGACTGTCAGAGAATACAGCAGAATATAGATAGATTGGAGAGTTGGGCAGAGAAATGGCAGATGGAGTTCAATCAGGGCAAATGCGAGGTGATGCATTTTGGAAGATCCAATTCAAGAGTGAACTATACAGTAAATGGAAAAGCCCTGGGGAAAATTTGATGTCCAGAGAGATTTGGGTGTTCAGGTCCACTGTTCCCTGAAGGTGGCAACGCAGGTAAATAGAGTGGTCAAGAAGGCATACGGCATGCTTTCCTTCATCGGACGGGGTATTGAGTGCAAGAGTTGGCAGGTCATGTTACAGTTGTATAGGACTTTGGTTCGGCCACATTTGGAATACTGCGTGCAGTTCTGGTCGCCACATTACCAAAAGGATGTGGATGCTTTGGAGAGGGTGCAGGGGAGGTTCACCAGGATGTTGCCTGGTATGGAGGGCGCTAGCTATGAAGAGAGGTTGAGTAGATTAGGATTATTTTCATTAGAAAGACGGAGGTTGAGGGGGGACCTGATTGAGGTGTACAAAATCATGAGAGGTATAGACAGGGTGGATAGCAAGAGGCTTTTTCCCAGAGTGGGGGATTCAATTACGAGAGGACACGAGTTCAAAGTGAAAGGGGAAAAGTTTAGGGGGGATAAGCGTGGAAAGTTCTTTACGCAGAGGGTGGTGGGTGCCTGGAACGCGTTGCCAGCGGAGGTGGTAGATGCGGGCACGATGGCGTCTTTTAAGATGTATCTAGACAGATACATGAATGGGCAGGAAGAAAAGAGATACAGACCCTTAGAAAATAGGTGACATGTTTAGATAGAGGATCTGGATCGGCGCAGGCTTGGAGGGCCGAAGGGCCTGTTCCTGTGCTGTAATTTTCTTTGTTCTTTGTTCCTCTCTTCAAATAGGGTGGGAAGCATAGTCTGGATATTTGTAGGAGTCAGTGGGCTTGTATGTATCTAATACTAAGCAAGAGTGGAGCCAACCATATAAAGTATCTGAAGACTAACAACGTTAAAAAGACAAGTCTAAGTGCATTGTGTCTTAATGCGCGGAGCATTCGCAATGAGGTAGATGAATTAACAGCGCTAATAGATATCTACAGTTATGATATCGTTGCGATTATGGAGAAATGGCTGCAGGGTGACCAAGGATGGGAACTGAACATCCAGGGGTATTCAATATTTAGGAAGGACAGACAAAAAGGGAAAGGAGGTGGGGTAGCATTGTTAGTAAAGGAGGAAATCAATGCAATAGTGAGGAAGGATATTGGCTCGGAAAATCATGATGTGGAATCGATATGGGTGGAGTTAAGAAACACCAAGGGGCAGAAAACGTTGGTGGTGGTTGTCTGTAGGCCCCCAAACAGTATTGGAGATGTAAGGGATGGCATTAAACAGGAAATTAGAGATGCATGCAATAAGGGTACAACTGTAATCGTGGGTGACTTTAATCTACGTATAGATTGGTCAAACCAAATTAGCAATAATACTGTGGAGGAGGATTTCCTGGAGTGTGTGTGCAATGTTTTTTTCGACCAATACGTTGAGGAACCAACTAAAGAACAGGCTATCCGAGATTGGATATTATGCAATGAGAAAGGATTAGTTAACAATCTTATTGTACGGGGTCTCTTGGGGAGGAGCGACTATAACATGATAGAATTCTTCATTTAAGATGGAGAGTGAAGTAGTTGAATCCGAAACTAGGGTCCTGAATCTAAGTAAAGGAAACTACGAAGGAGGAGGCGTGAGTTGGCTATGGTAGATTGGGGAATTTTACTGAAAGGGTTGATGGTGGATAGGCAATGAATAAAATTTAAAGAAAGTGTGCATGAATTACTACAATTATGCATTCCTGTCTGGCGCAAAAATAAAACTGGAAAGGTGGCTCAACCGTAGCTTACAAAAGAAATTAGGGATAGAATTAGATCCAAAGAGGAGTCATATAAAATTGCCAGAAAAAGCAGCAAGTCTGAGGATTGGGAGCAGTTTAGAATTCAAAAATTGAGTATATGCGTAAACTTGCGAGAAACATAAAAACTGACTAAAAGCTTCTATGAATATGTGAAGTGAAAAAGATTAGTGAAGACAAATGTTAGGTCCCTTACAGTCAAACGAGGGAAATTATAATGGGGAACAAAGAAATGGCAGAACAATTAAACACATACTTTGGTTCTGTCTTCACGAAGGAGGACACAAATAACCTCCGAGAAATGTTAGGGAACCAAGGGTCTAATGAGAGGGAGGAACTGAAGGAAATCAGTATTAGTAAAAGAAAATAGTGCTAGAGAAATTAATGGGGTTAAAGGCTGACAAATCCCCAGGGACTGATGATCTACATCCCAGAGTACTAAAGGAAGTGGCCCTGGAAATATTGGATGTATTGGTGGTCATTTTCCAAAATTCTATAGACTCTGGAGCAATTCCTCCAGATTGGAGGGTGGCAAATGTAACCCCAAAATTTAAAAAAAGGAGGGAGAAAAAAAACGGAATTACAGACCAGTTAGCCTTGCATCAGTAGTGGGGAAAATGCTAGCATCTGTTATAAAGGATGTGATAGCAGAACACCTGGAATGCATAAACGGGATTGGACAAAGTTAGCATGGGTTTACAAAAGGGAAATCATGCTTAACAAATCTACTGGAGTTTTTTTGAGGATGTAACCAGTAGAATAGATCAGGGAGAACCAGTGGATGTCGTCTATTTGGATTTTCAGAAGGCTTTTGATAAGGTCCCACGTAAGATGTTAGTGTGTAAAATTAAAGCACATGGGATTGGGGGTAATATACTGGCTTGGATTGAGAATTGGTTGACGGACAGGAAGCAGAGAGTAGGAATAAATGGGTCTTTCTCCGGATGGCAGGCAGTGACTAGTGGGCTACCGCAGGGATCAGTGCTTAGGCCCCAGCTATTCACAATATATATTAATAACTTGGGTGAGGTAACTAAATGTAACATATCCAGGTTTGCAGATGACACAAAGCTGTGGGGGACTGTGAGCTGTGAGGAGGATGCAAAGAGGCTCCAATGTGATTTGGACAAGTTGGGTGAGTGGGCAAATGCATGGCAGGTGCAGTGTAACGTGGATAAATGTGAGGTTATTCACTTAGGTTGTAAAAACAGAAAGGCAGATTATTATCTGAATGGTGATAGATTGGGAAAGGGGAGGTGCAAGGAGATCTGGGTCTCGAGCACTGATCCCTGAGGTACTCCACTAGTCACTGCCTGCCACCCGGAAAAAGACCCATTTATTCCTACTCTGTTTCCTGTCTGTCAGCCAACTCAATCCATGCCTTGTACACCAGTTGCTGAAAGCAGGCATTCAGGTTATGCTGGCCTTGATTGCAAGAGGATGAGAGTACAGGAGCAAGGATGTCTTGCTGCAGTTATACAGGGTCTTGGTGAGACCACATCTGGAGTATTGTGTGCAGTTTTGGTCTCCTTATCTGAGGAAGGATATTCTTGCCATGGAGGGAGTGCAGAGAAGATTTACTAGGCTGATTCCTGGAATGGCAGGATTGATGTATGAGGAGAGATTGGGTCGAGTAGGCCAATATTCACGAGAGTTTAAAAGAATGAGAGGGGATCTCATAGAAACCTATGAAATTCTAACAGGACTAGACAGGCTAGATGTAGGGAGGATGTTCCCGCTGGCTGGGGACTCCAAAACTAGGGGTCACAGTCTCAGGATACTGGGTATGACATTTGGAAGCGAGATGAGGAGAAATTTCTTCACTCAGTGGGTGGTGAACCTGTGGAATTCTCTACCACAGAGGCAGTGGAGGCCAAGTCATTAAATATATTCAAGAAGGCGATAGATGTATTTCTTAATGCAAAAGGGATCAAGGGATATAGGAAGAAAGCGGGAACAGGGTACTGAAATAGACGATCAGCTATGATCTTTTTGAATGGCGGAGCAGGCCTGAAAGGCTGAATGGCCTACTGCTCCCATTTTCTATGTTTCCATGTTTATAGATCTCTTTGGTATTAAATATTAACTTTGCATGTAGTGCATGTTTCATTGTTACTCCTGTAATGATGTGACAGGTATTTTGATGTTAAAGGTATGAGACACAATAACTGCTGTTTTTAAACTGAGTTATTTTATTTGACTATTTCAACCCACTCCTGGCCAGCCTGGCTCATTCTACCCTCCAAAAACTTGAGGTCATCCAAAACTCTGCTGCCCTTGTCCTAATTCACATCAAGTCCTGTTAACCCATCACCCCTGTGCTTGTTGACCTACATTGGCTCTCAGTTCAGGAGCATCTCAATTTTAAAAATCTTATTCCTGTTTTCAAGTCCCTCCATGGCCTTGCTATCTTCCTATCTCTTTATCTCCTCCATGATCCCTGCTGTTATGATCAGGTGAGAAAGTGGTCTAGGGTTCCCTTTCTCTCTTCGCCTGGTCTTACTGTTACAGGGTTTAAGTTTGAACACACTGTCTTTAGCTCCCCCTTGGTGAATCCATGTTCACCACTTTCCAATTATAAGACAAAGAAACCAGCACAACAGGTTTTCTTGGGTTTAAAGAAGCAAAGTTGAAATTTATTAAACTTGAACTGAAACTCTAATTCGGTCAACACCAACAGATACATGACATGCCCACGATAGTGTGCCTGCACAATGCACACATGCAAATAGAGACAGAAAAGAGCAGAAGAAAAAATAAAGTGGAAAAGTTTGAGGCAATATCTGAAGCGTTTTTGTTATGGTTCTTCGAGCTCATTGTCAAGCCCTTGATTGTCGGTAGATTTAGCTTTTCATTGGGGTCCAGTATTCTCCTCAAAACTTGTTCGATGTAGAAGACTTTTCTCTCTTGGGGTTCATGTGTCTTCAGTGGATCCAGAAGCTTGTGAGAAAGAGATGGGAGCAGACAGGAGAGATATTCTCAGTCCAGGAGCAAACAGACTTTCTCAGTTTAAACTTTTCCTACAATTCAGGAAAAACCCAGGTTACCAAGCAGGTTAGTCATGTGACTAACTTGTCTGACCACGTCTTGGATTATGTCACCTTAGCAGTCTCTGGAATGCTCTTATTACACACAGTTCCTGGTGATCAAGGTCCATTGTGGGTTGATTGTGTCAGGGAATGGTACTTTGACCTTCTAAGCACTATCTGTTAATATGCAAATGCCTTTTCCAGCCATGGCTGATCTGTTTAATAAGTCCTTTCTTCACACCAATAACATTTTAAAGTCAGTGTTCATGGCAAGATTAATGCGCCTCATTCTTGGCAGGTGGGGGTCTAGTATGACTGTGTTTATCTAATTCTTTCTTGGGATGTGGGCGTTGCTGGCAAGAGCAGTATTTGTTGCTCTTCCCTCATTGCCCTTGACAACTGAGTGGCTTGCTAGGCCGTTTCAAAGAAATTGCCATTGCTGTGGGTCTGGAGTCACATTTAGGCCAGACCAAGTAAGGACAGCAGATTTCCTTCCCTGAAGGACATTAGTAGACCGGATGGGTTTTTATAACAATTGATAATTTCATGGCATTATTGAGACTAGACTAGCTTTCAATTCCAGATTTTTTGGATTCATTAATTGAATTTATTAATTGAATTTAAATTCCACCAGTAGAATTTGGACCTGTCTCCCCAGGGCATTAGACTGGGCCTCTAGATTACGAGTTCAGTGACATTACCACTACGCCACCACCTCCCCAATTTTAATCACTCCACCATTGGCAGCCATGCCTTCAGTTGCCAAGGCCCTAAGCTTGGGGATTCTCTCCCTACAACTCTCTGCCTCTTTACCTATCTTTTCTCCTTTAGGACACTCCTTAAAACCCATCTCTTTGACCAAGCTTTGATCACTTACTCTAATATCTCCTTATGTGGCTTGCTGTCAAATTTGGTCCTGTGATAATGGTCCTGTGATAATGCTCCTGTGAAGCGCTTGGGATGTTTTACTACATTGCAGGCATTATATTAAATGCAAGTTGTTTTTGTTCAGAGTATATCACCCTGTTGGACAATCTGGCCTCCAGGTTCAAATAGTTCCAAATGCTTTCTGAATTTGTTTCTCATCCACTGTTTTCCCTTATTCACCGAAATGTTGAGTGTCCAAAATAAGGATTTTAACCAAAAACAAAGTTTAAAATCAAAAAGATAATCATTTCATGAAATCATGATTAAACTTGACCATTAAATTGCCTTTGTGTGTGTTTTAGTGCCTTCATTAAAGTTTTTATTTGAAGGCTTCAGCCTCCCTGAGAAACTTGGATATTTTTGCTAAGAACTGTGAACTGAGTTTGAACTGTGCAGTCTGAGTGTCCGAATTACCAAAATGCGTCAATACCATTATCACCTTTGAACTATAAAGGATTTTTTTTTTTATCCTCTAGCAGTTTCTGTTCAAAATGTTTTCAAAATTATTTGATCAAAGGCTCGCGCATGAAGTTCAGAAGCTTTACTAAGGTAAAGCTCATTGAATATATTGGTAATATGTAGGAGAAATTTTTTAATAAATGACTTTTCACATAGGAATACATAGCAATTACAAAATAGAAACAGGCGTTCAGCCAACCAGTGTGTGCCACCGTTTTCTTTCTAAATGAGCATGCAGTCCTAGTCACCTATTTACACTTCTGTTCTATCCATTCATCCAATTTTCCTTCAGTACCTATCCAATTAGTCTTGAATGTTAACATTGACGGTTTCTGCCTCAACATTTGGAGTGAATGTCACAGCTTCAGAACTCTGTGTCAAGACATTTATTTATTTTGCTCTCTGTTCTAAATCTTTTGCATTTAATCTTGTATCTGTGGTTAAATTCCAGACTCCTCAACTACCAGAAACCGTCTACTTCTATTTACTTTGTTCCATTCTTACATAATTTTAAACAGTTCTATCATATCCCCCTAATCTGTGGTGTTCTAACAAAAAAAATCCCCCAAATTTTCAAGGCTGTCTTCTTATTTGGATTTCCTCATACCAAGCAGCATCTTATTGAATCCATATTGTAGCCTCTCTATTGTACTTAATACAGTGTGTAGCCCAGTACTCTAAGTGAGGTTTTGTATAGGCTCATTGTTACCCTTTGGCTTTTATATTCAATACCTCTTGTAATAAAACCTAGCTGTTTTTAAAACCGCTATGGACTGAATTTTTAGGCCCTGATGAGGGCGGGCACGGAGGTGGGCAGATAAATTCACTCTGCCAGCTGCACGCTGGTTCCCCAGCTCCATCCCACCCCGGGCCATTTTCCCACAAGCAGTGGGTAGCCAACTGACCTCATTTAAGGCCTATTGTCAGAGGCTGACTAGAATTTTCCAGTCGGCCTCTAGGTCCCTGGAGGCGTTGGTAAACAGTGTAGCTGCATGGAGGTGGTCTCACAGCTTAGAAGCCCTTGCTGCCTCTCTGGCTTCAGCTGCTGCCACAGGCCACCCCATAGTGAGGTTCCCCTTCCACAATGGTGGCCTGGCTGCTGAGGCTATTTTATAATTTATAAGAGTTAGAGGGTGCCTCCAGCTTGTGGCCCCTCTCCCCCACTTATCTGAAACGGCAGCCTGCTGCTTCTTCAGTGCTGGAGGGCTTCCTATTGGCCCTTCAGCTTTGTGAGCCTGCCCTTTAGCCACTAATTGGTCAATTCGAGAAAAATTACTGCCGGGTGACTGCTCCCCACACATTGCGGGGTTCTGACCCCCATTTGACCATGGCAGTGGGGTGCTGAAGCCTGTGGGGCAAATTCTGCTCATGCAGACATGGGGATGTCATTTGAACCTGTACCCCCAAATTCCTTTGCTCTTCCATAGCACTGAACAGTCAAGGCTCTTGGTGGTGGGAAGCGGGGCCCCATGGGGCTCAGGGGTGGGGAGCTGGGGCCCGCTAGGACTCCAGGGTAGGGGAAGGAGCAGTGAGGGGCTGGGGCCCATCTGTTTCGGGATTTCTGCAGTTTTGTAGCATTTGTAAGAGGCGTTCAGCTGCTAGCAGTGGTTCTTTGAGAATTCAGGAGGAGATTGTCTGGGGCCCAAAAGCTGATTAGCACGAGGATGGTTGAATTTAATCAGATGAAATTTCTACAAATAGCAAAGTAATAGCTGCAAATAACTATTTGTACTGTGATTGCATAATTTATTTATCAGTTGTGTTGCAATGCTGTATCTGTTTGAACATATGAAACCTAATCTTGTAGGCCGCATAAAGAATATTTTATTGTGATAATGTTATGGAAACCTGGATCTTAATTTATGTGCTTTTGCTTTTGTTTTCCAGGCTATAGTTGAGCAGGTACTTGAGGAACATTTGGCTGAAGGTCGCTTATATCCTCCTCTTAAAGCTATCAGAAATGTTTCCCTCCTGGTGGCTGTGAAGGTAATGTTTTTTTTAAGGGCTAACCAATTTATTATGTTAACATGTGCCACATTCATTTTTTTCTCAATTACAATGTAGTGCATTGAGCGATCCTGTAATGTTACGAACAAGGCGGGAGAGTGCATTGTTATTCCAGTTCCCCCCTCCACAAAAAAGAACATACATTTAAATTTTCCCACTTACCAATACGGTCAATAATATACAACAAAAACAAGAAATGCTGGAATCACTCAGCAGGTCTGGCAGCATCTGTGGAAAGAGAAGCAGAGTTAACGTTTCGGGTCAGTGACCCTTCTTCGGAACTGACCCGAAACGTTAACTCTGCTTCTCTTTCCACAGATGCTGCCAGACCTGCTGAGTGATTCCAGCATTTCTTGTTTTTGTTTCAGATTTCCAGCATCCGCAGTATTTTGCTTTTATTTTAGCGGTCAATAATATACTCTTTTTCCCATAATAAGACACACTAACCAGGTTTATTGTAAAACAAGTCTTAACCAGTAATGAAATACAGCATAAACCCTCAGATTGAAATTTTAAAGTTCCCTTTTTACCTTAGCCCCTCACACCCTCTCTTTCACCCACACACACACGCCAGACACAGAGCCATAGAGTTATACAGCACAGAAACAGGCCTTTCGGCCCATTGTGTCTGTGCCAGCCATCAAGCACCTATCTATTCTAATCCCATTTTCCAGCACTTAGCCCATAGCCTTGTAGGCTATGGCGTTTCAAGTGCTCATTTAAATACTTAAATATTGTTAGGGTTCCTGCCTCTGCCACCCCTTCAGGAGGTTTGTTCCAGATTCCAGCCACCCTCTGTGTGAAAAAATGTTTCCTCAAATCGCCCCTAAACCTTCTGCCCCTTACCTTAAATCTATGCCCCCTGGTTATTGACATCTCTGCTAAGGGAAAAAGTTTCTTCATATCTATGCCCCTCTTATTTTTGTATACCTCTATCAGTCTCCCCTCAACCTTCTCTGCTCTAACGAAAACAGCCCTAGCCTATCGAGTCTCTCTTCATAGCTGAAATGCTCCAGCCCAGGCAACATCCTGGTGAATCTCCTCTGCACCCTCTCCAGTGCAGTCGCATCCTTCCTATAGGGTGGTGATCAGAACTGTACACAGTACTCCAGCTGTGGCCTAACTGTATTTTATACAGCTCCATCATAACCTCCCTGCTCTTATTTTCTATGCCTCAGCTAATAAAGGTAAGTATCCTATTTGCCTTCCTAACCACCTTATCTACCTGTGCTGCTGCCTTCAGTGATCTATGGACAAGTATACTAAGGTTCGTCTGGACCTCTGTACTTCCTATGGTCCTACCATCCATTGTATATTCCCTTGCTTTGTTAGTCCTTCCAAAATGCATCACCTCACACTTCTCAGAATTAAATTCCATTTGCCGCTGCTCAGCCCATCTTACCAGCCCATCTATATCGTCCTGTAATCTATGGCTTTCCTCCTCACTATTTACGACACCACCAATTCTTGTGTCATCTGTGAACTTACTGATCATATCTCCTATATTCGTGTCTAAATCATTAATGTACACTACAAACAGCAAGGGTCCCAGCACCGATCCTTACGGTACACCACTGGTCACAGGCTTCCAATCGCAAAAACAACCCTCGACCATCACTCTCTGCCTCCTGCCACTAAGCCGATTTTGGATCCAATTTGCCTGGATCCCATGGGCTCTGACCACCTTAACCAGTCTCTCCTGCGGAACCTTATCAAAAGCCTAACTGAAGTCCATGTAGACTACATCAACTGCTTTACCCTCATCTACACATCTAGTCACCTCCTCGAAAAATTCAATCAAGTTTGTTAGGAGGGATCTTCCCCAGACAAAGCCATGCTGACTATCCTTGATTAATCCCTGCCTCTCCAAGTGGAGATTAATCCTGCCCCTCAGAATTTTTCCAATAGTTCCCCTGACACTGATGTTAGACTCACCGGCCTGTAATTACCTGGTTTATCCCTGCTACCCTTCTTGAATAATGGTACCATATTCGCTGTCCTCCAGTCCTCTGGTACCTCTCCTGTGGCCTGAGAGAATTTGAAAATTTGTGTCAGAGCCTCTGCTATTTCTTCCCTTGCCTCACATAGCATCCTGGGATACATCTCATCAGGACCTGGGGATTTATCCACTTTTAAGCCCACTAAAACTGCTAATACCTCCTCCCTTTCAATGTTAATTTGTTCAAGTATCTCATAATTCCCCTCCCTGATCTCTACACCTACGTCGTCCTTCACCATTGTGAACACAGATGAAAAGAAATCATTTAAAACCTCACCTACGTCCTCTGGCTCCACACACACATTGCCACTTTGGTCCCTAATGGGCCCTACTCTTTCCCTGCTTATCCTCTTGTCCTTAATATACTTATAATACTTGGGATTTTCCTTTATCTTGCCTGCCAGTGTTTATTCATGCCCCTTCTTCGCTCTCCTAATTACTTTTTTAAGTACCCGCCCCCCCCCCCCTCCCCCCTACACACTATACTCCTCTAGGACCTCTGCTGTTTTCAGCCCTCTGAATCTGCCATGAGCCGCCTTTTTTTTTCCTGATCCAATCCTCTATATCCCTTGACATCCAGGGTTCCCTGGACTTGTTATTCCTAACCTTCACCTTTATGGGAACATGTTGGCCCTGAACTCTCACTATTTCCTTTTTGAATGACTCTGACTAGCCTGATGTAGACTTTACTACAAGTAGCTGCTCCCAGTCCACTTTGGCCAGATCCTGTTATATCATATTGAAATTGGCCTTCCCCCAATTCAGTACCTTTATTTCTGGTCCATCTTTGTCCGTTTTCATAACTATCTTAAATCTTAGAGTTATGGTCACTATCCCTGAAATGCTCCCCCATTGACACTTCTACCACTTGTCCGGCTTCATTCCGTAGGATTAAGTCCGGTACCGCCCCTTCTCTTGTAGGACTTTCTACGAGCTGGCTCAAAAAGCTCTCCTGTATTCACATACACCAGTTAACTGGAAAAAAAAAAGGGATTTTTGTTTCGAGTTCTGTTACAGATGAAAAGCCATTGGGCTGATTACTTGCTCATTCTTGAACAAAACAGATGAGATATGTTGTGTTCCAAAACTGGTAGTCTAGACTCCGAGTACAGATCGACGGGTCACTAGGATGTTTTAGAACAGTTCATTTCAGGTGGCGTTGCGAATTAATTTAGCAGGCTTTTCGTCCATGACACTTCTTCAGTAGGCTTGACTCTTTAAACATTCAGCAAGAATCTGGTCTCTTCCTCCGTGACACTTCTTCAGCAGCAGGAGCTAACTTTATCTCATTCCAGAAGGTAAATACTGACATGACAACCAAAAGTTTGAGTATGTTGCTGTCTCAGGTGCGCCCTGCTGCACCTGGGTTTGTGCTATATCTTCCCCATTACCAGGGTTTCTGTGCTATAGTGAACTTAAGTCTTGTGACAACCTGTAACATTGTTGCCAAACTGGTTCTTTGACTCTTGACCCTTTTGGGAAAAAAAAACTGGTTTGACATTTCTTCAGTTTGACTATGAATTCCTGAAAAAATATTTTTAACAAAAAGCAGAAGCACTTTCATAACAGTAAGAAATCTCAGGGGAGAAGGATTGGGCTGCCTTTTGCTCATGAGAAGCCTGTGACCTGAAAGAAAGCTCACAGAGAGAGGGTCTGAAGAAGGAGGGTGAGGTGAGAGGCAGTTCAGGAGCCAAGAACTATTTTTTAAAAAAGTATTTCTTTTTCTTACAAATTATAAAAATTGCCTAGTTTGCTTACCACTAGTGTAATGGATTTTTATTATGGATTTTCTACTGAGGCATAGAACCATCCTTCTGTTATTCTAAATGTGCAATTTTATCTAAGATGAAGAATGACTGTAGAAAGCTTCCTTTTATATATATATTTTTTAAATGCCATTCTAAAAGCTGCAGATGGCAATTAGAATACTTTGAGACTTTTTGAAAGTCTCGTTCAAGAAGTGACTGACTGTGGCCCAGTTTTTGCTGCAGGACTGAACCTGCTGTGTCACCCTTCTTTTCAGATTGCTGAATATGCGTTCAGGAATGGAATGGCGTCTGTGTACCCGGAGCCTGAAGACAAAGAATCTTATATCAACTCCCTGATTTACAGCACTGACTATGACGAATTCGTAGTTGATTCCTACACCTGGCCTGAAGAAGCTTCACAAATTCAAACAGTCAAAAAATAAAAACAGTTTGCTTAGAGACCAGGCATTAAATAGAGGTATATCATCAATTTAAATTGTGTGGAAAATTAATCAGTAGATTCTGTTATAAATTTTGCCATGTGCTTACAGGTGTTTTGGTTTCTGGCATAGATTACACTTTCTGTAACTAAAAGTTTTTTTTTCTGTAACCTAAAGATAATCCTTTGTGCTGCAGATGTGGTTAGGAAGACAGATGTCTAACATTCATTCATGGCACTCTATGGCTGACAAGCAGAGGGCATTAAATGTGACCCACACTGAATTCCTTTCCTCTGCTCTGCTTGATGCTGGTGGGCTTGGGAGCTGCTCGCCTGAGGTTAACTAAGGCTGGAACTTAAATCCAGCCTTCTAGTCGATTACGTCGTTGGGCAATGGCAAAAGTGGTCATTTAAAGCATTTTCAATGCCATTTTTTGCAGACATTGGTGGGTAGCTTTTGCAATGCCTATATTGAGATACTGGGTGGGCAGTTAAAATTGAGCAGGTGATTTAGCCGCTCTGTTCCTACCCCAAACTGGGTAACTGTAATTTTAGGGACACATACCAGTATCCTGCTTTAAATATGCAGATTGGGTTCCAATTACATTATCGGGACCAGTTTACGATTTTTACTTGAACTCTGTAGGGGGAGCAGTGGTGATTCCTCCACCAGGGCAAAGCTGCCTGAAGCTGCATCGTGGTCCAGAAATGGCCCAGTAAGAAAAGCTTTTTAAATTGTATTTGAAGTTTTCTCATGGGCCAGGAGGAACTCAAATGCTTCTCCGGGCTCCCCTGAGGAAACCCTTGGACCTCCCATTGCCGCATCTCCCAACCCCCCATCTCCCCTCACCCGACCACAACTCCCCTGCTGAGTCCCTCTTATCCATTCAATTTGTGCCAGGCACCATTCCTGCAGGTCTCCGGCAGTGGCCTCCTGTTGCCTGATCTTAATGACCGGGCAGCCATTTCCCCAGCTGTTATGGTTGAGAAACTGCCAAGCAGCTTGCTAATATGGTCCAACGGTTAAAATCACCAAGATTCCCACCAACTGCACCCAAATGTCCTGACTGCTTTCCTGCCCAGGAGTAAAAATAGGACCTGGTGTTTTATGGTTAAATAGTTTGGATGCTATGTTTTTTTTTCCCCCGGAGTTATTTGTCTCATAAAATTGTTTGCTAATATTAAATAAAAGGGAATATATTACTAGGAATCAGTTACTGCTGCTGTGATTTCTGTTCTAGGTGTACCATAAACTTATACATGTTTACATTGCAGCGTGGCAATGATTTTTTGCTTTGGGGCACAGTGATGGATACAGTGGCAGTCTTGTCGGTGCAAAGTATGCATATAGTGTAAGACCTCACTGTCTGTTGTAAACAATTATCAGGAATCAAATGCCTCCCGAAGTTTTTCAAAATAGCATGAACATGAATTAATTGTTCAGTAAGGAAGCTGTTTCTTTTTCATATTGAACGTGCTATGAATTTTCAGTAGTGCTTTTGCTGAAGTAATTAACTTGAATTTTAAGAGACGAAACTCGCTTAAAGTGAGATTTTTCAGCATTAATCACCAATATCAGATGGGGAAAATAAAAAGAGCTGACAAGATAAATGTGCTTTAAAGTGAGATGTTTGGGCATGAAGTTGCAGCTGTGGGTCTCAGCTCTCAAGCTCCCCCCTCCCAAAGCAACAGTAACTTGAAAATTGCACAGGTCCTTTGAATTATAATGCAATTCACATTAATGCAATACTTTCGAATATAATAAGTCATGAAAGGTATGCTGTGTTTCAAAAATGCTTGTATGGGTTATGGGTTTCATTGAAAAAAAATAAAGTGGTTGGACTAGAATTTGTGTATTGTTGCATCAGTTATATTCATTTTTGCCCCACCTAGAAGGACAAGGGCAGCAGACACATGGGAATACCACCTGCAAGATCCCCTCCAATTCACACACCATCCTGACTTGGGACTATATCGCCATTCCTTCACTGTCGCTGGGTCAAATCCTGGAACTCCCTTCCTAACAGCACACAAGGCAACTTTGTAACATAGCTCAATGTTAAAATAGAAGAGGGAGGCTGAGTATTAAAAGAAAAAATACTGGGCCAAGAGATCTAAAATTAAGCCAAGGTACATTGTGAAGAGAGCATTTTTGTTCTTGTATCAAATTGAGAAAATATTAAAAAAATTAGAGACAGTAAAGCTGAATTTAAAACTGGCTTCATATAGGAGGTTATGGAAGAAATTATCCATTGTCTTTGTTGGGGAGGGGGTGGGACTGCCCGATTTGACATTTTTTAAGAGCATACACAGGGCCATTTGCCTTACCTCAGTACAATCTAAAATAATTATTGCGAATAACCTTGAGGCTTATTTGTACAATAATGTCCTAGTAAACAATGGTTAACTTGAATTCGGAAGGGCAACATCTTCCCTTCCCAATTTCCTTGAGTTTTTTGAGGATGCAACACATCAAGTAGATAGTGGAAAGCCCTAGAATGTGGTGTCTGAGACTCCTGCATGGCAAGCAACCACTTATTCTTTGTGGATTCTGATAAACATTTAGAATGAATACAAAATTGGCTAATGGATAGAAAACTGGATAACTAGTTAAGGGAGTTATTTAGGGTGAGAAATTAATAACTGTTGAGTGGATGACCAGGGCATCAAAATTGGGATTACTTATTGTTTCTAATTCACATCAGTGACTTGTATTCAGAAACTCTATCAAATTAATCAAAATTTTCTGATTATGCCAAACTAGGAGACAGTACAGGAAATACAAAATGAATTGGACAAATTGTGTGAGTGGGCAGTATGAAAATTATTATGAACATGTATAAAGTGCTACTCTCTACCTCTCTCTCCTTTTTCAGGCCCTCCTTTAAAATTTAACTCTTTGACCAAGCTTTTAGGTACCTGTTCTAATTTCTTCTTGGTCTCTCTCAATTTTTGTCTAGTTAAGGTACTTGTGTAAATGATGATATATAAATGCTTTGCTTGTTGCCATTCTAGTGACTGTTGCTTTTGTTGAGGTACCAGGCACAGAAATCTCTCTCACTCACGCTCCTGCACTCTCTCCAATTTCAACCCCAGGATTCAAGTTCCATGGTCGCCATGTTTTATAATAAAAAAAAAAATTGTGAAGCAGTTAATCACATTTAAAGACTCTTGCTTTGCAGATTAATGATCAACTTGAGAAGGTAAAAACAGATATGCAATGTAGCAAAATAACAGAATTGTCATAAATGCATTAATCTTAAATTGTTGGTAGATGAGAAAATGGAAAACAAAAAAAAACTGCATGTGTTAAAAATAATCGCCAAATATTACTATTTACTCCACTACAACATCATCCTGGTGGGTTACCATTGACCAGAAACTTTACTGGACCAACGATATCAATACTGTGGTTACAAGAACATTCTGCGGCAAGTAGCTCACCTCCTGACTCCTCAATGCCTGTCCGCCATCTACAAGGAACAAGTCAGAAGTGTGCTGGAATACTCTCCACATGCCTGGATGAGTGCAGCTCCAACAACACTCGAGGTTCAACACCATCCAAGACAAATCAGCCGACTTATTTATTAGAGATACAGCACTGAAACAGGCCCTTCGGCCCACCGAGTCTGTGCCGAACATCAACCACCCATTTATACTAATCCTACATTGCTACCAAACATCCCCACCTGTCCCTATATTTCCCGACCACCTACCGACATAAGTGACAATTTATAGTGGCCAATTTACCTATCAACCTGCAAGTCTTTTTGGCTTGTGGGAGGAAACCGGAGCACCCGGAGAAAACCCACGCAGACACAGGGAGAACTTGCAAACTCCACACAGGCAGTACCTGGAATCGAACCCGGGTCCCTGGAGCTGTGAGGCTGCGGTGCTAACCACTGCGCCACTGTGCCAGAAGTGTGTACCATCTACAAGATGCAGTGCAGCAACTCGCTAAACCTTCTTCGACTGCACCTCCCAAACCCATGACCTCTACCACCTAGAAGGACAAGGGCAGCAGACACATGGGAATACCACCTGCAAGATCCCCTCCAATTCACACACCATCCTGACTTGGGACTATATCGCCATTCCTTCACTGTCGCTGGGTCAAATCCTGGAACTCCCTTCCTAATAGCACTGTGGGTGCACCTACACCACATGGGCTGCAGCGCTTCAAGAAGACTGTTCACCACCACCTTCTCCAGGGCAATTATGGGCAACAAATGCTGGCCTTGCCAGTGATGCCTACATCCCATGAAAAAAAACTTAAGAATATATATTTAGTCCAAGCAGTCCAGTATTGTGAAAGCATCTTCACTTGAATATGCCAAAAAAAGTACCAATTTAGGACCCAAACCGGAAATTGGGCATGTGGCCTAATCAACAGACCTTAAATGAAGTGCTGGAGCCTGCCACCAAAATAGTGAGTTTTTAAACTTATTAATTGGAGCGAGAAGAAGTGTGTGTACTCTACCCACTCTGCATTAAAACTGTGGTTGGGTCACTGCCCACCACCGCATACACCCTACCCTGGATTCACTTTAAACCCTTAGCTGGCATTACAGCCAGCTGATCTTGCTATCTTCTGCAACTGAGCTGCCTGTGGTGCCCACACCTCGCCAGTACTATAATAATGCGGCCAGCAGACCAATTTGCCATGGTCCTGCTCCTGGCTTCATTAGGCGAGTGCACATTTGGCCACAGTCCAATTTCTAGGGTAGCCTTTCAATGAATTACAATCCAAAATTTTAATAAACTTTATTAAATATCCTTTTATTTTAAAATAGGGCACAAGCCTGCGCAAAGTTTATGGGGACCCTGGGCTGCCCAAACATCAAGAAAACAAATGTCATCGTTCAGGATAGTTCAGCTTTGGTAATGTGACACTGGAAGTTATTGATAGCTTTACATAACCAGGCTGCACAATCATCAACAATCCGTCATTTGATGCTGAAATCATCATGTGCATTGCAAAAGCTGCAGATGTTGTGTCTAAGCTGAGTAAGAACGTGTGGAGCAACAGAACCTGCTGGAGAACACCAAACTGCAGTCTAACGAGCCTGTGTCCTCCGTGCACTTCTCTACAGTATGAGACCTGGACAATATGTGCTAGGCAGGAGAAAAGGCAGGCTGAGCACTTTCTATCTTTGCTGTCTCAGATGTATCCTTGGCATCTGTCAGCAGGATAAGGTCACAAACTTGGGTCTTGGAGCGTGCTAATTCCGTCAGCCAATGATATCTGCGATGGCTCAGCCACGTTCATCGGATGGATGACAGCTGTATACCCAAAGACCTTCTGTACAGTGAACTAGCCACTGGGTCACAACCTGCTGGACATCCGTACCTCGGCTACAGGGACACTTGTAAACAAGATAGGAACATGGTGGACATCAACACTGACAACTGGGAGTCAGTCGCTGGAGACTGACTGTTTGGAGGTGCATCGGAAGAGGCAAGGAGAAACTGAAAGCTCAACTGGCTGAGAAGAGGGCCCGGAGGAAGCGGAGGCCAGAGAATCCTACACTTTCTGCAATAAGTGTGGCAGAGACTGTCATGCCAGAGTGGGGCTCCTGAGCTACATCAGGCAATGTTTAACATAGAGTTGACCACCAAGGGGCAAACCCTTGTGTCATGGATTGAAAGCTGCCAGAATTTAAAATAGACAACTTTTAAATTCTTTTCATAACTTGTTGCATGTTAATATTCTAGCTTGACACTCTCAAATATCTTTCGATTCAACTACTCCCTGTCCCATGACCCAAATCAAACATCTTTAGAGGTAGAGAGGGCTTTAAACTAAATTGTGGGGGAAGCGAAGGTAAATCAAAGGGTAACTAGGTAATAGAGCAGGGTAGCGATGTGGATAATAACCAGAGTGTGGCAGGCAGAAACGGGGTATGCAAACTTAAGAGTGCACCAGCAGACAAGGACAGAGATTACAGAAGTGATAAGACAATTAAAGGCTCTGTAACTGAATGCATGCAGCATTCATAACAAAATGGATGAATTGTTAGCACAGATAGAAATAAATATGTATGACCATTACAGAGACATGGTTGTAACGTGACCAAGGCTGGGACCTGAATATTGAAGGGTATTTGACATTTCAAAAAGACAGAAAGCTGAGATAAGATGGTGGGGTAGCTCTGTTAATTAATGATGTCATTAGTACTGTACTGAGAGGTGAGCTTGGCTCGAAAGAGTGGGTAGAGATAAGAAATAGGAAAGGTGAAAGGTCACTTGTGGGAGTAGTTTATAGGCCCTTAAGAGTTGCTACACTGTCGGACAGATTATACAGGAAGAAATGAATGGGGCGTGTAAGAAAGGTACCACAATAGTCATGGGTGATTTTAATCTACATGTAGGTTGGGCGAATTAGATTGGCAAAGGTAGCCTGGAAAATGAGTTCATAGAGTGTATTCGGGACAGTTTCTTAGAGCAGTATGTTCTAGGGCCAACCAGGGAGCAGGCTATTCTAGGCCTGGTAATGTGCAATGAGGCAGGATTAATCAGTAACCTCATGGTAACTGAGCCTCGAGGTGACAACGATCATAACGTGATAGAATTTCATGTGCAGTTTGAAGGGGAGAAGTGTGGACATAAGACTAGTGTTTTAAAATTAAGTAAAGGTAATCACAAGGGTATGAAGACAGAGCTAGCTAAAGTGAACTGGGAAACCAGGTTCAAGGGTAGGACAATAGAGATGCAGTGGCAGACTTTTAAGGTGATACTTAACAACACTTCGCAAAGATTTAACCCAGAGAGAAAGATTGATTTGTTGAGAAGGATGCATCATCCGTGGCTAAATAAGGAAGTTAAGGATAGCATCAATTTGAAAGAAACACTGTACAAATCTACAAAGATTTGTGGTAGGTCAGAAGATTGGGCAGATTTTAAGAATTAGCACAGAATCACAGAATCGTTAGTGCAGAAGGAGGCCATTCAGCCCATGTCTGCATTGGCTCTCTGAAAGAGCAATTCCCTCAGTTCCATTCCCCTGCCGCCTTCCAATAACCCTGCACATTCTTCCTTTTCATATAACTGTCTAATTCTCTTCTGAATCCTTCAATTGAACCTGCCTCCACCACATTCTCAGGCAGCGCATTCCAAACTGTAACCACTTGCTTCACGAAAAAGTTTTTCCTCATGTCACTTTTGCTTCTCTTACCAAATGCTTTAAATCTGTGCCCCCTCGTTTTCAATCCTGTCATGAGTGGGAACAGTTTCTCTCTATCTACTCTGTCCAGACCCCTCATGATTTTGAATACCGCTATCAAATCACCTCTCAGCCTTCTCTTCTCCATGGAAAACAGTCCTCACTTCTCCAATCTATCTTCATAACTGAAAGTCCTCATCCCTGGAACCATTCTCGTGAATCTTTTCTGTACTCTGTCCAATGCCCTCACGTCTTTCCAAAGGTGTGGCGCCCAGAACTGGACACAATACTCCAGCTGAAGCCAAAATAGTGTCTTATGCAAGTTCAACATAACTTCCTTGCTCTTGTACTCTAGGCCCCTATTAATAAAGCCCAGGATACTGTGTGCTTCATTAACCGCGCTCTCAACCTGTCCTGCCACCTTCAGTGACTTATGCACATATACACCTTGGTCCCTCTGCTCCTGCACCCCATTTAGAATTATACCTTTTATTTTATATTGTCTCTCCATGTTCTTCTGACCAAAATGAATCACTTCACATTTCTCTGCATTGAACCTCATCTGCCACCTGTCTGCCCATTCCACCAACTTGTCTATGTCCTTTTGCAGTTCTACACTATCCTCCTCACAGTTCACAATGCTTCCAAGTTTCATATCACCTGCAAACTTTGAAGTTGTGCCCTGTACACCAAGATCTCTCTTTTGGGCCTCCTTATCTCGAGAGACAATGGATACGCGCCTGGAGGTGGTCAGTGGTTTGTGAAGCAGCACCTGGAGTGGCTATAAAGGCCAATTCTAGAGTGACAGGCTCTTCCACAGGTGCTGCAGAGAAATTTGTTTATCGGGGCTGTTGCACAGTTGGCGCTCCCCTTGCGCCTCTGTCTTTTTTCCTGCCAAATACTAAGTCTCTTCAACTCGCCACATTTTAGCCCTGTCTTAATGGCTGCCCGCCAGCTCTGGCGAATACTGGCAACTGACTCCCACGACTTGTGATCAACGTCACAGGATTTCATGTTGTGTTTGCAGACGTCTTTAAAGCGGAGACGTGGACGGCCGGTGGGTCTGATACCAGTGGTGAGCTCGCTGTACAATGTGTCTTTCATGCGGCTCACATGGCCAAGCCATCTCAAGCGCCTGCACCCCATTTAGAATTGTACCTTTTATTTTATATTGTCTCTCCATGTTCTTCTGACCAAAATGAATCACTTCACATTTCTCTGCATTGAACCTCATCTGCCACCTGTCTGCCCATTCCACCAACTTGTCTATGTCCTTTTGCAGTTCTACACTATCCTCCTCACAGTTCACAATGCTTCCAAGTTTCATATCACCTGCAAACTTTGAAGTTGTGCCCTGTACACCAAGATCTAGGTCATTAATATATATCAGGAAAAGCAAGGATCCCTAGGGAACTCCACTACAAACCTTTTATCCAGCCTGAAAAATATCCATTAACCACTACTCTTTGTTTCATGTCACTCAGCCAATTCTGTATCCATGTCCCTTTTATTCCATGAGCTACAAGTTTGCTGACATATCTGTTGTGTGGCACAGTATCAAACACCTATTAAAAGTCTATGTTCACCACATCAACAGCATTGCCCTCATCAACCTTCTGTTACCTCCTCAAAGACTCCAGCAAGAAATCAGTGCTGGCTATCCTTAATTAACCCACATTTGTCCACGCAACTATTGATTTTGTCCCAAATAATTTTTTCTTTTTCTAGACGTTTTCCCACCACCAAAGTTAAATTTGACTGGCCTGGAGTTGCTGGGCTTATCTTTACACTCTTTTTTTGAACAAGGGTGTAACGTTTGCAATTACCCAGTTCTCTGGCACTATCCCAGAGTCTAAGGAAGACTGAAAAATTATGGCCAGTGCCTCTGTGATTTCTACCCTCACTTCCCTCCGTATCCTTGGATGTATCTCATCTGGTCCTGGTGCTTTATCCACTTTAAGTACAGATAGCCTATCTAATACTTCCTCTTTATCAATTTTAAACCCCTCTGGTGTCTGACTTACCTCCTCTTTCAACATCACCTGGGTTGCATCATCTTCCTTGGTAAAGACAGATGCAAAGTATTCATTTAATACCTCAGCTATGCCCTCTGCCTCCATGTGTAAATCCCCTTTCTGATCCCTAATCGCTCCACTCCTCCTTTTATCACCCTTTTACTATTTATATTCCTGTAGAAAACTTTGGGATTTCCCTTAATGCTAGCTGCCAGTCTCTCTTCATTCCCTCTCTCTGAAGTGATTTATGACTTTAACCCCTTACAGGGACTAAACCAAATCAGGTGACATCTCTATGAATCTCCTCTAATTAAGTTCAAACCAGACAAATTCTTATAGACACTTATTTGGGTCCAAAGAACTTAACTAGTATTCCCTCAAAGAAAGAAAACTAACAGAGAATATTACCATCTTTCGGATAGCCTATTTTTGTTTTAAACAATTGTGGCTGTCATAAATATCCCAGATATTATAAGGGTTTGGGAAACTCTCTTCAATACGTATCTCTCCATTTAAAGGGACAGAGAGAGGAGGTTCTTGTAGTTGTATGCAGAATACTACATGAAATGATTTATTAACTTTTATATATTAAAAAAATTGACATGCAATACACTTTAAGTAGATAAGTATATCACAATATTAAATATTACTAAGATGTAACACATAATCTTATTTCTAAAATAGAACCAAAAGTTCAACCTTGATACTGTTACAGCAAAATATCTTTGAATATCCGTCAAAATTTAAAGTAAACTTTTACCTTAAATTCCCTGAGTAAGCCATAGGTTGAGAAGCATTGATGAGAAATTCAATACTTCTAGTTTTTTACTTCAAAAATCCTCATGTTTATAATGTTTCTAAAATATCGTCTGATCTTTTAGCATATAGATGTTACCCTTCTGTGTGTTTTTCCTGCATTTAAGGTCCATATATGGTAATATCATTAGCTACCATCCCCACATAATGTTTTTGCTGGAATTCCCCTGCTCTTGAAGTTGTGAGCATTTATCTGGTCAAAATGTTTCTAATTGAGTTTACTTGGCATCTGTTTTTGTAAGTAACATTCCTTTTTATTATTTTATTATCTAATTGTGTGTCGTTGGTACTTTGAAACCCTCCTTTTGAGTCAATCTATCTACATTTTACCAACACTATCAACTAATCACCTCTTACTGATGTCACACAGGATGTTTCAATGTCTGTTTATCCTGCAATTCCCTGGCAACAGAAATGCTGAAATGGATTTTCAAACTTTAAAGGTGTTTCTGGTTCACATTCTATTGTAACAGGGACCTTGAAAGACCTTGAGGTTTTTAACTCTACCTTCGTAAAAGGGAATTTCAGTGAGTCTTGAAAACTGACCATTTATTCAATCTTTAATTTTAAAATGTATAATAACGATATATAAATTCTACTTAATTAAGTCTATTATACCTATATTTCATCACATCTCTGCTTCTCTCATTTGCTTTTTCACTTCCCCTCGGGACCTTCAATATTCAGCCTGGTTCTCAATAGTATTTTCTACCTAGCATCTGTCATAAGCACACTTTTTCTTCTTAATCTCTACCTCTTTTGTCATTCAGGGAGCTCTGGATTTGTTTGCCCTACTTTTCCCCTTTGAAAGAACATACCTTGACTGTGCCCGAACTATCTCTTCTTTGATGCGTATTGTGCATCTACTGGTTTTCCTGCCAGCTTTTGACTCCAATTCATTCGCCCCAGCTCCATTCTTATCCCATACAAGTTGGCCTTCCCTCAGTTAATTATTCTTACCCTGGATTGCTCTTTGTCCTTTTCCATACTCAGCCTAAACCTTATGATAGAACGATCACTATCCCCTAAATGGTCTCCTACTGATACTTGATCCACTTAGCCTACCTCATTTCCAAGAACCAGGTCTAGCATTGCCTCTTTTCTCATTGAACTAGCAACATACTGTTGTAGAAAATTTTCCTGAACACACTCTAGGAACTCTTGCCCCTCACAGCCCTTTACACTGCGATTATCCCAGTCTATGTTTGGATAATTAAAGTCCCCCATTATAACTACCCTTTAATTTTTACACCTCTCTGTAATTTCCTTGCAAATTCCATGTCCTTCCCACTAGCTGGTGGCCTATAGACAACACTGAGCAATGTAACTACACCTTTTTTGTTCCTAAGCTCCAGCCAAATTGATTCTGCCCTCGACCCCTCTGGGACATCCTTTTTCTCCAGCACAGCAATGCTGTCCTTAATCAATGCGGCAATTCCTCCCCCTTTTTCCCCTTTCCTATCTTTCCTGAAGACCTTATATCCAGGAATATTTAACACCCAGTCCTAACCTTCTTTGAGCCTGGTCTCTGTTATCGCCACAACATCATATTTCCACGTGGCAATCTGCGCCTGTACCTCACCATTCTTATTAACCACACTCCGTGTAATCACATACATGCACATTAACCCTGATTCCGACTTTGGTACTTTCTCCCTTACTCTGACCCAACATAATAATTTTCTATTCCTTACTCTCATGCTATCTATCTACCCCATTTCTCTGTGCTCCTTGGTATTCCTCTCTGATACTTGCTCCTGGTTCCCACACTCCTGACAAGTTACCAGTTTTGCACCCCTCCAATCTGAGTTCCCTCTCAGGTACCCACCCCCCTGACAATTTAGTTTAAACCCTCCCCAACAGCACTAGCATATCTCCCTGCAAGGATATTCTTCCCAGTCCTGCTAAGATGCAACCCGTCCATCTTGTACAGATCCCACCTGCCCCAGAATCGATCCCAGTACCTCAGAAATCTGATGCCATCCCTCCTGTACCAGTTCTTCAGCCACGTGTTCAATCACTCAATTCTCCTATTGCTATGCTCATTTGCACATAGGGACTGGGAGTAATCCTGAGATTACTGCTTTTGAGGTCCTGCTTTTTAATCTCCTTCCTTGCTCCCTAAAATCTGCTTTCAGAACATCCCCCTTCTTACCTATGTCATTGGTACTGATGTGAACCATGACCTCTGTCTGTTTACCCTCCCCCAGAAGAATGTCTTGCAGCTGCTCCGTGACATCCTTGACCCGGGCAGCAGGGAGGCAATGCACCATCCTGGAGTCACGTTTACTACCAGAGAAGCGCCTGTCTGTTCCCCTAAGTAACTAATCCCCTATCACTACTGCTCTTCCACTCTTCTTTCTCCCCTCCTGTGCAGCTGAGCCACCTGTGGTACCACAATCTTGGCTCTGACTGCACTCCTCTGAGGAACCATCACCCTCACTCGTATCCAAAATGGAAAACCAATTAGCAAGTGGGACTGCTGCCCTACCTGTCTGGTTCTCTTAGACTGCCTGGCGGTCACCCATTCCCTTTCTGCCTGCATGCTCCTAACCTGTGTTGTGACCAACTCCCTAAATGTGCTATCCACATAGTCCTCCACCTTGTGGATGCACGGACCTCATGCTTGTGCAGCCAGTGACACTTCCTGCAGATGTGTTTGTCTAGGACACATGGTGTGTCCATGACTTCCCACATGCAACAGGTTGTACATTCCACTCAGCAGAGCTGCCCTGCCATACTTTAACATTACAGACTATTTATTACAAGTCAAATCTCCACACTCAGACAGAATCAACATGGTTTTGTGAAAGGAAAATCGTGTTTAACTAATTTATTTGAGTTCTTGGAGGAATTATCAAACAAGGTGGATAATGGGGAACTGTAGATGTGGTGTATTTGGATTTCCAAAGGGCATTTGATAAGGTGCCACATCAAAGGTTACTACACAAGATGCACATGGTATAGGGGGTAACATATTAACATGGTTCAAGAACTGTTTAGCTAACAGAAAGTGAAGAGTAGGGATAATGGGTCTTTTTGGGTTGGCAAGCTGCACTAGAGGAGTGCCACAGAGAACAGTGCTGGGGCTCTAAAGGCCTACTCTGGTATGAAATTGAAACCCAACCCGGGTCCGAGTCCTTTGATTTCTTTTTCCCGCGCCCGATCTGACCCGACTACCGTAATAAAGTTAATTATATCAAACATACCTTCTCCAAATGTTGTGATCCTCCATTCCGGCAGCAGGCTATTCCTGCAGAGTCGTGCAAAAGTTCCCTCCCTGAGCAAGGCAACATTGTGTCCGCATCCAGTCCGACCCGACCTGAATCCGAATGCCGGACTCGGAAGGGAGACCCGACCCGAACCCGACGCGTTGTCTGGTCGGGTTCGGGTCGGGTAGCCATGCCTTAGGGGCCTCAACTATTTACAATCTATATCAATGACTAGGATGAAGCACCGAATGTATAGTATTGAAATTTGCCGATGCCACCAAGATAAGAAGGAAAGTAAGTTGTCAAAAAGAGGTAAAGAGTCTACAAAGGGAGATAGATAGGTTAAGTGAGTGGGCAAAAATTTTGCAGTTGGAGTATAATGTGGGAAAATGTGAGGTTGTCCACTTTGACAGGAAGAATAGAAAAGCTGTATACTATTTAAATGGAGAGAGATTGCAGAACTCAGTGGTATCAAGGATCTGGGTGATCTGGTACATGAATCGCAAAAAGCTAGTATGCAGGTACAGCAAGTGATTAGGTATGCAAATGGAATGTTGGTGTTTATTGCAAGGAAAATCAAGTATAAAGTAGGCAAGACCACATCAGGAGTACTGTGTACAGTTTTGGTTTCCTTATTTGAAAAAGGATATAGTTGCATTAGAAGCAGTTCAGAGAAGGTTCACTCGACTAATTCTGGGGATAAAGGGCTTCTGAAGAAAGGTTGAACAGGTTCGGCCTGTATCCATTGGAGTTTAGAATGAGAGGTGATCTTATTGAAACATATAAGATCCTGAGGGGACTTGATTGAATGCATACCAGGACGATGTTTCCTCTTGTGGGGGTGACACAGTTTAAGAATAAGAGGTCTCCCTTTTAAGACTGAAATGAGGAGAAATTTTCTCTGAGGGTTGTTAGTCTGTGGAATTCTCTTCCCCAGAAAGCAATGGAGGCTGGATCATTGGATTTATTCAAGGCTGAGTTGGATACATTTTTGATAGACAAGGGAACCAAGGGTTATGGGGGACAGACAGGAAAGTGGAGTTGAGACCACAACCAGATCAACCATGATCTTATCGAATGGCACAGCAGGCTCGAAGGGCTGAATGGTCTATTCCTGCTTCTAAGTCCTATATTGCTATCTTAACCTAACAGAAAGTGAAATGGAAAATAAGTAAAAGAGAGAAGTAAGAGCCACGTCCTTGGTCTTGTTTTTTTTTTAACTAGAACCTCACTTTGTACGGAGAAACATACTCCATATTCAACTTTTCTTTGGAATTTTTTACTTCACTGTAGTATATAGACTGGGAAAGGAGAAAATGACTAAAAACGTTGTTACTGGCAATTGGGTTTAACGCCTGCTGATAGTGGGTTAAAAGCAATATCTTACAATGTCTGGTTTTCCTCCTTTCTAATAATGGTGAGGACGAGGTAGAAAAAGCTGCCCATTATTTTTTCATTCTGTGATTTTAGCTCTGACATCACTCTGGAGTTACCTGCAGGTAAGACTGTCTAAAATTTGTGTCTTCGGTGTGTCCGTATTCTGGGACAGGGGTTCTGAACCAGGAGTCTGCGAGAAGGTTTCAAGCAGGCCGCCACCAAACACCCAGCAATCTAACCCCTGGATCAGCTGTTACCAACTACTGATCTGTCAGCACCATGTCAACCAAGTAGCCAACTTGCCCTCTCTCGCCCCTCTCATCAGCCAGCAATTCAACTACAAAGTTCAGTATTTATTTATTTATTTTATTTATTTCGAGATACAGCACTGAAACAGGCCCTTCGGCCCACCGAGTCTGTGCCGACCAAGAACCACCCATTTATACGACCCCAAAGTAATCCCATATTCCCTACCACCTACTGACACTAGGGGCAATTTACAATGGCCAATTTACCTATCACCAAAATATTGAAACTAATCTGCCAGCAATATTTTTAATACATTTTTACTGTTTAGATCTAATAATAAAACATTGTAATTGCATGATATTTGCTTTATTACCATTGTCTCCCAACGCTGCTCCTTCCCCCCACCCCCATGGCTACATGGCTACAGAGTGGGGGGGGGGGGGGGCGTCAGATGCAAAAAGGTTGAAAATCTCTGTTCTAGGATACAGTTGCAGAGTAATTCAGAAGTGGAGGAAATAGAGATGAGTCGTACCCACACAAGCCAAACTTATGAACTATGAAATGAGCTTATTATGTAAATGTGAAATGGACACCTTTCTTGTAATCAAGATGGGGTAAGAGGCCAGGTGACCCTTCCTTTCCTCCCAATATACACACAACTATAAGAACCCTGAGTAATTTTCCTGTCTGGACCAGTCACTAAAATGCAAATAACCTTTCAGGACACATGCCTGAGAAATCACTTAAACACATACGACCTTTGCTGTGGAAATGGCTGCTACTGCCCAAGTGATTGAGTTAACATGATATTGCAGACTTTTTGACTCCAAACTCAAATTCCAAAGAATGTGTGTGAAAAGCCCTATTTTATTAAGGTGAGGTGAGGATGAATGACATCCAGACTCCATTGTCCACCAAATGCCTCACCATCAGAAACCATCTATAAGCACGATGGAAAGAGAAACTATGGTCACATGAAAGAAATTAGGTTTCTGATAAGGAACTTTAATAAAGGTATATTCTGGGCAGATAAGAGATTTTCTTTATTATTCATTCCTGGGATGTGGGCGTCGCTGGTTGGGCCAGCATTTATTGCCCATCCCTAATCGCCCTTGAGAAGGTGGTGGTGAGATGCCTTCTTGAACTGCTGCAGTCCATGTGGGGTAGGTACACCCACAGTGCTGTTAGGAAGGGAGTTCCAGGATTTTGATCCAGCGACAGCGAAGGAATGGTGATATACTTCCAACTCAGGATGGTGTGTGGCTTGGAGGGGAACTTGCAGGTGATGGTGTTCCCATGCATTTGCTGCCCTCATCCTTCTAGGTGGTAGAGGTCAAGGGTTTGGAAGGTGATGTCTAAGGAGCCTTGGTGCGTTGCTGCAGTGTATTTTGCAGATGGTACACACTGCTGTCACTGTGCATTGGTGGTAGAGGGAGTGAATGTTTGTGGATGGGGTGCCAATCAAGCGGGCTGCTTTGTCCTGGATGGTGTCGAGCTTCTTGAGTGCTGTTGGAGATGTACTCATCCAGGCAAGTGGAGAGTATTCCATAACACTCCTGACTTGTGCTTTGTAGATAGTGGACAGGCTTTGGGGAGTCAGGAGGTGAGTTGCTCGCCTCAGGACTCCTAGCTCTGACCTGCTCTTGTAGCCATGGTATTTATATGGCTACTCCAGTTCATTTTCTGGTCAATGGTAATCCCCAGGATGTTGATAGTAAGGGATTCAGCGATTGTAATGTCATTGAATGTCAAGGGTAGAATCTCTCTTGATGGACATGTCATTGCCTGTCACCTGTGTGGCATTAATATTACTTGCCATCTATCAGCCCAAGCCTGGATATTGTCCAGGTCTTGCTGTAGTTCTAAACAGACTGCTTCAGTATCTGAGGAGTCGCAAATGGTCTTGAACATTGTGCAATCATCAGCAAACATCCCATTTCTGACCTTATGAGTGAAGGAAGGTCATTGATGAAGCAGCTGACGATGGTTGGGCCGAGGACACTACCCTGAGGAACTCCTACAGTGATGTCCTGGAGCTCAGATGATTGACTTCCAACAACCGCAGCCATCTTCCTTTGCGCGAGGAATGACTCCAACCAGCAGAGGGTTTTCCCCTGATTCCCATTGACTCCAGTTTTACTTGGGCTCCTTGATGCCATATTCGGTCAAATGCTGCCTTGATGGCAAGGGCAGTCACTCTCGCCTCACCTCTTGAGTTCAGCTCTTTTGTTCATGTTTGAACCAAGGCTGTAATGAGGTCTGGAGTTGAGTGGCCCTGGTGGAACCCAAACTGATTGTCACTGAGCAGGTTATTGCCAAGCAAGTGCTGCTTGATAGCACTTTTGACAGCACCTTCCATCACTTTACTGATGATTGAGAGTAGACTGATGGGATTTGTTTACAGTACATACCTGGGCAATTTTCCACATTGCTGGGTAGATGCCAGTGTCGTAGCTGTACTGGAACAGCTTGGCTAGGGGCGCGGCAAGTTCTGGAGCACAGGTCTTCAGTACTAATGCCAGAATGTTGTCAGAGCCCATAGCCTGATCCATCTATGCCATTGAAAAGAAGAGACCCTGCCTAAGATTACCAGCTTTGAACTGCACGTAGGCAGCGACTGGAGTTTGCCCTTGAACTCCCAATCTGAGAAATCGTACCAGGACTTTGCATTGACCTCCGGCTGGTATATAACCAGAACCGTCGGCAACAGTGCATTCAACTTTCTGAACTCCCAAGTCTTTTTTCAGGGAACAAGGGAAAAGATTACAAGTCTGCACTGTTTCAAGTCTTCACCCTGGGGCAAGTTTAACAGAGTACTCAAAAATCATCAGACCTAACGCATGTTATCTTTATAATCTCTATTTACGACTATGGCGGGAGGAGTGCATTGTTTATTCTAGTTTCACTTGTCCATAGGTCACAACATATATTTACATTTTCCCACTTACTGCTATGGTCAGTCATAGACTCTATTTTTCCCAAAATAAGACACAGTAACCAGGTTTCTTTAATGAACAACAAGATTATCAGTTTATTATAAAACAAATCTTAACCGTAATGAAGTTAAGCATAAACACACAAATTGAAATTTTAAAGTTCCCTTTTTTACCGTAGCCCCTTCCACTCGCACACGCACACATATATTTGGCAACTGGTAACTGGCAAACTAAAAGGGATTTTTGTTTAGAGCTCTGTTACAGACAAAAAGAACTACTTGGGCTGAATACTTGCTCATTATTGAAGAAAACAGCAGATGAGATATGTTGTGTTCCAAAACTGCCACACAGTCTGGCTGCCGAGTACACGTAGGCAAGTCACCGGGATCTTTCAGAACAGTTCTTTTCAGATGCTGTTGAGAATTAATTTAGTAGGCTTTTCTTCAAAGACAGGAGATGAGATGAGTTGACACAGTGGACTTTTCAGGGTCTTTTAGAGAGGTGCTGGAAAGCTGAGCTGGGTTGTGGTCTTCTCTCCTTCCTTGGGAATTCTTTTCTTCTTCTGCAGGCTTTTTAAAGAGATGGAACAGGCTGGGGTTCTGTCCTTCAGTTTTTTTTAAAACTCCAACCCCTTTTAAACGGTTCATTCCCAATTACAAACAATTCAAAAGTGAAGCCAGAAACGGAAAGTCCACTTTCTGACCTGTCATTTCTCTGCACACATCTTCCCTAGTTATCAGGGTTTCAGTTCTATTTTTAACTCGAGTTATATGACAACCAGTAAATGTTGTTGTCAAACAAGTCCTTTCAGTAATATAAAAGCAAAATACTCCAGATGCTGGAAATCTGAAATAAAAACGGGAAATGCCGGAAATACTCAGCAGGTCTGGCAGCATTTGTGGAGAGAGAAACAGAATTAACATTTCAGATTGGTGACCCTTCATCAGAACTGGCAAATATTAGAAATGTAATAGGGTTTAAGCAAGTAAAGCGGGGGTGGGGCAAGAGATAACAAAAGAGAAGGTGTTGATAGAACAAGGTCACAGAGAATAACTGTACAGATGGACATGGAGCAAAGGCAAACAGTATGTTAATGGTGTGGTGAAAGACAAAGCGTTAGTGCAGAGAGGGTGTTAATTGACAGGAAAATGAACAGCCGTGACCCGAAGCACAAACATGAAAAAAAAACAGTGGGTAGGCGCAATAGAAAAAAACTAAAATAAAATGAACAAATAAGAAGAAAAAATAACTAAAAATAAAAAGGGGGGCCCCGTCATGATCTGAAATTATTGAACTCAATGTTCAGTCCGGCAGGCTGTAGTGTGCCTAATTGGTAAATGAGGTGCTGTTCCTCGAGCTTGCGTTGATGGTCACTGGAATACTGCAGCAATCCCAGAACAGAGACTTGGGCATGAGAGCAGGGGGGCGGGGTGTTGAAATGGCCAGCAACCGGAAGCTTGGGGTCGTGCTTTCAGACTTAAGTCCTTTCAGTGTTCGGCTTAAATCTTGATGAAAAGTCACAGACCTGAAACATTAACTCCGCTTCTCTCTCCACAGATGCTGCCAGACCTGCTGCGTATTTCCAGCATTTCCGTTTTTATTTCCGATTTCCAGCATCTGCACTATTTTGCTTTTATCTTTTCAATGTTCTCTTGATGACCCTCTTGAAAAAAAGCTGGTCCAATATTTCTTCAGTTTGACTGAATTCTCAAAAAAATATTTTTAACAGAAATAGAAGTACTTTCCTAAGTGTGTGCATCTGTATGTGTGTGAGACTCAGTGTTGTTGCATAATTTCAGGTGTTGCATAATAAACATTTATCTTGCTATTAAACTTACAAGAGAACCTGTAATTTGTCTGTTGTTGACAATTAAAGCACTCAGGTTAGAAAAAAACACCTTTTTTAAGAAACACACTCTCTTCAGCCAGTCATTCTCGTCCGTATTTACCGTTGAGAAGGTCCTGGAAGCTAGTGAGTTCAAGGGCGGGAACACCGATATCCTGGAGCATATCAACATTGCAAAGGAGGAGGTGTTGGAGATTTTGAAATGCATTAAGGTGGATAAATCCCCAGGGTCTGACTAGGTGTATCCTAGGATGGTATGGGAAGCAAGGGAGGAGATTGCTGGGGCCCTGGCAGAGATTTTTGTATCATCGTTAACCACGGGTGAGGTACCAGAAGACTGGAGGATAGCTAATGTTGTGCCTTTATTTAAGAAGGGCAGCAGGGATAAGCCAGGAAACTACAGGAGAGTGAGCCTTACATCAGTGGTGGGAAAGTTATTGGAAGGGATTCTGAGAGACAGGATTTATATGCATTTGGAAAGGCATGGTCTGATTAGGGATAGTCCGCATGGCCTTGTGTGTGGGAAATCATGTCTCACGAATTTGATTGAGTTTTTCGAGGGGGTGACAAAGAGGATTGTTGAGGGCAGGGCGATGGACATTGTCTACATGGACTTTAGTAAGGCCTTTGACAAGGTCCTTCATGGTAGGCTGGTCCAGCAGATTCGAACATATGGGATCTAGGGTGAGCGAGCAAATTGGATACAAAATTGGCTTGGTGATAGGAGGCAGAGGGTGGTAGTGGAGGGTTGTTTTTCAGATTGGAGGCCGGTGACCAGTGGTGTGCCGCAGGGATCGGTGCTAGGACCTCTGTTGTTTGTCACATATATTAATGACTTGGATGTGAATGTAGGGGGCATGATTAGTGAGTTTGCAGATGACACCAAAATTGGTGGTCTAGTGGACAGTGAAGAAGGTTACAACAGGATATAGATCAACTGGGAAAGTGGGCAAGTGAGTGGCAAATGGAATTTAACGCAGACAAGTGTGAAGTGATGCATTTTGGGAAGTTAAACCAGGACAGGACATGTACAGTGAATGGCAGGGCCCTGGGGAGTGTTCTTGAGCAGAGAGACATTGGCGTGCAAGTACATAACTCCGTGAAAGTGGTAACACAGGTAGACAGGGTGGTGAAGAAGGCGTATGGCATGCTTGCCTTCATCGGCCAAGGCATTGAGTACAAGAGTTGGGACGTCATGTTACAGTTGTACATAACGTTGGTTAGGCCGCATTTGGAGTACTGTGTGCAGTTCTGGTCGCCGCACTACAGGAAAGATGTGATTAAGCTAGAGAGGGTGCAGATAAGATTCACAAGGATGTTGCCTGGTTTGGAGGGCTTGAGTTATAAAGAGAGATTGGATAGGCTGGGTCTGTTTTCCCTGCAGCGAAGGAGGCTGAGAGGGGACATGATAGAGGTATATAATATTATGAGAGGCATAGATAGGGTAGATAGCCAGAGTCTGTTTCCCAAGGTAGGGGTGACTAAAACTAGAGGGCATAGATTTAAGGTGAGAGGGAGGAGGTTTAAAGGGGATCAAAGGGGTAAATTTTTCACACAAAGAATAGTGGGTATCTGGAATGAGCTGCCTGACAAGGTGGTGGAGGCAGGAACAGTAGCGACATTTAAGAGGCATCTGGACACGTACTTGAATGAGCAAGGCATAGAGGGATATGGAATTAATGCAGGCAGGTGGGATTAGTATAGATGGGCATTATGGTCGGCATGGAGGCAGTGGGCCGAAGAGCCTGTTTCTATGCTGTACGACTCTATGATTCTAAGAGGTAAAAAGGGGGAACCATCCCTATCATCTCTCACCTGTTGGTACAGGTGAAGGAAGCAGAAGTATTTAATTATCCAATGCCTCTTGGTAGCTCCTGAGGGAAATAGTTTCCAAAGCCAGTAAAGGCTATTTTAATGGAAGATTTACTGGGAAAACCACGTTCTATTCCTGATCAACAGTAGTGCTACACATATCACCTGACTTCTGCATGTATAGAAAGCTTCTAAAGGAATCCAACTGGTTTAGCAGGGAAAGTCTCACCTGATATAATTATACAGAAACTAGTCACATTGAAGAAGAATTTGCTGCATAGCTGGTAAATGAGGAGCTTTGATAAGTTGGAAGATAAGAGGCAAGATTTTAATTTCATCAAAACAGAACAGGAAATTGTTAGATTCATTTTTTTCTAGCTAGCTGGAACTCACTATGCACAAAGGTGGTGGAAGCAGAAATGATCAATGACTTCAAGAGGAAGTTGGATGGCCACCTGAGAGAAATAGATTTTCAGGACTGTCGAGATCGAGCCAGGACTGTAACTGACTGCATAGCTTCGTGGAGAGCCGGCATGGACTCGATGAGCTGAATTGCCTCCTTTTGTGCCATAAATGACTCTGTGACACAATACATATTTTATATTCTAAGTTTGTGTATGTGGAAACCTATCAAATGCATGTGATGAGTGCATTTACAGCATGTACGGCATTAAAGATTCATTTCCTTCCTTATATTAGTGGCTAGATTTTCTACTCAGCCTTTTAACTGGTGAAAGTATAGTTTTTTACCCGCCACAAGCCTGTGGTCCTGATCCTGGGTGATTTTCCAGAGTCAGGATCACTTGAGTAATTTTGGCAGGCTCCAGGATGCCCATTTAGGAATGGCTAGAGAATGGCTGTGGTAGGCTCTGGACATCTGTCATGATGGCTTGGATTTTGTCAGGTAATGATGGTGAACCTGTCAGTGTTCACTGTCATTATTCTACTGAAACTGAAAGCAACATCTGGACTCCGCTCATGCCCAGAATAATACAGAAATCCAAAAGTTGCTGTCAGTAATTCTAAATTCGTCCAGAAGGTGTGCTGTTAAGATCCCCCAGAATGCAATCCCTAAGCAATCGGTGAATTGACCAGAACTATCCTTTTTACACTGTTAATGTCACTGTTAAAAAAAGCCTTGAAAAAATTACACCTTGTTAAGTGAGCTATATCTGGGTTATTTAGCAATGTACTGACTTCACAATTACTGCTAAATACCCTCACTGACCCTGAAAAGCTAATCTTATATTTGTGGAATGTCAAACTTCTCATGATAAAATTCCATATTTTAAACATTTTTTGAAACTTGTTTATATTGATATTTTAGTTTCTATCTAAATCCAATCATAAACATTTATTTTGCTATCTATTTAAATTAAAAGTAGGGATTCTGTGGTGTTTACTTACTGGTTTGCTGTGTGTGCAAATTATTCAGTTTGATTGCGTGCTAACATCATTGCTGCTGCCGCATGCTTGGAAATCCCTTTGACTCGATGCCAGATTTAAACTGCTGTCAGGCAAGAGGAAGTGTGCGCTGGGGTCCTTAACACTGATACAAAGTGACAACATTTTAAAAAACATTTTGATGTGAAAAGTACCATTTAGCTGCCGACCTCTACCTTGCGGAGGGTGAATGCAGCTCCCTGAAGCCTCCTCCTACCTCCCCCCGCACCATGACCCAACCACGGAACATTGAGAGCTTTCCATTGAAATGGGAGCAAAAGCACCAGCAATGCAAACCCTTCCCTTTCCCATCGGGAAGTGATTAGTTTAGCTAAGCACCAGGGAGGTGAATTTTCACATGTTTCTCCCAATCACCTGTGGAAACTCCAGAAAAATGGTGTATATACTGTTTATATCTTTTTTTCTGGTTTCTGTGGCGCTTCTGCCAAGGTTCTGGCAATTGATTGGGCAAAAGTTCAGCCACCCGCCCCCCCATTTTGCCCCCTGCTCCTCCCCAAAAGTATTCAAGGAGAAAACAAAGGCAGGGAAGGGAAGAGCTTTGACCCAAACCTGAATAAAATTAGACCTTAGACACAGGCTAGCAGCTATTAAAAGTGCAAAAATGTTGTGAAGCACAAAATGCTAGAAATAGAGAGAAAGTCGATCAGCGTCAGAGAGAGTGGGAAAGAAGGAAGGGACTGTTACCTTTTTAGGTATAAATCTCCGTCAGAACAAAAATTTCCACCAAGGAAATCTGGGACCAGTCACTTGGCCAGGGACTGGAATGCTCATGCACAATGTATAGAGAGGGTACAGAATATCCTGCAAAGGGAAGGAAGTGATCCCGAACTTGTGGTACACGTCAGTACCTACGACATAGAGAGAGCAGGTATTGAGGTCAGGAGCTAGAGAGGATGTTAAAAAGTAGGAACTTGAAGATAATAATTTCTGGATTTAATCCCAGAGGCATTCAAAAGCAAGATTCTACAGGCACAGTGTAGGCATGTCCCCACAAAGATAAAGGGTGGTACTGCCAAATCTAAAAACCCCAGGTTATCTAGAAGCTTACAGGTTAAGTTTAAGCGGAAAAAGAAAGCTTATGACGATCACGAAAATCTTAATACTTTAGAAAGCCTGGAGGAGTATAGAAAGTGTAGGAGTGAAGTAAAAAAATTAGAAAAGCAAAGAGAGGAAATGAAAAACTTTTGGCAGATAAAATCAAGGAAAACCCAAAGATGTTTTATCAGTACATTAAGAGCAAGAGGATGACTAAGGAAAAAGTAGGGCCTATCAGAGATGTACAAGGGAACTTATGTGTGGATGCAGAAAATGTGGGCAGGGTTCTTAATGAGTTTTTTGTCTGTCTTCACAAAGGAGAAGATTGATGTAGACATTGTAGTTAAAGAGGAGGAGTGTGAAATATTAGATACAATAAGCATAATGAGAGAGTAAGTACTAGAGGATCTGACATCCTTGAAAGTGGATAAATCACCAGGGCCGGATGGATTGCATCCCAGGTTGTTAAAGGAAGCCAGGGAGGAATTAGCGGATGCGCTGAGGATCATCTTTAAAACCTCACTAGATACAGGAGAGGTACCAGATGATTGGAGGTCTGCGAACGTTGTACCATTGTTTAAAAAGGGTACAAGGGAAATGCCAAATAATTATAGGCCGGTCAGTCTGACCTCGGTGTTGAGTATATTGTTAGAATCTATTCTGAGGGACAGGATAAACTGCCACTTAGAAAGGCATAGGTTAATCAGGGATAGTCAGCATGGATTTGTTAAGGGAATGTTATGTCTTGCTCACTTATTTGAGGTTTTTGAGTAAGTAACAAGAAGGATTGATGAGGGAAGTGCAGTGGATGTGGTCTACATGAATTTTAGTAAGGCATTTGACAAGGTCCCACATGGCAGACTGGTCAGTAAAATGAAAGCCCATGGGATACAGGGGAATGTGGCAGGTTGGATCCAGAATTGGCTCAGGGCCAGGAAACAAAGGGTAGTGGACAGATGTTTTTGTGAGTGGAAAGCTGTTTCTAGTGGCATTCCACAGGGCTCAGTGTTGGGTCCTTTGCTGTTTGTGGTATATGTTAATGATTTGGATTTAAATATGATTGGGAAATTTGCTGACGACACAAAAATTGGCCATGTAGTTGATAGTGAAGAGGATAGCTGTAGACTTCAGAAAGATATCAATGGTTTGGTTGAGTGGGCAGAAAAATGGCAAATGGAATTCAATCCAGATAAGTGTGAGGTAATGCATTTGGGGATGGCAAATAAAGTGAGGGAATACACAATAAACGGGAGGATATTGAGAGGGGTAGAAGAAGTGAGAGAACTTGGAGTGCATGTCCACAGATCCCTGAAGGTGGTAGGACAGGTCGATAGAGTGGTGAAGAAGGCATCTGGAATGCTTTCCTTTATTGGCTGAGGTATAGAATTCAAAAGCAGGGATGTAATGCTGGAACTATATAAAATGCTGGTTAGCCCACAGTTGGAGTATTACATACAGTTCTGGTCACCACATTACAGAAAGGACATAATTGCTCTGGAGAGAGTACAGAGGAGATTTACAAGAATGTTGCCAGGGCTCGAAGGTTGCAGCTATGAAGAAAGATTGGATAGGCTAGGGTTGTTTTCCTTCGAACAGAGGAGGCTGAGGGGTGACTTAATTGAGGTGTACAAAAGTATGAGGGGCCTAGATAAAGTAGACAGGAAGGACCTGTTTCCGCTAGCAGAGAGGTCAATTACTGGGGGCACAGATTTAAGGTGATTGATAGAAGGATTAGCAGGGACATGAGGAAAGCTTTTTCAGCCAGAGGGTGGTGGGTGTCTGGAATTCACTGCCAGGAATGGTGATGGAGGCAGAAACCCTCAATTCTTTTAAAAGGTACCTGGACATGCACCTGAAGTGCTGTGACCAGCAAGGCTATGGACCTGGTGCTGGAAAGTGGGTTTAGATTGGGCGGCTAGTTTTTTCGCCCGGCACGGACACAACGGGCTGAATGGCCTCCTTCTGTGCCGTAGTTTTTCTATGGTTCTATGGTTCTACAAGTGACAGTAGAAAGTGAAAGCTAGGGAGGATCAACGCGTGGCTTGCTGGAAGGGCTTCAGATTCCTGGGCATTGGGACCAGTTCTGGGGCAGGAGGGACCTATTCAAAAGGGACAGGTTGCACCTCAACACGCCTGGGAGGTTCACTAGTATGGTTGGGAAGGGTTTAAACTAAATTGGCAGGGGAGTGGGCAGCAGCATATAGAAGTAGAAAAGAAGGAGTGAGAGTGTTGGATAGTACTAGAGAAGGAAGTAGTATTGGATAGGAGGAGGCTTAAAAAGGACTACAATGAATACAAAAACAAGTTTAGAATGCATGTACATAAATGCACAAAGTGTGATGAATAAGGTTGGTGAGCTACAAGCACAAATAGTTGTGTGTGAATATGATGTGGCAATAACGGAGATGCGGCTTAAAATGGTGAGGACTGGGTGCTTAATATTCAAGGATACAAAGTGTTCAGAAAAGATATAGGGAAGGGGAAATCAGTGTTGATTAGGAACGAAATTGTAGTGTTGAGGGGGCAAAGACAGAATCCAATAAATTAGAGTTGAGAAGCAAAAAGGGACTGATCACGCCACTGGGGATATTCTACAGGCAGCCAAATAATGAGCGAAAGAGATAGAGGAGCAAATTTGCAGGGTAATCACAGAGATGTGGTGATATTGGGTGACGTCAATTACCCAAATATCAATTGGGATGATGCTATAGTAAATGGTAAGGAGGGGAAGAATTTCTGAAATGTGTTCTGGAGAACTTCCTTGACCAGTATGTTCTTGGTGCAACTAGGAATGAGGCATTGCTGGATGTAGTGCTGGGGAATGAGGTGGGCCAAGTGGACCAGGGGGAAAACTGTGGGTCAGAATGATCATTGTATCATAAGGTTTAGATTAACAATGAAGAAGAGCATAGAAACATCTAAAGTAGAACTTCTAAATTGGAGGAGGGCTACCTTCAATAAGATGAGAGGGGATCTAGCCAGGGTAAAGTGAAACCAAGATCGCCAGGAAAATCTGTAACGGAACAATGGGTCATCTTTAAGGAGGAGATGTTTCAAGTACAGGCTAGGTACATTCCAGCAAGGGCAAAAGGTAAATGAACCAAAACCAGGGCTCCTTGGATGATGAGAGAGGTAGAGAATATGATCAAACAGAAAAAGAGGGTGTATGATACATGTCAGGTGTCAGAAGAAGCACATGGGAAGCATCCTCGTTGGTGGACAAAATGCAAAGTACATGAGGAAGTGATGCATGCCAGTCCTGGTGGAAACTAGGATCAACATTCTTCCCACCCACCACCCCTCACCCATTGGCCTTGAAAAACTTGTGCTAGCAATTGAAAGGGTCCCACCCAAACTCTGTTTTTGATTGCATTGTTACCTCTAATTAGAAGGTGGTGGTGAGTTGCCTTCTTCAACTGCTGCAGTCTGTATTGTGTAAGTCAGGAGTTCTCACACTGGAGTCTGCTTGTGAGCGCTTACCAAGCCGAGCCTACCTTATGAGTGTGCAACCACCCAGGCTCCCATGGACAAGAATAAGCAAATAACTGCTGGCTGGAGGCAGGCTTGGTGCAAGCTGTAAGGCAGGATCGAAGGACCTGCCACCACATGCAGTGCAGAGTGAGCTGGCTGTCTAACTTAGGAGGTAAACGTGCATGGAGGAGCACTGAGAGTGGCACGTAGATCATCAGTTAGACTGCAGTTGCCTAGACTGGTGGTGGAGGTCTGGTGAGTTCAGCCTTGTTCAAGAGAGCGGAGTTTTAAAAAAATATTTAGGTACTACGTACTTAAACTCAAAGAAAGGGTTCCATTTTCCCTCGGGCTGAGAAAACAAAGTAGAGGTCCCATCTGGAAGTGGAAAATGATTTACAAGTGTCATTGTCAAGCATCACACCAAGGATAGATGGACTCTGCAGTCAGATGCAGGCACACCCATCTCATTGAATGCAAATGAATACCTGTTTTCATAAAAGTATTATTAAAACACTCTTTCCATGCAACACTTTCATATTATGGGTATTATATGGTATTACAGTTTAGATGGAGGTCCATGATTACCATTCCATTTGAAAGAGGTCCTTCAAACAAGAATATTTGAGAACAGTGCTGGTAGGGAGCAAGTTTCAGGATATTGACCCAGCAATTATAAAGTGATGTTTGCAAGTCAGGATGGTGTGTGGCTTGGAGGGGAGCTTGCAGATGGTTGTGTTCCCATGTGCTTGCTGCACTTGTTCTTCTAGGTGGTAGAGGTCGTGGGTTCAGTAGGTGCTGTCAAAGGTGCCTTGTTGAGTGGCTGCAGTACATCTTGTAGATGGTACACACTGCTGCCACTGTGCATCAGTGTTGGAGGGAGTGAATTTTTAAGATGGTGGCTGGGGTGCTAGTCAAGGTGGTGGCTACTTTGTCCTGGATGGTGTCAATGTTCTTGAATGTTATTTAAGCTGCACTCAACCAGGCAATTGGGGAGTATTCTATCACACTCCTCACTTGTACCTTTTATATTGTGGGCAGGCTTTGTGGAATCAGGAGATGAGTCACTTGCTGCAGAATTCCCAGTCTCTGGCCAGCTACAGTATTTATGTGGTTGGTCCAGATAAGTTTGTGGGGGATTCAGTGATGGTAATGTTGTTGAATGCCAAAGGGAGATGGTTAGATTCTTTCTTGTTGGAGATGGTCATTGCCTGGCACTTGTGTGGTGTGAATAGTACTTGCCACTCATCAGCCCTAGACTAAGTGTTATCCAGGTCTTGTTGCATGAGGCAAAGACTGCTTCAGTACTTGAGTAGTTGCGAATGGAACTGAACACAGCAATCATTAGTGAACATCCCCACAAACCATACAGTGGACAAATGTGGTAGTAAAGTCAAGATTCTCTGTATCAAATTGAGATTAATGTATCTTGCAACTGGCAACAAACAAGCTTGGTATCCTCTTTGCTGCTGCCATTCCCCTGGCTGATCCTCCTATTGCCTGTAAGGGTCTTCTTCCTTTGGGGCGTTTGTGAAGAAGCATATTTATAAGGCAAACTTTATCAGGCAGCACACTGTCAGAATCCTTGAAAACATACCAGTGCTTTATTTAGAGAATTTACTGATCTACACAACTGAAGTATGCCTTAGGCATTCCAATCATGTGTTCTGTGTGGAAGAATAACCCTCATTGTAGCAATATTCAGTGTCTGCCCTGGAAATGTGCATGCAACATTAACCATGCCTGTGCAGGGTAGCCTTGATCTCCCAGGATTTACCTAGAGATTTACTTTCTGGGTACATAAGTTCTGGCACAGTGGATAGTTGTACAATAAAGGCATTGTGGCAGCTGACAGGAAAGTAAAAATGAAGATGTGATATGCTGAATGCGGATTTTTCATTCATCGATTGGAAACCTACATTAAACTTAAAAAGGGAAAGGTGGAATATTGCATTCAACTTTTACAACTACTTTGCTACAGCTAAAAATGACCTCTATTTGCATTTGAGCACCTTTCATATTCCAAGGCATCGAAGTGGAGACGTGTGTCTGATTAGCCTTTACCCAAAACAATGGCTTGCCCTATTGATTGAACTATCTGATGTTGCTTTCATTAGCAAGACATTCAAAGTCATGTTCCGAAGAAGGGTCACTGACCCGAAACGTTAACTCTGCTTCTCTTTCCATAGATGCTGCCAGACCTGCTGAGTGGTTCCAGCATTTCTTGTTTTTAATTCAAAGTCATGTTGGTACATTAACATTGAAAGAGCGAACCCCTCCAGGGGTAGACATTGACACCATGAGGCCTGAGAGAGATTGAGATTCCTAAACTTAAATCTCATTAGAAGGCACCAAAGAATACACTGAGACAGTCATGTGACTGTCTGTCCATCCCTTTGAAAGTTTGGAGTTTCCCTTGGACAAGACAGACAAGTTTCAGAGAGATCCAACCTGTGCAGAAGCCAGAAGGGATGTCTCTCTCTCTCTTTCATTCTCTCTCTCCAGAAGACCTTGTGCAGGGTGTGTGAAGCCTGGCTGCCGGCTACAAGATCCAAGACAAAGATACCAGGAAGGAAACCGTCTGCTCAACTGTCTCCAAGAATAACTTACCAACACAGAACTTCAGGACCACAAATTCAACCGGAAGACCACTGAAGTTACCAGACACCACAGACTGTATATTCCTTTTTATTGATCCAAACTCTATCCAACTACTACTATTCTCCATTCTGTAATCTATTGGTGTGTGTGATTGCCGTGTGAGTGAGTGAGTGAAAGGGTAGCATAATTTTATTATTTTGTTTCGATCGGGTTTTTGGTTAAGTGCTTTAAACTCACCTCTTTCTTGTTTAAACTCAAGAATACCTGTCCGATTGGTTCTTTTACGATCACAACAAAGGTAAAACATTCATTGAAGTGGTAAGCACATCCACTGTTTAAAAAAGAATAAAACCTGTTGTGGTCAAAATAGAGGAAGGACAAGAGAAGAGCTTGTGACCCCATCCTCACCTGATTGTAACAAGATCTACATACATCATGCATGTTGGTGATAAATAAGTTGGAAATTGAGAAAGTGGAACCTGTTTGTGTTGGAGTCCATGATGGGATTGACTAAGTGAACATGTGTGACCATATGGGTGCAACCTCTCAAACACTGGACCTTGCAACGTTCCTTCCATGTATAAAACTGTAGTGTTCTATCATCAAGCTGCTGGTTGTCCGCGAGGAGGCAGATGAACTGGCATGCTGTAGCAATCAGTTTGTAATGCACCTTTGTGCTGATGTCCCAGTAGCAGCGAAGACTGACGAGCATAAATTTCATAGTGGTTGTTACCTTTACAACCTGGGCAGTGCTGTGCAGTGGTGGAGTTGAACTGTAGGTTATAACATGTAGTATAATTGATTGATAACTTCCCCTGTGAACAGAAGCTTTCAAAAACATACCCCTTGGGCTTGCTGGAAGCAAAAGTTCCTCAGTCTATATATTTTCTAGTGTGGGTTACTTTTGGGTGGGTGTAGTACCCTCCTGTACTGCCTGATCAGCCTGACCTTCCTCTTGCTCCTACTTTTCTTCTATTTAAAAAAAAAAGCCTAGATATAGAGGAATCCCACTGTGGCTCTCGACAATTGAGGGTGAAGCATCGGAGCCGCAGAGCAGAAGGTGGATAAGCAGATGGTAAAGTAATTATGAGCAGCAAGAAAAGGACCATGACATTAAAAAGATCCAAATCAGCTGAGAAATGAGCTTTCTGTGAAACCTTTTGAGGTAATTGCTGAGACCTTTTCTTTGCCACTGAGCACTGCTGGACACCTGTATTATTTGGCCATGATTGATGTTCAGCATGAATGAGACACTAATGACATTACGTGGGATGCATGATATTACAGCATCAATTAATGCCTCATTAAAATAAACTCACCCATCATACGAGCAGTGCTTCCACCAGAATGGAAGTTATGGTGGAAAATCAGCCGTGAGCATACAAATGAAAGTGGATCTGGCATAACATTTTTCAGCTCCCTAGAATACTGGTAAAGGGCTACAAAGAGGAAAATTGAGACTATTATACACTATGTTTAAATCCTAATTTGATAGTATTAAGCAGTGCAGAACTATTAAGAACTTTAATAGCAGAGTTTTTTCACATTTCCTGTCTCTGCTCATTTCTGATTGCTTAATTGTAACATATTTAACTTTAGAAACTAAAGAATTCCAATATAATAAAGTGCATTTAGCTCCTAAATAATCTGTTTAAGTAACAATTACCTGGAGTTTCTAAAAGGTTCTCCTGATCTACTGCCTTTACTTCAGCAGAATATCAGCAGAGCCCTCAGAGAAACAGTGTGAACAGCTAAAAATGGCTGTGCATGCTGCTTCTCCAGATTCCTGCTGATCATCTATTGAAGTGATGGTGGGAGATGAAGTGAAGCCCCACAGAAATACCCACCCAACAAGAATATTGGAACCGATATGATCAATCTTTTCTGGAGGTCTATAAGAGTACGACACATTGGAAGATCAGCGGTAGTTGCCACATCACAATGAGGAAGTGTGAGTAATGTGTGTAAGATTTGATCACTTGTACAAAGAGGCTTGAGGAAGTTTTGTTTCAATGTACAAAGGTTTTATTAAGAAATTAAGTAGTGAAGATGTTAAAATACAAGAGTACAATTATAACATACTAAACAATACATTGAAAAAGACCTAGCAAAGCTTCACACTAGCAAGATTCAAAAGCAATCACTCTCAGAGAACCCTGTGATAATGCTTGAGCAATCTAGTCTCTCTCTGAAAAGTTCTAACATACACGATTTAAGTCTTGAGCTATATACATTGTAATCACCCATTTGTTCTTACAGGATCTTGAGGCCCCTTTCACCCTTTTTGAGCCCATGCATCAATTATTCTTTCTGTCACATTCCACAAAAAGGCAAAATCAGACATCTAACAGTCCCCCATGTTACAAACATGAGATAGTAATGGAGATAGGGGGCTGAATTTTCATTTGCAGAAGGGGGCGAGCAGGGGTGTGGGCGTGGATTGAAAATTGCGATCCCGAAGGGAGTCACTGGATCCTGGAGCTGCTGGAACGTGACACAGCTTTCAAAGGGAGGGTGGGGGTGGTGGGGGAGGAAACTAGGAACCTGCTCGCCTCCAATTAAGGGCCTATTGAGCTCCTTGAGGAGCTTGTTAATGGGCTGGGGAGGGCCAGGAGGCAATTTCCAAATTGGAAATCGCCAAACACGAACAGTCTGGTGCATGTTACTACACAGCTGTAGGGTTCAATGTGGGGAGCTGTGAAGTTTTTTTTAAACTGGAAAAGCTTTTGCCACCAGGGGTTTTACTGCAAGATCGGGTGCAGTGCCGATTACCTGGCCCTGTGGCCGATTCTCTGAGCACTGAGGCTACTGACACCCCGAATTCCTGCCTTCTCTCTTGTGCAAGGCATTGGCAGGCCCTGTCATGGCTGCCATCTGCCTTTCAGCCTCCTTTTCCAAAAGGCATCTCCCACTCCTCGCAGAGCTCAGTGCGACTCATTGGGCGCCAAGCTCACCTCTGCCCGAATTAGGCCATTAACATTTGAAGATTGCATCACACAAGAGACACAGACGCAGTTTGAGTTTGGGACCCGGAAATTATCTGGACATCGCTTTCCTGAGCCCGATTTGAAAGTGAAGCCCTGGGTGTCTCATTACTCGGACATATTGAGGACACCTTTGGAACAAAATTTAAGCAATTTTTAGCTGAAGGTTGACAGTATTCATTAGAAAGTTTGTAAGCTGTTTTTTTAAAACAGCAGATATCATGTGAGTACAGTTACTTCCACACAAGGACAGAAGGAAAGGTTGGAGGAAGGGAATGCACTTATTGGACTTATCATCTTGAGGTGACCATTTCAGGTTGCCAGTAATGGAATACTTTTGGGTGTAGATTTTACATTGTCTCAGCTGACTCTTGAGCAAAAAGGAAATATAGAAGGAATTTTGTCCCAAGACAAAAGGAAACAATAAAAAACACTGTAGACTGGATTTTGTGTTGGAGGTGGGGCTCCCAGTGCCAAGCTGAAATAATGGGGGTAACCCCACCACTGGAGCGATCCACCGGTCTTTTTCAATCAAAGTTTCAGGAGCCGGGATCCCCGTCCCTTTAAAGACGGGGATCTTGCCTCCAAGAGCTAAAGACTTGCAGGTTGCTAGGTTAATTGGCCATTATAAATTGCCCCTAGTATAGGTAGGGAAACATAGGGACAGGTGGGGATGTGGTAGGAATATGGGATTAGTGTAGGATTAGTATAGATGGGTGGTTGATGGTCGGCACAGACTCGGTGGGCCGAAGGGCCTGTTTCAGTGCTGTATCTCTAAACATAAACTAAACTAAAGAGCTGCCAGCCAATCAGAGGGTCGGCTGCTCAGCAGTATCAGCAGCGTCACTGGGAGCGGTGGCTGCTGCCGGTACTGCAGAGGCCTTTGGACCCAGGCCCAGCGCTGGAACCCCAGACCTGAAATGAGTGTGGTGGGGATGCCGGGACCAGTCCGGGAGGCCCTGGTGAGGAGTGGGGTTGGGGGTTGGTCGTGTAGCCCAGGGGGGTGGGGGGTCCCAGAGGGGTGAACTGGTTCCCAGCAGGGGCTCTCTGTGGGTCACAGATTTCTCATGGAGGAGGGGCCCCCCCCGCCCAAGCCCATAGGGAGGGTGCCTCATTTTACAAAACAACCTCCACGTGTGGCGAGGCGCCACCCCCCCCCAGCAACCCCCCCCCCCCCCCCCCCACCCCACACTGCACCACTGGTAAGATCCCAGCGGCAGTGGGAAGAGGACCTTAATTGGCCGTTAATAGGCCACTTAAGGGCCTCAATTGGCCTCTGGGTGGGAAGGCCGTCATCAGCCTATCTCGCCCTCGGGAAGATTGCTAGGCAACTGGGAGGCATCAGGCCCTCCGATCCTCCACCCCCTGCCACCCGTCACAATACTCCATGCCACCCCCTGCCTCCAACCCCGCCTCAGGGGGCCACACAAAATCCTGACCTATGATTCTATATCCATAATATATACGTCATGAATACGACTACTTTTTTAAATCTCGAAACATGAGAATATCATTTGTATTAGGTATCCCTGATGAAATTCATCATACAATGAAACCAAAGTAAAAGTCTACAATTTTTCACAGTCACATAGTGATTTAATGAGATTTAAATTACATCGCAATCTAGTGAAACTGTATAATCAGACTGCAGTTAAGGAAAATCTTACAATCACAGTGAGATGTAATGTGATCTCAGACTCACATTGCTGCTTTGTGGGATCTTAGATTTGCTGCTGTTTGATGAAAGTGCAAACTTACTGTTTTAGTAAGATCTGAGACTCGCCCAACTATTTGGTGAGATCTCAGACACTCACAACTTCTTACTGAGACCTCAGTGTCTCTCTGGATTTGATAAGATCTCAGATTCACAGTGCTACTATATGTGAGCTCTGACTCACATTGATAGAATATTAGGAAATCTCTTTGAGGACATTAACATGAATGTCAACAAGAGTGCTACTCTCTGAACAATAGTAGATTTTGCAGTGATATGGACTGCCTATGTTTGGCATTGAATCTTGTTAAATCCTTTATAGGAATATATAGCACATTTTTAAATTTGTGATCCTTAACATAAATTAAACTGCTTTATACATGCAAAGGGTTATGATCCAGAATGACCAAAATTGTACATTTAAACAGAATTTTAAAGGTTTGCCTCATCTAATTTTATCCTAGTTGGGCAATGAAAAATGAAGTCTCAGCTAATATTGAGAGCATATAAACTGACGGGCATTTGTTGTTGGCAAACCCCAGCAACAGATTTATCCATTAAGTCTGATAATTCATTGAGAAATGTCAAAACATTTTCCATTATTGACAATTGAGAAAGCAAACCACCCAGTACTATCACATGGAAATATTAATTGAACCAATCAATATTGCTGAAATTAATTTGATACGTAATGCTTTCACAACTAGATTACATGAAAGATAGTATGAAGAATATATTTAAGACTCAATTATAAATTGTGAACAAGGGAAATCTTCTGCTAGTGGAGCTAATTTTCTGAAGACATGCTAGTTGTGGGGAACCTCAGCCGCTACTGATGCATATCCGAAGATCATGGGATTTTTCTGATATGTTTTCAGTGGGGGAGGTTCTGCACCCCAACATGTGCTTAGCTGGAAAATTACAGCCATATTGTGTTTGTTTTATGAAAAACAGGGGATACTGTGAGATTCCAGTCACATCTCGGGTCCCATTTTTATTATAGCTGCAAATGGTGTAGTATAAATGGTACAGAATTATTGTCTTTTCTATTTTCAGGCTCTAGCTGACCTGCTGTGAGTTCTCAGCGTTTTCTGTTTTTATTTCAGATTTCCAGCTATTGCAGCTTTTCTTTTCCATTTTAAATAATAAGCTATTTTGTTTGTAGTTCCAAGTAGCTCTCAACTTCTATGTTTGAACTGATCTGAGCTGCAATCATGAAACAGATAAAAAGCTAATTATAAATCTTCAGTTCTCATCAAGAAAGGAAAGTTCAGCACATGTGGTATTTTAATTTTACTAGAGCTCTTGGGCCAACCATCAAGAAGATCGCCCCCCTCAAATCTAAATCAGGGGACATAATCACTGACCAACACAAACAAATGGACCGCTCTGTTGAGCACTACCTAGAACTGTACTCCAGGGAGAATGCTGTCACTGAGACTGCCCTCAATGCAGCCCAGCTTCTACCAGTCATGGATGAGCTGGACATACAGCCAGCCAAATCGGAACTCAGTGATGCCATTGATTCTCTAGCCAGCGGAAAAGCCCCTGGGAAGGACAGAATTAACCCTGAAATAATCAAGAGTGCCAAGCCTGCTATACTCTCAGCACAACATGAACTGCTATGCCTGTGCTGGGACGAGGGAGCAGTACCCCAGGACATGCGCGATGCCAATATCATCACCCTCTATAAAAACAAAGGTGACCGCGGTGACTGCAACAACTACCGTGGAATCTCCCTGCTCAGCATAGTGGGGAAAGTCTTTGCTCGAGTCGCTCTGAACAGGCTCCAGAAGCAGGCCGAGCGCGTCTACCCTGAGGCACAGCGTGGCTTTCGTGCAGAGAGATCGACCGTTGACATGCTGTTCTCTCTTCGTCAGATACAGGAGAAATGCCGTGAACAACAGATGCCCCTCTACATTGCTTTCATTGATCTCACCAAAGCCTTTGACCTCGTCAGCAGACGTGGTCTCTTCAGACTACTAGAAAGGATTGGATGCCCACCAAAGCTACTAAGTATCATCACCTCATTCCATGACAATATGAAAGGCACAATTCAACATGGTGGCTCCTCATCAGAGCCCTTTCCAATCCTGAGTGGCGTGAAACAGGGCTGTGTTCTCGCACCCACACTTATTGGGATTTTCTTCTCCCTACTGCTTTCACATGCGTTCAAGTCCTCTGAAGAAGGAATTTTCCTCCACGCAAGATCAGGTGGCAGGTTGTTCAACCTTGCCCGTCTAAGAGCGAAGTCCAAAGTACGGAAAGTCCTCATCAGGGAACTGCTCTTTGCTGACGATGCTGCTTTAACATCTCACACTGAAGAGTGTCTGCAGAGTCTCATCGACAGGTTTGCGGCTGCCTGCAATGAATTTGGCCTAACCATCAGCCTCAAGAAAACGAACATCATGGGGCAGGACGTCAGAAATGCTCGATCCATCAATATTGGCGACCACGCTCTGGAAGTGGTTCAAGAGTTCACCTACCTAGGCTCAACTATCACCAGTAACCTGTCTCTCGATGCAGAAATCAACAAGTGCATGGGAAAGGCGTCCACTGCTATGTCCAGACTGGCCAAGAGAGTGTGGGAAAATGGCACACTGACACGGAACACAAAAGTCCGAGTGTATCAGGCCTGTGTCCTCAGTACCTTGCTCTATGGCAGCGAGGCCTGGACAACGTATGCCAGCCAAGAGTGACATCTCAATTCATTCCATTTTCGCTGCCTCCGGAGAATACGTGGCATCAGGCGGCAGGACCGTATCTCCAACACAGAAGTCCTCGAGGCGGCCAACATCCCCAGCTTGTACACACTACTGAGTCAGCGGTGCTTGAGATGGCTTGGCCATGTGAGCCACATGGAAGATGGCAGGATCCCCAAAGACACATTGTACAGCGAGCTCGCCACTGGTATCAGACCCACTGGCCGTCCATGTCTCCGCTTTAAAGACGTCTGCAAATGCGACATGAAATCCTGTGACATTGATTACAAGTCGTGGGAGTCAGTTGCCAGCATTCGCCAGAGCTGGCGGACAGCCATAAAGACGGGGCTAAAATGTGGCGAGTCGAAGAGACTTAGTAGTTGGCAGGAAAAAAGACAGAGGCGCAAGGGGAGAGCCAACTGTGCAACAGCCCCGACAAACAAATTTCTCTGCAGCACCTGTGGAAGAGCCTGTCACTCTAGAATTGGCCTTTATAGCCACTCCAGGCGCTGCTTCACAAACCACTGACCATCTCCAGGCGCGTATCCATTGTCTCTTGAGATAAGGAGGCCAAAGAAGTATATCGTCTGAGTTAAGGTAACTGTAATGGTGCATTTGTTTTGCAGGTTTAACATTTGTATGGAATGGTTGTACCACTACTAAATTGTCATTGTATTTCCAATATGGCTCCAGAATGAAGCGGAGTGATAGAGGAGGTAGCTCACACTGCTTCAGTCTGGCACCATATGGAGTGTAGATCTAATGAGGTGCCAAAGATGATTTGCAAAGTGCTCATGAGGTCTGTTGGACCTTCCCCATCCTAGGCACTTTGCAATTCTTGTTTAGAGAGCAGAGATTCACCAATTCCAACATTCTAAACATTTAAATTTGTAATTTTTGGCAGAGAGTGTTGTGCATGTTTGTATGCAGTTATTCACAGAACTCTTTTCCAAAGAGGAGACCTAAATCTCCAACAAGCCAGAGACAAGCACTGGAAACTGGGTTGTTCATGGATGGATCCTGAACGATATTAACCAGTTTCAAGCCAGTAGCTGTCGTGTAAATGCCCTGAGATATTTCCTTTTTACCATCCAACTGAAAGCAAGCACTTTAGAATAAAAAAGACCTGTATAATTTAACAGCGAGTCCTTACAGAACTCTTAAAATTATTACATCATACAGTTCTTAAATATGAGGTATTTATATCTTTCACCTGACGGTGGTGGTAACCAAAGAAATTCTAATCCTTTCATGTTTATTGCAAATACTTGAATTTGGTCCAGTTTGGACCTTCTGAGCTATAGCTGGGGGTAAGTTGTGTCATGTGTCCCTCACCAATATGTCAACTGGTTTGCATTGCGAATCGCAGCTCCAAAGTTTTTTTTTCAACTGGTAAAGTTATTGATTTTCAGTTATCTAAATATTCTTGGTCCAGTGTGTCTTTAATCAAAATCTCAAGAAAGTCAGAATCCTCATCCTTCTTACCAGCTATTACACCAATCTCCCACAGACGGTCAAGTGAAAGTTGGATTATGTTCATGCTTTGGTGTATTCGCAGCAAACAGAGAAAATGAAGGCCCTTGCAGTGGAGATAAAGGTACTGGTATAGACCAAATAGATACATTGATGGCTGAAGCTTTCAAACAATTGACTCGATCTTGCTGACTATAATGCTCTCTCAGACGCTTCATGTATCCATCAGTAGTGTTTTCATCTTTCTTGAAACAAATAATGTAGCACTTTGGAAGGAAATGGCAGCACAGGATGCCATAGTTTGATGCTAAGATTGCAACCACTTCAACTGCTGGGAGATATTGATCATCAGTGTTGACATACACAGGGACAAAAGAAATCCATACAATTATGTAGATGAGCATGCTGAATGTGATAAACCTGGCCTCATTGTACCTATCTGGCAGCTTCCTGCCCATGAATGCGAGCAGGAAACAAAAAATTGCAAGTATAGCTATATATCCTAACATGACACCAAATGCCACATTGGAGCCTTCTTCACATTTTAGTAGAATCATTTTAGGTGCATCATAACTTATTAAAGGACGCGGTCTTTTAAGTGTCAACCACAGTGCACAAACAATTACTTGAATTACAGTACACACTAGCAAAATTACTATGGGTTTATACAACTTCTTCATTTGTTTACGGACAACGGGATCAAACTTAAATACCAGAATGATCCTAAAAGATTTGATCAAAATCCAAGAAACACAAATAGTGAAGCTTATGCCAAAGAGAGGTTGTCTAATGTTGCAGCCGTAACTTGTTGGTTTGCCAATAAAAAAAGCAGTACTGACAAAGCTAAGGAACAATGAGAAGAGTATTACATAACAGAGCTGACCTCCAGCAGCCTTCACTGCTGGAGTTTTCAAATTCAGTGTGAAAATTATAGTAATTACAATTATTAAAATAACTCCAAAACAAGCAAAAACTTCAAGGACAATCGCAAACCCATCGTTCCATCTAAAGAATTCAATGGTTCTGTTATTGCATTTTGAACTTCCAGCATCAGACCACTGGTCATCTGAGCATTTCAAACAGTTGTTCATATCTGTGATGCAATAAAAATCCTCATTAGACACCCAAATTAACGGGGAAAAAAACTAACAGAATTATAAAATTTGCAGAAAATAGTCAGAAACTTCTTCCACATTTTGTGATTGATTTATAAAGGATTTCTGTATTTTATACAGATAAAGGGTATTACATTCACAAGACCACTAAATAAATGTAGATGAAGATGTTCATTCAGTTCACCATAACTCATCCATCTAGTAATCTGCATTGTGTCACTTTGCTTCCATTAACATGCTTTGTGGATGATTTCAAATATTGATCACACTTTGTGTGAAGAAGTTGTAAATTGCTTTTTAATCAGATTTACTTAATGCTCCATTGTTCTACTGTCTTATCTACATAAAAGGAGTATTCCATAGTTGCCTTATCTATGACACTTAATATACTTACTCATATGTTTTTTTAAATTAATTCATGGGATGTGGGCGTTGTTGGCTAGGCCAGCGTTTATTGCGCATCCCTAATTGCCCTTGAGAAGGTGATAGTGAGCTGCCCTTGAATTTCTGCAGATCATTGAGTGGTGCAGTGGTTCGCAGTCTCACAGCTCTAGTGACCTGGGTTTGGTTCTGGGTATTGACTGAGTGGAGTTTGAAGTTTTCCCTGTGACTGCATGGGTTTCTGCCAGGTGCTCTGGTTTCCTCTCACAGCCAAAGACTTGCAGGTTGATAGGTAAATTGGTCATTGTAAATTGCCACCAGTGTAGGTAGGTGGTAGGAGAATTGAGGGAAGGTGGGGATGTGATAGGAATATGGGATTAATGTAGGATTAGTATAAATGGGTGGTTGATGGCCAGCACAGACTTGGTGG